>NC_141905.1:61423030-61726060 GCF_057802395.1 Ceratotherium simum simum | reverse complement strand
AAAAACCCCTAAATTCTGTCCTCTATCTCACTTCAAATGCAAGATCTAAATGTAAAAGGTAAAACAATAAAGTTTTTCAGGGTCTTGACGATGTTCATAGCAGCATTATTCACAATAGCCAAAAGGTGGAGGCATCCCAAGGGTCTGGCAAGAGATGAACAGACAAATAAAATGTGATGTATATATACAATGGAATATTATTCAGCCTTAAAAAGGAAGGACCGGCCAGCCCCATGGCTTAGCGGTTAAGTGCGCGCGCTCCGCTGCTGGCGGCCTGGGTTCGGATCCCAGGTGCGCACCGATGCACCGCTTCTCCAGCCATGCTGAGGCCACGTCCCACATAGAGCAACCAGAAGGATATGCAGCTGTCACATACAACTATCTACCGGGGCTTTGGGGGAAAAATAAATAAATAAAATTATTAAAAAAAAAAAAAGGTAGGAAATTCTGACACATGCTATAACATGGATGAACTTTGAGGATATTATGCTAAGAAAAATGAGCCACTCACAAAAAGACAAATACTATATGATTCCACTTATGAGGTATCCAGTGTAGTGAAATTCATAGAAACAAAGTAGAATGGTGGCTGCCAGGGGCTGGGGGGGAAATGGAGAGGTGTTGTTTAATGGGTACAGAGTTTCAGTTTTGCAAGATGAAAAACCTGTATTCAGTTTAGTCAGGGCCAAGCAAAACAGGTATCTATACAAGATAGGGTAGTGGGATCTGCACTGATCTATTACAGGATGTCAAAGCCCTAGCAGGATAAAGAGAATGTCCATACAGGAATATGGCAACCTTGGTAGCTGTGAACAGGGTGCTGGAGTCCAAATGGAGTGAGGACAGCAAACTACAGCAAGGTATCAGAGCTCAATACCTGAGATAAGAAGGGTATTCAAACAGGGGAGTAGGGGCAGCAGCATGATATGGGATTCTCGAGCCTGAGTAAGGTGAGGATGGCATCCACATGATGGGTCATACACAGGGGGATTAAGAAAATATGTTGAGGATAATGAGAGCCAAGTTACTGTCAGAAAAGGGAGTTAAAATTATGGAAGGGAAATTACTGAATGAACCCTGTGGTGTTAGACTAGAATTGGAGATATCAGTGTGAACTCATGGTTTTAAATAAATATGTAGATAAAATTAAAATAGCAATATAAACGTGCTTATGTATATATATATGTATACACTAACATGTATATATTATATAACATATATATATATTACATACATCTATATATATAAACATGTAAAGACACATTTACACATACATATATTCCCTACCTCTGTCCAGTGACAGAACCTGGGAGCAGTGACACCCCAATAGTAATGAGCACACCTAACACTCAGATCTTGACTTCTAAATATCATTCTCTACTAAAAGAAACCAGGGTTCCTTGGATAAATCACTGATTCCAGGGCTGGGGCAAAAAAGTACAAGATGAGACTAGAATATCTTCTTATACCAGAAAATAAGAAAATGCTCAAAGAATGATAGGAATACATCAAAAAAAAACAAAGGAAGCAGCTTGAAAGCACTCTCATTGGCCAAATAGGGAACAATGTAAGCATCAAAACAAATAATCATAGTACTGAATTATAACTCACCAAATAAAACAGGAATTCATCCATATCTACTCAGACAAGGGAAACAAAAGAAAAAATAAACAAGTGGGACTTCATCATATTAAAGAGCTTCTACAAAGCAAATGAAACCAGGATCAAAATGAACAGGCAACCCATGAGCTGGGAAAAAATATTTCCAAACCATACATCCGACAAGGGATTAACCTTCATAATATATAAAGAACTCATGCAACCAAACAACAAAAAAACAAACAACTCGATCAAAAAAAGGGCAGAAGAAATGAACAGACACTTCTCCAAAGAAGATATACAGATGGCCAATAGGCACTTGAAAAGATGCTCAACATCACTAATCATCAGGGAAATGCAAATCAAAACCACACTAAGATATCATCTTACACCTGTTAGAATGGCTATAATCACCAAGACAAAAAGCAACAAATGCTGGAGAGGCTGTGGAGAAAGGGGAACCCTAATCCACTGCTGGTGGGAATGCAAACTGGTGCAGCCTCTAGGGAAAACAGTATGGAGATTCCTCAAATAATTAAAAATAGAAATACTTTATCATCCAGCTATCCCATTACTGGGTATCTACCCAACGAACCTGAAATCAACAATCCAAAGAGGCTTATGCACCCCTATGTTCACTGCAGCATTATTCACTATAGCCAAGACATGGAAGCAACCTAAGTGTCCCTCAACTGATGACTGGATAAAGAAGATGTGATATATATATACCGTGGAATACTACTCAGCCATAAAAAAAAGACAAAATCGTCCCATTTGCAACAACATGGATGGACCTGGAGGGTATTATGTTAAGTGAAATAAGCCAGAAAGAGAAAGACAAACAGGGCATGATTTCACTCATACGTGGAAGATAAACCAACACACGGACAGATAGAACTGTTTGGTGGTTACCAGGGGCAAGAGGGGTGGCGGGAGGGCACAAGCGGTAGAGGGATGCATTTATATAATGACTAACAATAATGTACAACAAAAATTTCACAATAAAAAAAAAAAGAAAAACAAAACAGGAATTCATAAGCCCCTTCTGTTATAAATAGATGAAAATCTGATGAACAGGATAGTTACATGGTTTCAAAGCACCTTCTCAAAAATACTTATTACAAAGAGAAAAACATTAATTTTAAAGGAAGAAAGTGGCAGGGGCCGGCCCCGTGGCTTAGCGGTTAAGTGCGTGCGCTCCGCTGCCGGCGGCCCGGGGTTCAGATCCCAGGCGTGCACCGACGCACCACTTCTCTGGCCATGCTGAGGCCGTGTCCCACATACAGCAACTAGACGGATGTGCAACTATGACACACAACTATCTACTGGGGCTTTGGGGGAAAAAATAAATAAAAATTAAAAAAAAAAAAAAAAGGAAGAAAGTGGCAGATGCCACTTCAATCAAGTAAACAAAGTTACAAGACAAATAAAAATCATGTGTCACATGATAAGAGGCAATAAGTAAAACACAGCATCACTTTCGTGGTATTTCTGGCAAAAATACATAACCTAGATCTAATCATGAGGAAACATCATCAGATAAACTCAAATTGAGGGACCATTCTACAAAATAACTTGCCTACAATCTTCAAAATTGCCAAAGTCGTTAGAAAGTCGAAGAAAGACTAAGGAAGTGTTCCAGATTGAAGAAGACTAAAGAGACATGAAAACTAAATTCAATGCAGGATTCTGGATTGGATCCTTTTGTTATAAAGAACATTACTGGAACAAAAGGCAAAGTCTGAATGGGATCTAAGGGCTAGATCTGTGATTGTACTCTATGTTAATTTCTGAATTTTGATGGTTGCATTATAGTTATGTAGAATGTCCCGGTTTGTAGAAAATACACACTAAAGTATTTGGTGATGATCTGACAACTTACTCTCAAACAATTAAGGAAAAAATGTCATTGTGTTGTACTTGAAACTTTTCTGTAATTCTGAAATTGATTCAAAAGAAAATGTTAAAAGAAAGAGAAAAAACTGCACTAGTAGTTACCAAACACTAAAAATAAAGATAGTGATATTGTGTGTGTGTGTGTGTGTGTGTGTGTGTATTTATCAACACACACACATCCCCATTAGGGTAACTATCTTCTCTTGAGAAAGACTGTATTAGTTTTTCATGGCTGCTGTAACAAATTACAGATACTTAGTGGCTTAAAACAACATAATCTTATTATGTTACAGTTCTGCAGTTCAGAAGTCTGAAATGGGTCTCACTGAGCCAAAATCAAGACGTCAGTGGAGCTGTGTTCTGTTCTGGAGGCTCTAGCTTGTCCTTTCCAGCTTCCAGAGGCTGCTCACATTCCTTGGCTCATGGCTCTTTCTCCCCATCTTTAAAGCCAGCAACAGTGGATTGAGTTCTCACATGGCATCACTCTGACCTCCTCTTCTGCCTCCCTCTTACACATTTATGCTCCCTTGTGTTCACACTGGGCCCAACCTAGATAATCTAGGATAATCTTCCTACCTTAAAGTCAGCTGATTAGCCACCTTAATTCCATCTGTTACCTTAATTCCCCTTTGCCATGAAATTTAACATATTCACAGGTTCTTGGGATTAGATTGGACCTCTTGGGGGGGGGTGCATTATTCTGCCTACCTCAAAGAGTTTCCATTTTTCTGAGATTATATCCTTTCTACTTTTGTGGCATTAAAGTTCTCTTTCTTTCTTTTATAAAATTATGGTGCTAATTGTGGTGATTCTTCTTTAAGAATTGGTATGGTGAAAAAAAAAAACTTGCTAACCCTTTGAATCCTTTGTAGGTAGTACAAAATCTTGTGACTTTTTACTGATCTCTTAAATGAAAAAGTCCAGAAACAAACAAAACATTCTGTTCCTACAAAGACACCATATACTCAATGAAAGATTTGTATGTTTCAGAATATAAGGAACAAATCAATAAGAAAAAGGCAGACAATCCAACAGAAAAATTGACCAAGGCTTGAATAGACACTTCACAAAAGAGGATATCTAAACAGCCTATTGGTTTTAGGTTTATTAACCTAAAAAGGTGCTTGATTACAGTAGTCATTAAGGAAATGCATATTAAAACAGTGAGATAATACCATTCACCCACTAGTATAGCTAAAATGAAAAAGATAATATCAAGTGAATGTTACAAGAATGTGCAGCAACTGGAACTCACATATGCTGTTGTATGAGATATAAAATGGAAAATAAGTTTCATAGTAACTACTAAAGCTACACATCATGGGCTGGTCTGGTGGCGTAGCGGTTAAGTTGACACACTCCACTTCGGTGGCTGGGGTTCGCAGGTTCGAAGCCTAGGGCACAGACCAATGTGCTCATCAAGCCATGCTGTGGCAGCATCCCACATACAAAATAGAGGAAGCTGAGCACAGATGTTCGCTCAGAGCTAACCTTCTAGCAAAAAGAGAAAGATTGGCAACAGATGTTAGCTCAGGGCCACACTTCCTCACAAAAAATAAATAAATAAAATGATAAAAATTCACTTAAAAAAATATAAAATAGGGGTCGGCCTGGTGGCATAGTGGTTAAGTGCTCGCGCTCCGCTGCGGCGGCCCGGGGTTCAGATCTGGGCACACACTGACGCACTGCTGGTCAAGCCATGCTGTGGCGGCGTCCCATATACAGTGGAGGAAGATGGGCATGGATGTTAGCCCAGGGCCAGTCTTCCTCAGCAAAAAGAGGAGGATTGGCAGACGTTAGCTCAGGGCTGATCTTCCTCACAAAAAATAAAATAAAATAAAAATAAATAAATAAAATAAAAAATATAAAATAAAAAAAATAAAGCTAAACATTTTCATACCCTATGACCCAGCAATTCCACTCCGAGGTATATACCCAACAGAAATATATATACACGTTCAAGAAAAGATATGTACAAGATTATTCATAACAGCACAATTCACAGTAGCCAAAAACTGGAAATAACCCAAATGTCCATCAACAATAGAATGGCTAAAAATCTGAAGTATATTCACACAGAAGAATACTGCACAGCAATGAGAATGAACATACTACACCTAACCCAACAACGTGAATGAATCTTCTTACAAACAACGTGGGACAAAAGATGCAGACACTAAAGAATATATACTGGATTGATTCCATTTATATGAGGTTAAATATGAATAAAAGTAAAACTAATCTATAGGTATTAGATAATGGTTACACAGAAGTGATCACTGGGTAAAAATTCAATAAGCTCTATATTTATGATTTGTACACTTTTTGGTATATTTATTGTACTTCAATAAAAAGCTTACATAGACACAGACATACACAAAGTACACCTGAATATTTTTTTTTTTGAGGAAGATTGGCCCTGCGCTAAAATCTGTTGCCAATCTTCCTCTTTTTCTTTTTTCTCCCCAAAGTCCCAGTACATAGTTGTACATCATAGTTGCAGAGTTGTAGCACTTCTGTGTGGGATGCTGCCTCAGCATGGCTTGATGAGCGGTGTGTCAGTCCGCGCCCAGGATCTGAACCAGCGAACCCCGGGTCGCCCAAGTGGGACGTGCGAACTTAACCGCTACGCCACCGGGCCCACCCAGGCATATTATTCTTAAATACAAACTGGATTCAATCCAAACTCCCAGCCTCCCAATCTATCTTTTCTTTCTTGTCTGCTATGAACTTTATGTTCAAGTCATTCCCAACTACTCACCCTGTGCCTGCCCATCTTCTGATCTTCTGGCCTTTACCCAAACTACTCCCTCTTCCTGGAATTGCCCACCTCAGAAACAAGACTGTCAAATTTTTCTATTCTACAAGATCCAACATCAAGCTTTCTTCTTCCACAAAGCTTCCAAAGACTTCTCCAGTTTTAAAAGTAATTTTCCCTGCTTTAACTTCTATAGCATTCTGTGTCTCTATTTTGGCACTTACCAAAGTGTGCCTTAAGAGATATTTATAAATGCTTATTTTCTCAATAGATCGTGAAGCTCTAGAGGAGACAGAAGATTTATTTAACTTTGTATCTTCATCCCACCCTGCCCCCATAACCACCTCCCTCCACATGTAACACAATGTTCTGCACTCAGTTTATGTTCACATTTTTATCAAATCATGTTGCATGTCAACTATCACGGCCTCGTTTTCAGTTGTCAACTCAGTGATTTTGTCAAGTACTATTTAACAGGAAAATGTAGTGCTCCAGCACAATTTAGGAACATACAGTCCTAAATTTCCAATGAAAACCTTGGATACATACAGGAGTTTAATGGTGTAAATTATTAATTAATACATTATACACGACAATTTACAGTTTTAAATGAACTGAGAGGAAAAAAAAAAGAGATCCTTTTTAAGTAGATAAGACTAATAACAGCCCCTTTCCCAGTTAAGAAAATGAGCTCAGAGTGAGGTTTCTGTTCAAGCCACCACTGGCCAGTAAACTAGCTACACTGCAGTCCATGATCAAGTGAAGGTCTTAATCTGGGGTACTTGCTTTATACATATATACACTCAATAAACTAAAATTTTAATTTTTTTATTAAAAACATATACTCACTGTAGAAAATCTAGAAAACATTAAAGAATGCCAAGGAAAAAAAATCACCAAAGTAATATTTTTCTGTGTGTTCACTAGTACATTTTCAGATGCCATTAAATATTTTGAAACATTATCCATAATCCAACAATTCACAAATAATCACACTGACAGTTAGTGTAGTACTTCCTAAGTACAAGGATTTACGCATCTGTGCTGCAAAAAACACTCTCCACCATTCCTGGATATCTGTTTTCATGACTTTTCAGCAAAAGCCAGAAAGTCCTTCAGAATCTGAAAATATCAGCAGCCTATCTTTGCAGCCTTAAATTTAGGTGCAGAGAAGGGATTTAAGAGCTCCAAATCTGCTATGAGTTGTTAGGGCATTATGTCTGACCTCGATTCAAATTCTGTTACAGTTCAAATTCTGTTACAAATGCCACTGGAGTGACATCAACCTTATCCTTCCCAATGATAGAAGAATAGCGTTGTGATACTGATGAACTTATCAGGGCATCACTGTGGATTAAAGCCAAGATTCTGATTATTTCTTTATGCCTTTTTTGCCCTACATAACACGATGCAAAGAAACTTGCTGTATTAAATTGTGATTCTCAAGTATCTAACCAACAGGTGTTGTTTAGTAACGAAAATGAGAAAGTGCTAGTCAGGATGATGCCAACAATGGAGAGCAGAAAGAAAGCACAATAGTTGTCATGGTAAGCATTTTATCATTCTTCTATGAATTAAGTGGACTAGATTATTACAGATTATTGTTACCACAGATTTCTGTGCAAGTTACTCCCTCCCCCAGTCCTTCTTTGGGCAGAGTACACGTTCCTGCCCCTTGACTTTGGGCTTGACCATGTGATATGCTTTGGTTAATGGAATATTAGCAAGTGTGATACAACCAATGACTGAAAGGCACTTGAACAATTGGGCTTGCTCTCTTGTGCCTTTGCTGTAGCTATGAGAACAGCTTTGCCTGGAAAGTCACTGCCTCTGTAGTTTGAGTCCCAGAACAACATGTGGAACTGTCTTGAGTGAGAAGCCAAGTCCAGAGTCATCTAAGCCCAGTCTATATCATCCAATTCTCAGCAAATCCACATATTCCTGGGAATAAGTATCTATCACTGTATGCTATGATATTTTGTGGTTCTTTATTACTCAGCAATTGCTAACTGATACAATGATACTGTGACAACTGTAAAATCTTACTCCATTTCCTCAGTAATTCAAATAATCAGAAAATCTACATTAAGTCTGAGCAGTAACTCCTCCACTCTGGCCACCACATGACTAGCAAAGAAATACGCCATCATATTCGATTGTTTCTCTGCTATTCAAGGATGAAATAAAGTGTAAGTGCGAGTCTCAAGTCAGACTGCCTGGGTTTGATCTCAGGCTCCTTGCTACCAGAGTGACTTTGCGCAAGATACTTAACCTCTCTAGAATCAATTGCCTTATCTGAAAATGGGGGTAACAACAGTACTGAATCTATCTTACAGGATTATTGGGAGGATTAAATGAAATAATATATCTAAAGAATTCAGAACAGCATATAGTAAACAAATAAATGATAGCTGTTAGCTGTTTTTCAAGGCTGACTATATTTTAAAAAGTAAACAAACAAAAATTAAAAAAAAAACAACTCTCCCAATTTTACTGTGGTTATCCTGTTATTGACAGAGTCAGGTCAGGTCAGGTCATAAGCCTAGGAATGGGAAGGCAAGTATACTCTGAAGGGAGAGCCAAATCTCATGAAGGAGCAAGACCTCAGAAGGAAATTCCAACTCAATAGGTTCATTTTAGGCAGGCAGGAATTCTCTCTCAGCTCTGTGGCTTTTGATCCCTCGCTCCCCACCCCCACCCTGGCCACATATGAAGGTAATCCAGGAACAGCAATGGTAATGCCCCAGAGAACAAATCACATTCTTAGTTCAACATTACTCTCATATCTATTCCACTGTTATTGTTTCTGAGTCTTCTGTAAAACGTTCTAGCTATGTTTCAATCAGGCTTTGGGAAAACATATGGAATTCTCCAGAGATTCCCAAAGTACAAGGTGCATCTTGTGGAATACTAGTTGAAACAATAAAATCCAGTGAACCTTTCCCATTGAGACTTTTTCCTCCTCCATTGCCACTTTTAGGATGCTGGGATTGGTTTACTAAGGAAAGAAGCAGTTTTCTTTACAGTGACCAAGTTGTTAAAACATTGGTAAATATTTTCTATTTCATCCTCCATGAATTCTTACTCTACATATTTAGAAAGCACTTCCATGCTGTATTAAAACATTACCAGAAAGTAGATGAGATTTTCAAATATTTTAATATCACAAAGATTCTTTTCTTCTTTCTTCATTGTCATTCTTTCTTTTTTTTCTTGTAATGCCATTTACCATAAAATAATGCTATCTATACATGATCAAGATCTTACATAATGTCCTGTCTCTCGTAGTAAGGGAAAAAATTCTTATCTGCTTCCTTTCTTTCAGGATTTAAATAATATTCAAATAATATAGATAACAAGTGGTCTCTCTTGAAAGTTCATGTTCTAATTTAGCAATAAAAAATTTCTGACAGTCATTCAAAGTACAAGAATTTTATTCCACATCTAATAATTCACTTCCAATATCTATTATATGCATCTATTATAAACACAAATCAAGAAAATTAGCACAAAGAATTATCAATAGTTTGTAATTTTATGCCCCAATACCTACATAAGAATATCCAGAAAAGAAACTAAAGGCTAATTTAAATTGAGAACAGGTAATATATACATAGAAACTCTGACAACTTAAACTAAGAACTAGTTTCAAATGTTCATCCAACCAGCTGGTAATCAATCTCACTGATTTAAAGAAAAGCCCATCATAGTGAAAAATCTGAATATTTATTTTTAAATGTAATTTCTTGCTTTTAGAAACATATGCTTCTCAAGCAAATAAGAAAAGTTACTGATCATATTAATTCACCCAGTATTACCTCTACAGTGACATTAAGGCAAGTCATGTAGATCATGTTAGTTCCTTAAGAAGTTAACCTCAAAAAAGAGATGCCTCCAAAGCATTCCTAGTGTTATTACCCTCAAATTTGGCTGATCCCATTTCTATTTTTAGCCTGAACATCCAACTAGAATAGCATCTACAGCAGCCAGTCTCAAAAGGGCATGGCCAGGGCTGGCCTGGTGGCACAAGCGGTTAAGTCCGCGTGCTCCATTGCGGCAGCCCGGGGTTCGTGGGTTCAGATCCCAGGCGCGCACCGACGCACCGCTTGTCAAGCCATGCTGTGACGGTGTCCCATATAAAGTAGAGGAAGATGGGCACAGATGTTAGCTCAGGGCCAGTCTTCCTCAGAAAAAAGAGGAGGATTGGCATCAGATGTTAGCTCAGGGCTGATCTTCCTCACAAAAAAAGAGCATAGCCCCCAACAATTTCCCCCTCTCTGTTTATGCATGCCACTCTTCTTGTCTAGAAGTAGAGATTATTGCCCCTCCCTCTGATTCTGGCCTGGCCTTCACTCTCGGACCAAAAGCGACATTCTCAGACTTCCAAACCTATGACTTAAGAGAATTGGCTGATTGGCTTCTATTTCCTGTCTCCTGGAACGCTGCTTCTTAGAATCCAGGCACCACGCTTTAAAGAAATCCAAAGGCCATGTCGAGAAAGGAGGCCTACATAAAGGAGGACTTGAAGGCCTTTAGCGCTAGCTGAACTCTCAGCCAGCGGCCAGCCATGTAAGTGAGGCCATTTTGAACATTCCAGCCATACTGGCACCCCAGCCAATATACCAAGTGAAAGTGAAAACTCGTCAGTCAACCACAGATTTGAGAGAAATAATAAATTGTTTTTTTAAGCTACTAAGTTTTGGGGTGGTTTGTTACACAGAAAGTTACCTTTTATAATGTTTCACTTATCCATCAACTCAATAAAAAACCATTTTATATGCCCTAAAATTAATTCAACCAAGCTTCAAACGTTTCCCCAGTTCTAAGATTCTGGGACTGGTTTATCTTGTAAATTTTTTTAAATAAACTTTAAATTCATCCCTCAACTTGTCCTTCCATCCCCCATATAAATATTTATAGATATATATATATCTTTATAAAATGGTGCCTACATTCCTTCAATCATTTTCATTTCTCTTCTCAGGTCCTCTTCCAGTTCCCATTTATCTTTTCTGAATTATAATTGTAATGACCAAGGAAGTATTAAGAAAGGTCCTTAAGGACCTCCTAAAACTGAATGAGATATTAGCACATAGGTTATATTAGCACATAGGTTATTTAATGTAACTACTGCTTTGATATCATTTGTGTGTGGGCTGGCCCCGTGGCTTAGCGGTTAAGTGCACAAGCTCCGCTACTGGCAGCCGGGGTTCGGATCCCGGGTGCGCACCGATGCATCGCTTCTCTGGCCACGCTGAGGCCGCGTCCCACATACAGCAACTAGAAGGATGTGCACCTATGACATACAACTATCTACTGGGGCTTTGGCGAAAAAAAAAAAAAGGAGGAGGATTGGCAATAGACGTTAGCTCAGAGCGGGTCCTCCTTAGCAAAAAGAGGAGGATTAGCACAGATGTTAGCTCAGGGCTGATCTTCCTCACAAAAAAAAACATAATAATAATAATAATATCATTTGTGTCTAGAAGTTAAACCTCCGGCTTAAACTATTTTTCACAAGTATCCAAGGGTAAACTTTAAGCCTAGAGCATGTATGAATTATGTTCAACTCAGAATTAGTAGTCTCATTAATAAGATTTTATTGTAAAATTCCTAATCAAAGCACCATATTAATGTGGTAATGAGAAAAATTCATGAAAGAGAATATCCACTACATGTTGGCATTTTAAACAAATTTTACATTTTCTTAAACTGGAAATCAGGGTATCCGTACAAAAACTGCCATTCACAATTCACAGCTGAAGGAAGAGGTAAGGCCAAAACACAGGCAAATACTACACAAAAATTTCAATTTGATTAAAAGGATAGCCCTTCCATGTGTACTGTGCACTAATTACTTGGTGCAAGCACAAATAAAATATATTCCTATCTCAAAATTGACTCTGAAGAAACCAACATGTTATAGCAGGGTAAATGGGACCAAAGGCAAGTTGTGACTTACTCAGATTCATAATAAGACTGTTACTGAGCTGAGAAAGAATACAAAATCTCTAACTCTCCATTCTTTGCTTCAGTTATTAAGGTGTCATTCTTGGTGACCCTCTTCACATTGGCCTTTTCTCAAACAGCAGCCACAATAGCAGGCAAGGTCAAAAATGAAAGTAACTAAAATTAAAGAAAAAATTGGCTTCTCCCTATGGAAACTGACTCAACATTTAATAATGTGTGGTGCCCTAAAAGCTGCAAACTACTACATGGCAATCTCCAGGTCCACTTTAACTCAGTCACGAGACCATTATCGAAACATAACTCACTGGTACAAAGCAGAGATCAAGTAGTTGAGAACGTTCCTAGGCTGATGGGGAGTAAAGAAGATGATCTCATAATGTCTCTTTATGATCTGTAAATCACACATTATTCCATAAATCTGACACAAGTGTCAAGATTAGGATCGAGTCAGCCTTTAAACAGGAAAACAAAAATAAGCAGCTGCCACTTTTCTCACTTAAATCTAGAAGCTGGCTTGAGATATAAAGCAGCTTCTTCTTACTTCTAGAGTGCAAGAAAATTTCAAAGTCTCTTCTTAATATTTTAGAATTTCATCATTGGGCAAAAATTCAAGAACCTTCTTCAGGCCTAATGGAATTTTGTTAATGATACACTCAAACTTTAGTTAGGTGTTTCTGAAAGTACTAATACAAAATAAATAAAGTTTTAGTAAAAAAGTATTCTTGTAAATGGGGCAGTTTAAAGCCTGAATTCAATTAGGTTAGTGTCCATATTTATTTAGATTTGTTTTAGTATTTCAGGCAAAGATACAAAATAACAACTAACAAAGAAATAAGATTTAGAGTGACAAGTTACAATCACGTCTGAAAAAGCAGGATGCAACTGTAAATAATATCAATGTCCCTGAGATCACCTGTTAAGATAGAAGTCTATGCATCCCATCACTCTTTAGCTGTAACCATAAAGTCTGGTTTTACACCTAGGATATACAAGAACCATCAGATCAAACACATCAAATATCAGACTATACCAACATAAGCATAGCAAAAGAAAAGCATAACACAAAGTTAAAGAACTAGGTTCCAAAGGATTTAAACACACCCACAAAATCCAATCCAAGCTCATACTGTGCTTCAACCTAGAACTGATAAGTAACCACCAATCTTGATATCTCCCATTCCCCACTATCTACATTCCCCCTTTTATCTCCTGAATTTCTCTACTGATCTCATCACTTCTTATGGGTCTTGCGATTCTAATCTCTACAGCCTTTCCTTTTCCAGAAAGTGATACAGCACCTGGGCCCCACATTTTACTAGCTCTACAATTTAGCAATAGTTTTGTTTTGTTTTCCCTATTAGATATGAATTTTGCCCCCAATCTCCTGTACCCAGGTCTTCCTGACCAATCCTCTTGCTTTTCATTACCTCGTCGGTACTACAATATTTAGCCTCTCCTGTCTAAGTAGAGTATGTATCCCTTTTCTGACGTTTGTAATCCTGGCTCATGGTTAACATCCCTTTCCTTTCCCAGAGACTGTCACCATAGCCCTAGGTCCCCATCCCCAGTCCTTATCTTCCTAAGTAAGGCCTCTTCCTTTCCGGAGTTTGTCAACATTAGTTTGGCCAAGCTGCGATTGCATCCTGAAGGCAAAAGCTCTCTCTCCTCCGTCATTCTACAAAACTACAAGTCTCCCACCAGCCCTGGCTTTCTCTCCTCCACCCTTAGATCCACCTGCATCCAGCCCTGCCCGTTTTCCCCTACCCCTACTCGCAATATCTTTCCTCCCACTATCCCGCGCTCCCCTTCCCCACTCCTGAATGCACCTCTTTCCCAGGCCTTACCCGTAACCCTGACACCGAGAAGGCCCTGTCAGCGGCCTCACGGCGCCTCTCCTCCCGGCTTCCTCCGCTCTTCAGTAACTGTCCCCACGCACCTTTCACTCCAGGGCCCCGCGCGCCACCCAGAGCCCCCTCCCCGATTAAGCTCCCGCTGTCACTTGGCCTCTCATCCACAAGATGGCGGAACTGCTGCCCCCACCCCCGGGTCCTCTCCGCAACCTCCTCCCGCCTCCCTGGAGCTGCCGTCCCGTCCCGTCCCGTCCCGTCCCTTCAGCCGCCCCCGCCGCCGGTCTCTGCCCAGGGTCCCACTGCCCGCTCCTCCGGCGGGTGGGCGGCCCAGGCCCGAGCCTCAGCGACGCTGCCAACGCCACCGCCTCCACAGTTCCCCGGCCTGCCCCTTCTCCTCACCATAAACTTGAGCGCTTTCTCCTGCAGCACCGCCTCGGCCGGGTCCATAATCGCCGGGGGACACTGGGTCTGCACTCCGCCGGGGCCGCCCCCTTGGTGCCAGGCCGCAGCCAACGCAGCTCCCGGATCCCGCCTCCTCTTCCTTCCCCCCGCCCTCTCTTACCTTTCAGGCACCGGCAGGGGGGCCAGGGAGGACCGGCTGTCCTGTGCGCATGCGTGAGCCCTCTGGCTCACGGGATTTGTAGTTATGGAGCTTCCCGCAGCAAAAAGTGAGTCCACACCGCGAACTGCAACTCCCGCAGTTCACTGCGGCAGGGTCGCGGGATCGAAAAGCCAAATCTAAACACTCGCCGGCAAGCAGAGATAATCAGCTGATGGGAATCGTAGTTTACAGCCTCTACGGAGCGGCACGGCTGTCTCCGTGGTTACCGAAAGACGCCAGTGACGGCTTGCCTGGTATTTGATATCGAGATGGCGACGAGTGCCTCACCTTAAGCCCAAATACTGGAAAAAACTGTGAGAGGACTCAGAGGTCCTAGCCCCTCCCTAACTGTGGTTTTAGAGAACTGGACAGCCCCAAATTTCATATATCTGGCGTCTGCAGGACGGATTTTGACCCAGAGACGCTGGGCCTATGGGCACCTGGCAGGACTTCGCAGACCAATGCAAAATTTCAAGGTCCTGCTAAGCCATTGCTTCACATTTCTCCCGAGGACCTTATTCTCCCCCACAGCAAGTCACGGCCAGATAGAACTCGGTTCAGGAAATTCTCGATGTTTAGCTCTCAGAAAGCATGACCTGCTACTGCTAACCCTGAGAAGTGAACCCTGCATTAAAGGTCAAACAAGTACTTACAAAAGGCCTTCAATGGTGGAATATAATCGCCATCCAGCAAATAAAGCATGTAAGTATTTAGTCCAGCCTTGAAAGGGACAGTACGAATTTATTTTGGAAATTAGGTCTACTCTAGGTGGAAAAAACACTAGGGTTGGGCTAAAAGTGATAGGCATGTACAAAATATCTGAATTTATAAAATAAGTGTATTAGGGAAATTCCTTTTTACTTATAGGGAAAATTTCCATTGTAAACTATTTTATTCATTCATTCGTTCAACAAACTAAGCATATAATTGTGTGCAGACATCATCCCAAGAAATGAGGATTCATTAGTGAACATGATAGACAAAGACTTGTGGAGCTTACGTTTCTAGTATGCTGATACTTTGTCCTAGTCATCCCTATGTCCACAGAACTCAGCAGAATACCTAATATATAACAGGCTTTCAGTTGATAAAAAGTTTTACTTTTTAATTTCAAAGAAAGAGTTCTACACAAGTACAAAATGGAGAAGACTTAAAGCTCATTCGTATGAAAACTACCTGGAAGTTTTCGTAGGACTAAGGCAGGATGTGACACTGTTGCCAAAACAGCTAAAGGAGTCCTAGGCAGCTTGAAGAGTAATGTCTAGGGAATAGAGGCTTATGGTCTTACTGGAGTACTTTGTTCAGTTATGGGCACCATGTTCTACAAACATCATATGCAGGGGCATAGCCAAGGGCCGGATAACCAAGAGAGAAAATATTGGTGGATGCTTACTCTGAAAAAAGAGCGCTTAGGAATAACATGACAACTAAATTTAAGTGTTTGAAAGTATTGAAAGGCATATGTATGTAGCTCCAGAGGGCAGACTCGGACCAGTGAGTGGGATAATGATGATGATGATAATTATCACTTCATTAGCTCTTTGTGCCAGGCACTGTATTAGGCATTTTGGCTTCATAATCTCTAATATTCATGGTAACTCTGTAAAACAGGTATTATTATCTCTAATTTACAGATGAAGTTAATGGGACTGATAGAAGATAAAGGGCCGGCCCCGTGGCTTAGCGGTTAAGTGCGTGCGCTCCGCTGCTGGCGGCCCGGGGTTCTGATCCCGGGCGCGCACCAACGCACCGCTTCTCTGGCCATGCTGAGGCCACGTCCCACGTACAGCAACTAGAAGGATGTGCAGCTATGACATACAACTATCTACTGGGGCTTTGGGGGAAAAAAATAAATGAATAAAATTAAAAAAAAAAAAGATAAATAACTTGCTCGAGTCATACAGCAAATTACGTAGTCAGGATTCTAACCCAAGTCTGCTTGACTCTAAGGCCTGTGCTATTTTCACTGAAGCACACTGCAGTGACATAGTACTCAGACTCAGAGCTTTCTAGTAATCAGAGCTGTCCTGACAAAGGAAGGGACCGCCCCATTCCTGAAAACATATAGAGGAAAACCATCTATCAGGGGTATTTTCTAGGGGGTTTCAGTTTGGGTGGAAGGTTAAGATCTTTTAAACTTTAAGATTCCATTCTGTTGAGAAGTCGTTTGTTTTACTTTGTTATGCATAGAGGAGTATGAAAATATTGACTGTTGAGGCTGGCAGTCAGTGAGGGTCCTCACTTTTTCTAGTCATGTGGAGGTAAGGATTAGTAAGGCAAATACAAGAAGTTATTGTTTAGAAGCCCAACCAGCTAGGCAGTTCATATGTATACAGATTGAAACTGAGCAGGCAGGGGCTGGGTACAGAAAGGGTAAATCCTCTTTCTTGAAAATTGACCACTGTGGTCAAACAAACTGAGAAATCCAACTATGAATTACCTGTGAAGCCCCTCATATCCAACATAGTTTAGGAAAGTTTATTAGACTGGAAGTTGAGACCTGGTTCTAGCCCATCCTTTCTCTAGTTAATTGGTTGACTTTGGGCAATTAACTGGACCTCTTTTGTCGTGTGGAACACAAAGATCTCTGCCAACACTAAAATGGGTGCACCTCTGAGCCCACTTAAAGCTCAGTTGCTCAAGGAGAATACTGAATCATTAGAACCTTTAAAGCTCCACTTTACTGGAAAACTAGATTTCCAGCGTGAGAAATCGCAGCTACTACTGGACTTAATTTCTTCCCCTAACTTCCTAGTGTAAGACCACAGAGTACTCTGACTTATCCTTGTCTATTAGTGTCTGTATCCAGCCAGTAATCTATCAAAATGTCTCTTCCAGCCTCCACCGCCCATGGTAGCCTGTTCCGGACTCCCTTCATCTTTTTTTTGCTTAGTTCACTATATTCACCTCCAATCCAGTTCTCTGACTCCAGGCTCTCTCCGTCCTCCTCATCTGATAATCTCTTTTAGATTTCACTTTCATCACATTTCTTCACTGCTCAATCCTTTTATGTCTCTCTTATCTACTTTATCATTGTTTAAATTCCTTTGTCTGGTCTTCCAGACCTTCTTAATCTTATCCAATCCTCTCTCTCCCGCCTTACTTTCCACTTTGCTTTAATACACCCCTCTGCTTTAATCAGGCCTTTCTCCCACCCACACCTGCTCAGCACATTCCTGCCTCCTGGCCTTGGCTTGTGGGAGTCATTTTGCCCTTCTAGAAGACTTCCCTTTCCCCCTCTTTTCTACTCGTGTTTCCAGGTCTGATTTAAATCTTACTTTAAAAAAATAGTTATCTAGTTATTTATTCCCTTTTAGTGCCTTAGCCTGCTCCCTTTTCCCTCCTCCCATAGGCAATGTTTATCTTTTTGTTTGTATGGTTCTTGAAAAATAGATATTGTTTTGTGTGCTACATTTTTAACTCACAAATGTAATATTGTTTTATGTATCTCATTATGTTTCATACTTTTTGCACCCATTACCTATGGTTTTAAGATCCATTCATGTTGCTATATATGTGTACATATAACCGGTTGCTTCTAACTGCTGAGTAAGTAGTCTGATGGTGTGTACCCCCCATGTTCTGCCTATCCACTGTCCCAGCAAAACTTCCAGTTCCCAATTACCCCCAATAATGCTGCAGTGATCAACCTCCTGCATGCCCCGCTGAGTGAGAATATCTTTGGGAATACATACCTAAGATCATACTTGCTGGTTCATAGGCTATGGAGGACACTTAATTGGACTATGTAGTGGCAAATTGCAGTACAGAAAGACCACAACAGTGTACACTTCCACCATACCACTCCACCACACTTGGCATTATTGGGCTTTCCACTTTTTGCCAGTCTGTATGTTTTACCTTCTCTAGGCAACCCCAACCCACAAGGATCATGCCCTTCTTTAAGCACACTACTCTGCTCTTCTACCCCCCATCTCCGTAGCGTGTGATTATAACACATAGCAGGCCAGAGCCAGAAATATTCCATACATGCCTGCACTTTTTTCTCATCCCATGGCGTTCCCTTTTCCTATACCTAGTGGGGTTCTCAACCCTGATTGCACAGAGGAATCATTTGAGGAGCTTTATGAAAAATATTGATGCCCAAGCTCTACCCCCCAGGTATTCTGATTTAATAGCTTTGTGGTAGGCCCTTGGCAATGGTAATTTTAAAAGATCTCCAAGTAATTCTAATCTGCAGCCAGATTTGAGATCACTGCCTTGGAGTTTAGATGCCCAGTGCCTTCTTGCTGACCTCTAGCTATCCAGAGTCTCCCTCCATGCCCATCTTGCCTTCCAAACTCTAGAATTACCGCCCCCCCCAAAACCCATCTATTTTCCAAGGATAGCCAATCGAAGCTCAAGGTTGAACAGAAGCAAAGTGATTAATTGATTTAAAACCCATCAACTATTTGAATATCTAATAGGCTTAATCCTAGGGTCAAGAGGTCCAATAGAAGTGGGAAAGGTTTTTTGTATTTTAATTGGCAGGAGAGATACTGTTTTAGTTGGAGGACTAAATAAAGAATTTTTCCCCCTTCCCCTCACTTCCTTCTCCTCATAAAAGGTCACGAGTCAATTTCCTACTTCTTTGCTGGCCCTATTGGGGCTCTGTGTTCTTGTGCCTAAGTGTAAGGAGTCATTATTAACAGTGAACTGTGATCCAGATTAGGTTCCCTCAACAGAAGCTCCCACTGTCACAGGCCAAAGCCAACCATATCTGGATAGAGCACTCAGTCTCCTTCAGGGCAGCTCTGTGGAGTGGGGATTGGGTGGGGTGATTGATGGTCGGCCTACCAGAAAGGGTGTTCCAGGCAAAGGTAACAGCATTTTTGATGGTGCATTCTGAGAACCAAACCAAGGCTAGTGTGACATTAGGGGATGAGTGGCACTGGATGAGACTGCAGAGGGCAATAGCATGGAGCTCTATAGGCAAGCCATTATTCAGCTGGCATATGCTTGTCAGGTGAACCAGCTGACATCCTTTCTAACTGGGGTCAGTGCCTATGCCTTACCAGCTATAAAATATCTTGACTTTCACCCAGCTTATAGGCCAAATTAAGGAATTGGACTTTATCCTGAGGGCTGTAAGAAACTACTGAAAAATTTTAAGCAGGGCTGCAGCGTGGTCAGATTTGTATTTTTAGAAAAATCACTTGCAGCTGGAGACTGGGAAAAAGATTATGAGGTTGCTGAAATCTTCCTGAGAGAGATGATGGAGGCCTGATGAGGGAGGTGATGAGAACAGAAAGAAGTAGATTCCAGAGATACTGAGGAGATAGAATCTGTAGAACTTGGTGATTGATTAGACATGTCATGGATTATGTCAAAGGGATGTGTCAAAGATGTCTTCTAGGTATCTGGGTCAGGAAACAGGATGAATGAAGAGTGCCATTTTTTGAGACAGGGAACACAATAGAAGGAACAGGTGGTGGGAGGTTAATCAGTTCTTTTTTAGACATATTGCTTCAAGGTGCTAGCAAGACTTCCACATGGATTCAGATGTTGAGGAGGCAGATGGATATTTGAAACTGAAGCTAGAGAGAAAGGCGTGGGCTCCAGATAGAGATCTGCAGCATAAAGGTGGTAATTGAAGACCCCCTCCCCTAGGAAAGGATGAAATCACCCAGGAAAAGTGCAAGCAGTGTAAAGAGCAGCAGGTCTAGGACGGAGTCCTAAAGAACCTTAAGATTTACAGGATGCTGGTTACCAGAGGGGAAGGACTTGGGTGGGGAGGGCAAAAGGGCTAAAGGGGCATATATGTATGATAATGGATGGATGGAAACTAGGCTTTTAGTGGTGAACACAATGCAGTCTATACAAAAGCTAAAATATAATGATGTACACCTGAAATTTACACAATGTTATAAACCAAAGTGACCTCAGTAGATAAAATTAAAAAATATATATATATATATATACAGGATAAGCAGAAGAAGAGGAGCCAGCAAAGGAGCCCAAGAAGTGACCAGAGAGGCAGGAGGAAAATCTAGCAAGTGTGGATCATAGTGGGAGGCAGATGCATACTGCAGTGAGTTGAAGAGGGAAGGTGAGGAAATGGAGACTGTTGAGTCTCTTACAAAACACGTGGCTGTCAAGGGAAAGAGAGAAGAGATAGCACAGTGGTTAAAGGTAGAAGGTGGGGGTCTAGGGAAAGTGTTCATTGTTTTGTTGGAAAGCAGGGAAACTTTAGTTCAAAGGAAACTGAAGAGGCATGACACCTAAGTGCAATGACTGACCTCTGATTGGGCCCTGGAACAACATACATATACACTGACACACATAGGAGAAAACAGCTATAAAAGATATTAGTGGGACAATCAGGGAAAAACTGTATATGGGCTGTATATTAGATAATAGTGTTATATCATTATTAAATTTCCCCAAGTGTGATAAGTGTATTGTGAGAGTAAGAGAATTAGAGAATGTCCTTGTTCTTAGGAGATACATGCTGAAGTGTTTAGGGTGAAATGTTATGATGCCTGCAGCTAACTCTCAAATGATTTAGGGAAGAAAAGTATGTGTTTGTGGAGAGAGAGAGAGGAGGAGGAAGGGAGAGAGAGAACTAAAGCAAAAGCAAATGTGGCAAAATGTCAATCATTGGTTGATCTAGGTGAATGGTTATGGGTATTCGTTGTACCCGTCTTGCAACTTTTCTGAGGGTTTGAAATTTTCCAAAATAAAAACTTGGGAAATAAAAAGAAGTGAGAGACTTGAGCATATTTAAATGCTTTTGGAAAGGATCCATTAGAGAGAGAAAGATTGAAGAGAAAAGAAAAAGAGAGGAGATATGGGGGAGCCAGGCCCTGGGAAGATAAGACTGAATGGGATCCAGATGGAGGGATTAGCCTGCAGTGACAGAAAGGAAGGAGGAGAGTATGGGTGCAAATCAGGTGGGGTATAGACTTGGAGGAGAAAGGTTGAGGAAGTCCCCTTCTAATGGATGTTGGAATAGGCAACTAGCAATCTCTGCCACACAAAGAAATGAGATTTTTGCATATTCTGCTCTTCTGGATTATGTTTATCCCTTTTTCATTCATTAGCACAAACAATCAAAAAGTAGCTTTTGTTAGATTAGATTAATGTTGTTCTAGACCAGTGGTTCTCAGGAAATTGTCCCCAGAGGACATTTAGCAATATCTGTGCTCCAAACCTACAGCAGGAGGATGTTGTGGAAGACACAGGATACCTCCTCCTTTTTAAGATATGTTCTAGAAGTCCAATAAAACAGTCCTGCTATGTCTCTTTGGTAACTGTGTGACCTTGGGTAAATTACTTAACTTCTCTAAGCCTCATCAACAGAATGGGGACCATAATAGTTCCTATGTCATTGGGCTACTCTGAGGATTCATAGAAAATCCTTAGAACGTTACCTGGCATATAGTAAGTACTCAATAAATGTTAGCAATTAATAGCTCTAAATTTCACGTAATTTGCATATATAATCAAGATGGCCTCAGTTTGTACGTTCTCTTTCCTGAACAATTTAGTCTTAAAACCATTATGTAGGGCAGAGCAAGGTTGATGTTCATGCTGAGCAGTGGTCTGGCATGGAGTGTTGGAGCCCAAGTGGTGTGGTAAGGGCATTCATGTGGAGAAAGAAGCTGGCAGCAGTGAAGGGAGATTGGTTCCGTACATACATACATATATTCCCTAGCTCTGCCCACTGAGAGGGTCTTGGAGCAGCAATACCTGATAATAATGAGTATGCTTAGTGTCCAGATCTTAGCTTGTAAATACCATTCTCCACTAAAAGGAATCAATGTTCCTTGGAGAAATGGCTGATTCCAGGGCTGTGACAAGGAAAGTACAAGATGAGCTTAGAACATTTCGTGCCAGAACACAAGGAAGTGCTCGAAGAGTAATGGAGATATGTCAGAAGGACACATCATTTCATAGTATCTCCTCCCAAAATACGTAATGATTTGGAAAAGAAAAGAGTAACTTCACAGTGGAGAAGCCTGACAGATATAACTTTAATCAGATGATCAAAGTGAGCATCATCAGGAATGGGGCAAATTGAAATTGTGTGCCCTGGATAGAATGCAATGAGAAGAACAAAGATGTTGTGGTGGCTATCTCCAAGGAGACCCCCAATAATTCTTGCCTCCTGGTATTCACATCCCTCATATATTGAATAAGGCTGATTTGTGTAATCAATAAGGTATCGCAGAAATGATGGAAAGTGACTCCAAGGCTAAGTTACAAAAGATATTGTGGCTTCTGCCTTACTCACTTGGCTCACTTGCTTTGGGGGAAATAAACTGCTATGTCGTGAGGAATCTCAAACAGCCCTGTGGAGAGCTCCACGTGGCAAGGAACTGAAGCCTTCTGGCAATAGTCAGCACCAAATAGCTAGTAATGTGAACGAGCCATCTTAGAGAGGATCCAACAGCCCCGGTTAAGCTTTCAGATGACTACAACCCCAGCTAACATCTTGGCTACAACCTCATGAGATACTGGGTAGAACATTCAGCTAGAGCTGTTCCTGAATTCCTGACCCATGTGAGATAATAAATGTTTATTATTGTTATTTTAAGCTCTTAAGTTTTGGGGTTATTGGTTATGCAGTAATATAACTAACACAGATTCTCTCACAGGTAGTCTAAATGCAGTGACAGTATCTCATTTATTAACAGTAGTATCCAAGTCAGAAACTCTTGTCTAAACAGACAAAATAAGTATTCACTTTGGTTATAAAAAGATACTTCATATATTTGCTGCATGTTTTTCCCAGTTTGGGAGATTAATCAGCCTTTTGTGCTGACAAAGCTATCTTTCCCATGATTTCTTTGCTTAGATTTGTTAGACACTGTTTGACCAATAGTATTTACCACACTTCATCTTATAGACTCTAGTTGAAGTTTATGCAGGTTATTTTCCCTTTTATTGGACTTTGTCCAGATCCCATCACTACCATTCCTTCAAGTTAATGATTTCCTTTATATGTCTGCTATCATTTCCCAGACATTTACATTATTTTTCATTTGATTCCCCCTGCCTCCCAAAAATGCCATTTGAGGAAGAAGTGACCAGGGCCAGGATTAGTTCTATAGTGAGTACTAAACACTCACTATGTGTTTGTCACTCTGTAGGTAGGTAAGAGATGGGCCCTGCCTTCAAGAAGCTTTCTGTTCTGTAAGGGAAACAAAACATAAAAATATATACTAACCAGGGCTGTCTTGGCAACAGTATAGGCCGGTATCAGTCAGGGTCCTGACACATGTAAACTTGACTAATTTGAGGAAGGTTTAATTAAGGGCCTATTTTCAAAGGTGTGGGCAGGATTTAAGGAGATCAACAAGGGATAGTGCACACCCCTGGGCTAGCAATAGCAGGGAGCCATACCACTCCTAGGCCTAAAGGGTCAGGGAGGGCCTGGTTACCAAGACCCTGAGAAGGTAGCTGTGGGGAGAGGGCCACTTGACAATAGCTATGGCCTTCAAAAAGGGATGCAGCCCTTCCACAGTAACTCAACAGGGAGGGATCTGGAAGGATTCATACTCCAACATCACTCTCCTCCTGCCCTCTAATCTTCTTATATCTCCTGTTAGCCAAAGAAACAGAAGCCAGAGGGCAAGATGCAGTCCATATAGATTGTTTCCCAGGGTCCAGAGCAGGGTGGGAAAGGATGGAAAGTGTCTCTGGAAGGGCAAATGGGAAATATCAGCGTGGGACCTATTTAGGGGTGGCTGAGATCTGGAATCTGCAGGGCAGAGCAGTGCATTCAGGGAGGCCCCAGGAAAAATCCAGGGGGACTTTCAGCTGGAAGGAGCTTTCATGTGGGGCACGTTAGTCAGTAGGTGAACAGAGAGCAATCTAGACAGCCAGGCTGTCAACCTCAGAGAGGTCTGGGAGCAGCCTGGGGTAGGAGGTGGGGGAAAGGCAGGACTTTAATGTCAGAGAATTACCCTTTAAATGAAATACAATCTATCTCCTCCATGTATTAAGAGACAGAAAGGATTGAAAGAGGATCCAATTTTTGAGGGGAACGACTTTGAAGAAGGGCAGGAGTATAGAGGAGGGAGCAAGGACAGCAAAACAAAAAGGCCTGGATTTTCTATCCCAGAATATTTGTCTTCTTGGGGTTCTCCCATGATTGTCCCTTCTAGCACCCCTGCACCTGGATCCTAGAAGCCCTATTCTCACTGCTCCAAATGCAAATGAAACCCATTTGACTTGGTTTGTCCTTTCCACAGCTAAAATAGGCTGACATTTAAAATAAAAAAAAAAGCGTCTTACTTCGGAAACAATAACAAAAAAAAACAAGAAAAAGAAAACACCTAGAAGTAAACACACACACACCAAAAGAAAAGGGAAAACAGGCATGGAGTGTGTGTGTGTGTGTGTGTATTTAATTTTCACTTGTGTAAACTTTCAAACATAAACAAAGGTAAAGAGAAGAATATGATGAACCTCCTTTTACTCATTACTCAGCTTCAAATATAATGACTTATGGCCACTTTTGTTTCAAGTGAATCCCCACCCACTTCTTTCCCCATCCTCTGGATTATATTGATGCAAATCTCCGAAGTATAATTTCAGCCATGAATGTGTCAGTAGGTTGCAATATATAAGGTCATAAAGCTCTGTACTGATTTCTGATCTCAAAGCTTCCCTGAGCACCAAATTCCTTTATCTTAAGCCTGTATACATAGTTATTAAATGGACACATGACTGAATGCTACTCTCTAGTCTCTGTCAGAGAACTGTCCCAGACATGTCCCAACTGTCAGAGAGCATCCTATCTAAACTTTATCCCCAGTCCCTCAGTTCTCCCTGCTGGTTCCAGTGCTGGCCTGAGGGTCTGCCTTATTCACAGCAGAGCCCTGGAGACTGACCCTCAGAACCACTGTCCTGATTAGGCTTAGCAGTCCATGTTTAGCTGGACCAGGGGGAGAAGATGCACGTAAAGCACTTTTCCTGGCCACAGCTCTTGGTAGGGACTCCATAAATGTTGTATGGTGGTGGTGATGATGATGATGACGAGGACCTGACAAAATCCTGTCAAGGACTCAGGTCCAGAGAGGACATAACAAAGATTCATTTACCAAAATTTGGCTTTGAGGCCTTAACTTGAATCTAAGTATGGCACGGTAGTTTGTTTTAATTCACTTTCTCTAGAACATAGGAAATTTAACAGAAGGAAACGCTCTATCACGTAATACTGGAGATGTGCAAAGGGTTGTAAAGCTGGGCTTTTGGAAGACATAATTATTTTGTTATGAGGGCTCACCTCACAACATTCTTCTCAATTCAGTCACCTGTCAGGGAATCTGACTGAGGGAGTCCTTCAGAGAAGGGGCAAGACCCTGGAAGAAAGGATTGAAAGAGGATCCAAGGATGAGCTTGGGGTAGAGGAGGAAAAGGGAAAGAAGCAAGTGGAAGGGCATTCTCTGCCTCCCTCTGGGGTCAGAGGGCACAGAGGCCCCACACTGACATGGGCAGGAAGAGAAGCCAAATGACAGAGCCAATGAGCCACTTTTGAATCTTCAGGTCTCTCTGTGGTTGTAAAACATTTTTATTCAAGTCATCAGTACTAGGTAAGAACTTGGATGGCTCACAGCCAAACCCTTTGGGGCACAGACTGTGCTGTCCACTCCCTTCAATGCCAGGGGTACCTATTGGTGCCAGTATTACCTCAGGAACAAAGCAGTCAGCTGCTAAAACACCGATGAGACTTCTTGATTCTAAACCTCTGAGCTCCTGAACAGAGCTCCTCTGTGACTCTCCAAGTGATAACTGTGAGAAACCAGAGAAAGGAGGCAACTCAGAGGCTTCCTGTAGCCTTAGCTCAGGGACACCTCCACTGAGGGTGGACTGAGGGTTGATTCCAAAGAGTAGGTGAATAAATCCTACTTAAACATTTCTGGGACAAAAAAAAATTAAAGTGGCAGTTCACATTTTTTCCCCTTCTTATCTCACTAAGCACTCCGGGTTTGTGTTGATGAACCTGTATTGTGCTAAAATAGAGAAAGTGGTAAATTGTTCTGTATAAAAAGGCAGACAGGGTGGAAAGCTTCTGGTGGAAAAGAAGAGGTTCTGAAGGTGGGAGGAGGGGGCTGAAGAGAGGCCACCGAAGTCAGAGGAGCAAGGAAGGAAGTCCTCCCTTGAGCACAGTCATGTCCACCTCAGAGCCTCTGCCCTTGCAATTCATACTCTGCTCTTTTCTCCTCTCCTGACTGTTTCTCTCACCCGTCCAACATCAGAGCACCTAGTTAGTCCCTTCAGAGCAGTCGTCACAATTTGTGATTAAGTGTTCGCTTACCTGTGTTTCATTTGTCTCCCCCATAAGACTGTAAGCGCCATGAAAGCAGGACCCAGGTATATCTTGTTCATCATCAACCCAGTGCCTAATGGGGTAGGTGCTCAATAGATATTTGTGAAGGGAAAGAAAGCAAGGGAATAAGGGAGAGAGATTTTGGTGGGGAGAAGCGTCTGTAAGGAGAGGGCTTTAAGGAGTGAAGTATAGTGGAATTTCCCTTTTTTGCTGTCCCTTTAAGAGACTAAAGACTTAAATTACTCTTCAGTGCTATTTAGAGTCAAATTTGTGTTTTTAAAAAAAGTGACTTCATGCTGGCTACACAGGTATATTCATTTTGAAAAAATTCATTGAGCTGTAACCTTATTGTTCTGTGCACTTTTCTGTATGTATATTACACTTAAATAAAAATTACATTAAAAAAGAGAGAGAAGAGAGAAAGAGGCCATACCAGGCCCAAGTGTGTAAAACACAAATACAGGTGAGGAGTGGAGGGGAAAGCATAGGTGAGGGTGGGGACCAGAGTGAATTAGAACAAAGATAGGAGGAAGAAATGCAATTGGCATGTATGAAAGGCCGAAGAGATCAGGGAGAGTGGAAGTGAGGGCTGCCTAGGGTCAGATTAGTGGCCTGGATGCCAGTGTGGGGAGTGGGTTTGGTTAGAAACTAGTTGAGGGCAGTGTTCATAGTTTATACCAATGGTTTTCCAGTTTTGGATGCATAATAATCATCCAGAGAGCTTGTTAAACAGTGGACTCATGAGCCCCATATTCAGAGATTCTGATCTAGAAGACTGAATGGAGACCATGAACCTGCATTTTAATAAGCTTCCCAGATGATTTAGGTAAAGATTGCCCTCTGGCCATAATTTGAGAAACAGAACAGTCCCTCACTCTCCCATTTGACCCAGGATCCTAGATTCTTTTTTTTTTTTTTGTGAGAAAGATCAGCTCTGAGCTAACATCCATGCCAATCCTCCTCTTTTTGCTGAGGAAGACTGGCCCTGGGCTAACATCCATGCCCATCTTCCTCTACTTTATATGGGACGCCGCCACAGCATGGCCTGACAAGCGGTGCATCGGTGGGCGCCTGGGATCCGAACTTGGGCCGCCAGCAGTGGAGGGTACACACTTAACCGCTACGCACAGCCAGCCCAGGATCCTGGATTCTTGTCAGACACTTCTTGATTTTGATAAAGATCAAACGTAGTATCAAGTGAGCATGACTCTGAGGCTAGATGTCCTGTTTCTAGCTTAGATCAGACTTTACATCCTGCTATAGAAAGACACTTTCTGTATTTATAATCATTTGGCAGTTTTCACTGGTTTTGTAGTTAAGAGCGCAGGCTCTGGGCCCAAAACCTGGGTTCAATTCCTGGATCAGTTATTTAACTTCTCTGAGCCTCAGTTTTTTCAGCTGTAAAATGGGGACAGATAATAGGATCTACTTCATAGGATTGTTATGAGGATTAAACAAATTACTGAGTGAAAGCACTTACCACAGTATCTCACATGTGGTAAACTCTCATTAAATGAGAACAGTGATCCTACTCCCTTGTGGCCTTCCTCCCTTAGTACTTCCTCCTGCTGACTTCTTCTCCAACACTGAGTAATAGAAACAACTGCAGAAGTAATTGGGACTTAGCTTTGCAGACAGGGTCCAAAACATCTTGCAGCCTCCTGCCCTCCCCAGTACCAGGGCAGCCAGGCAGGGAGAAGTCTGGCCTCCATAGGCCTCTAGCAGCATCTGTGTGGGAAAGGTTTTCCACTGAGACTCTTGGTCTTACCTACCCCCAAATTTTATTAGTACTAAGTCTGATTTATTTCAGGCCCTGGATTTGTGACTCCAAATTAGTTGATGAGTTGATATAGTTGTGCCTCATGAGAACATAAGTCTCCTTACCCTGGATTTCTCTAGCGGGAGGTTGAGAAATCAGTAGAAATCAGGAAGATTCTTTAGAGGTGGCAGGCGGGCAAGAGTCAGGATTATCATCTTTTTTAAATTCTTTTTTAAGAGTAAAGCCAGCAACCATTCCTCATCGCCCCTCGACCCATGCGGCTCAAGTGCCAGTGCCCCAGTGTGCTAGAACTCACGGGCTGGACCTCATGAGCAGGCAATGGGTGGACAGTCACTCAGCTGCAGAACAGCCCTCCCTTCCTGCGGCAGGGCTTCAGCTGGCAGGTCTGGCAGTTTATTTGTCAATATTATTTGTTGTTAGCTTAATTGTAGGAAAATTGAAAAGTGTAATGCATAGCCATGAAACCCTTAAGGCTGGTTAATCTTTTTGGATTGTAACCAATGTAATTTTTATTAGCCGATCCCATCTTGATTATAATATGCAGAGCCCTGGAAAAGTTGCTGAAGGCTTCAAGTCACGGTGTGCACAGGGAACAGACAAGCTCCATCATCTGCATTTTCTGCCAAGGAGAGAGAAAGGGCAGAGGCAGCTGGACTGAGGGAATTGGGTTTGAGATGCCAGTGGAGAGAGGAGAGCAGTCTCCACGATGGACATAGAAATGATCCTGGTAACCCCTGAGGAGTGGGGCTAGGCAAAGCCAGGTCCTTATGTGCCTTATATGCTGCAGGTGTCAGGCCCAGCAGTGTGCTGCAAGAATGTTTGAGTGAGGGCCATAGCTCACAATTAGGCTTCAGTAGAGGAAATGGAGACAAACCCAAAAGGCCAAAGAAAACACATGTTCTTTCCATCAGCATTGGTTTATTTATGATTATTTGAAGTGTCTTCCTTCTTCAGGTTTACAATTCAAGCATGGTAGCATCAAGAATCAGAACTAGATCTGCAATTGAGAATTTGATATTTGTAAAGGATGACTCTAGCAGTCTCTGGTCCCTCTCTGGACTTTGATTTTCTGCACCAAAGAATGGGGAATAGACATTATCATCCCTTCTACTGCCTCTTTCTCAGCTCTGACATATGAGGGGGTCTCTTTTTGTGCTTTGGCTTCTCCAGAGAAGGAAGGGGATTTGCCTTCTCTTGGGTACCTCTAAACACCCAATCTAGCAATGAGCCCCTTTCGAAGGGTGAAGTTGGGGGCCAGAAACACTGGGATGCTACTAACACTTGACTGATGCCCTTGACCCTCAACAACCCAGCAAATGAGCCAGCAGCCTATTCTAGACAAATGGGGAACCTAGAGGCAGCATATGGGCATTTTTTTGCTTAGCCCTTTTATGAATATAAATATTTAGTGCATGGTGTTTTGCAGAATTAAATCTCTGAGCCTAGATTAGCCTGGTAATATCATTATGTAGATACCAGGGACGAGCTACCTGTGACTGCTGTGTGTCTTCTCATTCAACGATGCCTGTGATGCCTTGATGCACTTTCATTTGCCAGGGCAATCATTAATTGCATATGAAACAGTTGGTGTTTGGCTTTAAGGGAAGCTGATTGGGTCAGTCACCAAGTGTTTGGCTGAATGATCTACAGCTGGCTCTTTGCTCCTGCACTCCTGCTTTCTTTTCAAAGCATTCTTACTCAGTGTTTTTGGGACCCCCTGAGGAAGAGTCTGTGAAACATAGGGGGTTTTAATCTATGTTTTCCTTTGGGCATTATAGCTTTAATTTTAATATTTTGGATAATAAAGAATGATTTTAAATTAAATTTGCGAGTCTGCCATCTGTGATTGTTTGGACTTTTTCCTCCTCTCTGGCGGGTTTTTTACTTAATTCTTTCTGAACATTAGCAGGAATGGGTTGAGAGCTGGAGGAGCAAGGGGTAGCAGAGTGGGTAAACCCTTGGAATGTAGAGAGATGGGAAAAGGCTTTGATCCTTGGCCTTTGGTCCTGGGAGTTGCTGGAAAAAACTTGATGCCCTGAGTCAAAATCACAAAAGTTAACTTGGATGTAATTGCAGCTTCCTGTCATTCCTCTTGATTTGACTTTGAGAAAGTGATTTGCCAAGGTTATGTCTCAGTTTGCCCATCTGTTAAACAGAGAAATGATTTTCCCCACAGAGGTGCCACAACAGTTTTGATACAGTCCTTCATCTGAGGACAGCTACTGGAACCCAAGGCATTATTATCCACCGAAAGCTAAAAGAATCAGGGCTTATGTGTGTTTCCGGATCTAAAGCTAAATCCAAGAAATCTCTACCTAGAAATATGTTCTTAATCTTGTCAGTAAAATCCAGGAAGAAGAATTTTCTACCTTTCCAAGGATGTGAGGACACATCATCATCACCAGTGCAGACCATGGCATTAATGAGTCAGACAGACAGTGCCACTGAACACACAGACAAATACTGAGCGAATGCCAGAATAAGATGAAAAAGCACCTGCCAGCAGAGGCTGGTATGATGAGTGGGTTAGCTAGGGAAGGTTGGGGTGGGGGCTTGCACAGCAAGGCGGGTAACTTCCTCTCCTCTATTTAGTGGAAGAAGGCTTCTTGGAGGGGTCAAATTTTGCCTTTGAGGGGAGGGAGTTTGAGGAGCAGTGCAGGGAGAGGATCCCTAGCAGAGCACATGGGCCTTCAGAGCAGAAGCCTTAGACAGGAGAATGCGGTGATGAGGGCCTGGGAGGCTAAGAGGGTGAGTGGAAGGAGATAGACCAGGGGATGGAGATAAAGTGAAGGGGGAGGAAAGCCATCTTAAATACTCTCTGGAACAAGAATAAGGTATAAATAAAATCCCAGGAAGCTGCTGGAGGCCTGCAGTTGTGTGTAGGTCTGATGCTTTGTTAGCATCAGAGTGATTTCCCACTGTCTCCCCTCCCTCAGCTCAAATTCTGCTTTTATCAAATCTAGGTGGGACTCCCAGCCACCTCCCTACACAGAGAAGGGCCAAAATCATTGCCACACAAGTTAGAAGGCAAAGGTTCATGAAATGAGCTTGAAGGTCAGGGAGGCAATATCCATGGCTCTAAGCAGGATCAAAGCTCAGTTAAACAAGTATTTATCATGTTTTTAAGACCTCACACGAGCATCCTTTGTCCCACATGACTCCTAGACTAAGAGATAATCTTAGAATTTCAATCACTCTCTCTCTCTCTCTCAATCTGTCTCTCTCTCTCTTTCACATACACATACATACACACACACACACACACACACATACACACACACGCAGATTCTCCCTCTCCCTCTCTTCTCTCTAAAATGCCTAGTTCTCCTAAATACAACCTTGGTATCCCCCCAATAGTAGAAAACAACCCCAACAAGTGCCTATGAAAAAAGCCTTTAAGACTCATGAATATTTAGCTCGTCCTCATGTAAAATATATGACTTTGTGTAAGGATCAGGCGAACGAGGTGCATGATTTTTTTCTGATTTATGGGCCTGGAGACGGATTATTCATAGCAGAGCAGCTGTGTGGAAAGATTCATCCGCTGCAAAATGTGATTGTACATCAGGCAGTGTGTGGGAACGGAGCTATGACTAATGGCTGCTTTACATATAAATGAGAAGGTTTGTGCTAGGAACTGTAAAAAAAATACAATCACTCAGCTGACGGGCAGGCTCCTTATCGTGGGTGCAGTAGAGGGACCACAGGAAAGGCAGGCAAATGAATGCCTCACCCCCAAAAGCTGAGCCAGGTTGGGGTGAGAGTCAGGGAACGGAAGAAGGCATGGAGGGAATTTGAGAAGCAGCCAACTCTCCTGATCTGGCCATAGTCAGTCTCTGTATTTGTAACTCCATCTTCCCTGCCCCACTATGACCTCTGAGAGCCTGTCAAGGCAGAGATGCAGCCCAATGGAAGTGGCTGCATTGCCAATACACCCAGGAATGACGATCAGGCCCCGAAGTCTCCAGAGCTTGGCATTAGGCTGCTGAAGATTCAGATCCATTTGAGACATCAGCACAGGATTCATTTGGGTAAACCTCTGAAGAGAAAAATTGCGCGAATCTGAGATTTCTCTCTGCCACTCCTCACGTCTCCCTCGCTTTCCCCCATTCGTCTCTCTCCTCTCTTGTAGTTGAGACAGGCTGTCTAGACATTGCAGATGTGGACAGATGTTTGGTCTGTAATTTATAACAATGGCCTCCAGAAGGCAATTCCAATTTGTTTCGGTAAGGCTTTGAGTTACAGGCAGAAAAAAATATCCTGTAAATACCGTTGACTTACATGGTAACTACACCAAGGGTTTACTTAGTGAACAATCACTAACTACAGCATAATTACATATCCCTGCAGATTACCAGAGAATTTAATGACACCGAGCAGGTAATGACCACCAAACCAAGTTTCTGGCTTTGGGAGGGCCTGGAGAGCAAGGGAGTTGAGCCATACTTAACAGGAATTTATGCCTATTTCTTCAAGTCACCAATTAGTCTCCATTTCAAGGGCCTTTCAGTTTTATCTAATTGCCAGATGTCCTCTCGCCATCATACTGAACTCCAAGCAGATTGCATGCTCGTTGTTATTTCCACTGATACAGTTTTAAACCATGTGGTATCTGTAGGTACTCACAAAGCCCTCAGACAAGCCAGGAGGCTAGAAAATTATCTTTGCTCTTATCATAATGGGTCATGCACTCAGCAGCAGGGCTGAGCTGCACCGATCCACTCTCACTCTCTCCTGCCGGCCGATGACTAAACAGCTGTCCAGGCCAGTAGTGAAGGGGACTGGCCCACCCAAGATCAAGCTAATCCTCATAGGGCCTATATTCTGATCTGGTAATTATAATGGGAAATGGAAAGGTGAATTTCTAGAATAGTTTTTCAAGAAATTCAGGATGCTTCCTCCTATCATCTGGGTGGTGTATATGGAGGAGGAGCAGAAGGCTAATATTAAGGCCAATACACAGAGAGGTTAAGTATCTGACCATGATCAGAGTCTATTGGTAGCAGAAGCCAAATTTGCACTTGGGGTCTGCCATCTCTGAGAACTCTGATCAGTTGGTTCCTCTGGGTTTAGGGGATCAGAGCTGCTGGCAGCTGGGGAGCTCAGGCTTCCCTGGATATATAGGGTTGCAGTTGAAATAGTGATCAGGGTATCATTTATGTCAGTCTGGGGGAAGGGGAAAGAGGAATGGGAATAAAGGGGGTAGGAAAATGTGGGAATCAAAGAAACACATTGACAGGGTTGGATTCCAATTTTTAATCTATCACCAACCTCTTCTAGTTTATCTGTTCCATAGAATCTTCCTTCCCTCTGTTGCCTGTCCAAAGACAATCAAACAAAACTTAATCTTAGTACACCTCTAGGCACCTGGGTTTCCACAGACCCTGAAAAGAATGCCTGATGCCAGTTTAAGAACAGATATTGTCTGGAGAATCTTGATTCTCTGCAATGGTGGTGGTGTTCTCCCTCTCTCATTCCTCCCCTCCCCTGCCCCTGCTTACTGAATGCTCTGTATCCATTCAACTTCAATGATCTCTTACTTCACCTGAAGAAGTGGGTCTGGTTTAGAATGTCAGCTCCTGGCAGAGCCACAAAACTGATCACTAGCTGGGAGGGTAGGCCACCTGGGCCAAAGAAAATGAGTTAGGATGATCAGGTGTCATGACTGAAACTGCTCTTCTCTGGTGGGCATTGACCAATGGGTCTGGCTACAGGTCTGGCCTAGGAGAAAAGGTGCTAGTAGCAGAAGGATGGGTTTAGGAAACAATTTATGTCTTAGAAGTTTAAGGTTTTGGATGCAATGTGTAAAGAGACTCCTGAGACTTAGTTTATGGAGACTTTAAAAAATATGAGTGAGTCCTGCCTGCCAGGGGTATGTGAGATTTTTGTCCTACTGAGAGATATAGAAGACAATGGCCTGGAGCCCTCTAACCCCAGGAGATCCTTGTAAGTGCACCAAGCCCCACACAGCTCCCTGGCAGGAGTGTATATGGGTATTTGTACTTCCAGCCCTAGGAGGGCTGTGGGGAGAAGGAGGGACGCCCTCTGGTCAAGGAGGACAAATGAGCTATAATAATGTTAATAGCTAACATGAATTGAGACATTACTATGTGCCAAGCATATATTATCTCTTTGATGATACATGTATGCATTAGCTCTTTGATAAAGAGAAAATTACCCACTGCCAGGGAGCAGAAATTTCCTCAAAATAAGAAGAAGCACATGGCACACAGTCTCACTCTGAGGCCTGCCAGCATTAGCTGGAAGGTCACATATAGTTTCTAGGAGTGGAGGATAGAGCAAGAGGACAAAGCAACTACAAGGACACATATCCATAGATGTTTGTGGGGAGGGGACTTCAGGGGCAGACTCAGGTGTCTGCATACATGGAGAGTAGATACCACTGGGATATGAGAGTTCTAATGAGAGGATGGGTTTACTGATACACGTGTATATGTACATGAACATATGTCCACACACAACGTGCACACATAGGTATATATCATCTGGTAAGTAAATATCTCTGAATTCACGAGAAAGGACCACATAGCTTAGGCACAAGGGACATATTACAAGACGTGGCTGATGCTATACACACAGGAATCATGTTCCATATACCACAAACATCCCTTCCTGTACTTCTTGATAAGCTAACTTGGGGTGTTGGAGGAAGACCTGCCAGGATTGGGAAGGGTTTGTCTTACAGGCATCTCCCCAGAGGGATTAAGATCTGGGCTTCTCTAAACTTAATCTTTCTGCCATGGCCAGGCCTGGTATCTGAGATGTCTTGTGTATCTGTGGGAAGGCTATGGATGGACAGACTAAGGTCTGGGTCAGGAGGAAGCATGGATCTGGAGTCTAACCTCAGGTTCTCTAATACTGACCAGACCCTGAGAGTCCAAAACTAGTTGCCTGAAATAAATAATAGAAAGACCAGAGGCTTTGGAGCCAGAGAACCTAGGTTTGATTCCTACTCTTTCTACTGTTTAGGTTCTCATTCATTCATTCACTCAATATTTATTGAGCATCCATTGTGTGCACCAGGTGTGTGACTTTTTTTGAGCAAGTGATTTTAACTCAGTTGGCTTCGGTTTTCTCATCTATAAAATAGGAGTAATAATACCTAGATGTCACAGTTGTTGTGAGGATTACATGAGATGAGGTGCTTGGCACATAGTTGATTCTCAATAAATACTTCTTGTTATTATCACTAGTATTTCTCAATAAATACTTCTTGTTATTATCACTAGTAAGGGAATTCCAATTATGCCTCTTTAATAAAGTCTCTTTCTTTTGCTGTTTTTTCCCCCACAAAAAGTGGCTGAGCTGTGTCTGGGGGATGTCTGGGAGAATTTTTTATGACCCCAGAAGATCAGCCACTTCTCGTGGGTGACTCGGACAGTGGGCCCAGGATGTGGCTCTTCTCTGGAGTGAAGCAGCACACGACAAGTTTAGCACCATGGTTGTCTTATTTGCTTATTTGTCTCCCTCCCTAGACTGTGAGCTCCTCAGGGGCAGGGACGGTGTCTTCACTTGTTTAGCATTGTGGCCACAGTGCCTCTGACAGTGCCTGGCACACCAGAGGCATTCAGCAGATGTTTGCTGAGTGAATGAAAGAAGGAAGGAACTGGGTTTCTAGCCCTATAGTGGGTGTGCAGGCGCCTCATTCCTTTATTCAACAAATATTTATCGAGCAGCCACAGTGTCCTGGGTACTGTACCAGGCATTGAAGATATAATGGTGAGCAAAATAGATGTGGCCCCTGCCCTCATGAAGCTCAGAGTCAAGTGGGAGAATACAGGCTGTAATCAAATAGTGACAAAAGGGAATGTATCCTTACAATGTGTGGTCTGTGTTGTAAAAGGAAGTAGATGATGCTAAGAAAGCATATCAAAGAAGAGAGAGCTAACCAAATCTGGGTAGTCACAGAAGGCTTCCTCCAGGATGCAACATTTCAGCTGATATCCGAAGTGGGAGTAGGAGTTAAGGCCATGCTGGGGTGGTGCTGCTGCCACCGAGAGGAGTCTTCTAAGGAGAGGAAACCTCATGTGCATAGCCCCAGCGGCTGGTTAGAACATGGCACATTCAGACAATTAGGAAAAGGCCAATATGGCTGGAGCACGGTTTGCAGCTGAGAGTATGGGGCAAAGAAGTTGGAGACATGGGTTCTAGTCTTTATCCCAAGGGCAAAGGGACACCATAGCAGGGTTTCAAGGTGAGGGATGGTAGTAGAGACATGACCACTACCTTGTTGAGTAGAGGGGGCAAGAGGGCATGTGGGGAGACCAGTCAGGAGGATGTTGAGTTAGCTAGACAACAGACGGCAATGGCCTTGGACTGGGGCGGTGGAGACAGAGAAAAAGATGGATGAGGAAACGCTTTAGAGGGGAGGTGAAAGGGCTCCCTGATGGTCGGTCCTGCAATTGCAGATGAGGGAGTGGGAGGAGCCATGGATAACTCCTAGGTTTGTAAAACTTGGTCCTAGGGTCTGTCTGCTCCTTGTTCACCTCTATAAAAGGTCTCCTTTCTCATCCAGCCAAGAGTTTGGTTCTGATAGCTTTCACAGATGGATGGATTTCCACTTCCAGAGAATGAGAGAGACTATGAGGGGCCTCAGGGTATCTGGGAGGCACCTAGAGGGTCGTTTTCCCAACCAAGCTCCTTGCCACTTAGGCACTCATTTATCCTCCCAAACTCACCCAAACCCAAACACACATACTCTCAGACTCTCTGTCTTCCCATACTTACACAGACTTCCAAACACTCCCTACAGACCGCTTCATCCTACCCTTATTTATCCTTGCCTCCCCAAAGCCCTCCATGCCCCGCCTTTGCCACTCTTCTCCCTACCCCCCCCCCAGCCGCTACCTCCCTCTGCCTCCACTTCACCCTATTAAGAAACAACAACCCCCCAGAACCCCTGCCCCCAGCTGCTGCTCCCTGAGCCCCGCCTGCCCTCCCTCCTCCTGCTCCTCTCCCTGACAGATGCCTCAGAGCCCCGGGCCGCAGTTAAGGTGACGAGATGCAGCAATTCTTTATGAACATTTCATTCCTGCTCGCTACACGACGTAAATTAGATGGTGTGTTACATTCGGGCAATAAGAGAGATATGTCACCACGACGCTGGCCCATTGGATGGAGAGGGTAATCCTGCCGTGAATTTCATTACTGCTTTTATATAGACAGAATTAGCTTGGTGACAGCGAGCCTGATTGTCTTTCACTAGGGGTTTGGCGAAGAGCTGAAAGGATTTCACCCTGATGTGCACACTACTGAGTGACCCCGCTCACCAGCGGCTCTGTTGATTGCTTTGCACCTTGCAGACCCGCGATTGGCTCAGCCTCTCGGCCGCCTCGCCTCCCTCCCTGGTCCCCAGCCCTCCCCGCCTGGCTTTTTCTTGAAGCAAGAAGAAAGGAGACCTAATGGAGGAGTCACAAGGTCATGAAAGGAAATGTGTATGTGGGGAGGGGCAAGGTGGCAGAGTTAAAAAAAAAAAAACAAAAACCAACAATTCCTTTCTGATCAGAGTCTCCTGGACAGAAGCTGTGGCCACTCACTTTTGCCCCCCAGAAAAGGACAAGAAGGACCGGGCCCCTGGGGCACATGCCCGTTGCCCTCAGGGCAAAGGAGGAACTGGGTAGGGACTGGTAGATCCTTGTGAGTCTCCCTGGCAGACTCTGGAGCTGCCATCAGATTCTTGTCCCTTTGTCTCTTGCATCTGTGGGTCCTCCCCCCATGGTGGCTCGGGCTCTTTCCCACCTCCTAGCCAGGGAGTGTTAACAGAAACAAGAGCAAGAACTGTTGTCACTCCCAGCCTGTGGACCCAGCAATTCCAACGTGAAGGTGAGGGAGGGGCGTGGATTCTCTTCACTCCATTTCCCACACTCATCTGATCCTGTCATGGCCCCCACACCAGCCCCACCACACATATACATAATACTCTTCAGTGACTTCTGAAATCCTTAATAGAACCTAGATGGCCCAGCCCAGCAGCCTGCAAACAAGCCTAGACCAGGGACTTACTTCCTTCAGTTTGTTTCTGTGGGAGTGGCTGGTTCTGAGAGCCAGCCCCCTCCCTGTTCTCTTGGCCTCCGTCTGATATCTCTCACCTTGTGTCATCTCGTCCACTCCTTTCTTCACCTCCACCAATCCTTCAGTAAATGTCTTCTGCCAGGCCTTCCTGAGGCAGCTGGTTGCCCCTGGGGCTGGCCAGGGAAATTGACCATTGCTGCTACCCCGATGACTGCTCTGCCCCCTCCAGAAGCCCCCACGGAGACCCTCAGAGATTCCATTCCTTGGGGGCCCAGGGGCCAGGCATCAAGCAGACAGAATAATCTCCTCCAAGCCCCTCATCTTTTGGTCATTCCAACACATCTGTCAGGAAAGTTTCTCTTGTGGCCCAGATAAGCCAGCTCTGCAGCCTCTGCACTGAGAGGGATTAAGGCCACAGTTTCCACTTTCCAGAAGGGGAGGAGGCTCCCTGGACCCCGACAGAGCTAAGCAGGCCCTCACGAGGCCTGGCACAGGATCTCTGTGCCCTGACTCTGTCTGCCCGGGGTCAGTGCACTGAGCTCCCGCTCCAGCCCCCACCCAGGACACCCTCAGTTCCAACTGCCTGCCCTCTATGGAGCCCAGGGAGAGGGTTCCCTTAATGATTTACTCATGCAGTCACACTGGAGGAGTTTTATAGTGAAATCCCTTATCCGTGAAGCCAAGACTAAGTCCACGATGCTGAATCTATACTCTAACCCTGCCTGTATGATAGCTGTATGACGAGGCAGGTCATCACATCTCTCTGAAGTTCAGTTTCCTGATCTTCAAAAGAAGAGTGATAATTGCTGTGGTAGAGGCCATGGTGAAATCTCACACTTCCCTCAGTACTAAAGGACGTTCTCCAGCTGCTGCCCTGACCTGTCAGCCTTCCTTGGATCTGTCTCTGCTGAAGAAAGCTGCCTCATCTAAGGTCATGCCCCTTTCCCTGGGCAGTGTGCCTCCAATATCTGGTCATGATGGGCATCTGAAGGCCCAGCCACCTCTTCCCAACTCGGGACAGTTCTGAAGGGCCATCCCAGCCTCAGAGCCCCCCTTGTGATTGGCTAAGGCCTTTTGTGAGACCACAGGACAGCCCAACTTCTCCCTCTGTCCAGTCCTGCTTCTTTCCAGTTCCTTCCCTTGCACTGATGATGATCCCAAGGGCTCTCCCCAGTAAAGCTCCAGCACAGTAATCTCCATCCCAGAGTCTGCTTCCAAACCCAACCTGCAGGCAATTCCTGCCTACCTGGCAATGGGGCTACTACAAGGATGAAAGTGTTTTGTAAAGTGCCGTGAAAAATATAGCTATTGCTGTTCATCATCACCATCATCATCATCACCATCATCATCATCATCATCATCATTGCCCTCTTCCTCATCCTCACAGCAGGCCTGCTCAGCTGGTGTGATGGGGTTAGCATACTTTGGCCAGGAAATCCAGTAAATGAATGCCCAGCCTTCTTTTTTCTCCTAAGGACAAGGTCTTTTGCATTCTGCCTTTTATTTTCTGATTAGAATGACCTTCCCAAATTGACCAGACTGTCCCTCAAGAAGCCTAGCCATGGTCCCAAGGATCTAGGGGTTCAAACTGCTGGACCTCTATTACTCACATCTCATTCTCTGCTCCAACAATCAGTGAGCTAAGTGCCCACTGGATTCTCTCTCCTACACTCTCTGGATGCATTCCTAGCTGGGGTCCCTACTCTTTTATTTAAAGCATGTACTTTCCTCTCATAGACCAAAGCATCCATCCTTGGGGGTGGTGACAGGCCTCAAGTGAGGCCTGAGAGCAGAGTCTCCTCTCCTTTGAGCCAAGATTTGCTTCTTTCTAAGCCTTGTTTACAGCCTCCCCAAATGAAGAAAGCCTAGGATCCTTCTCTCCTAGGGGACAGGGAGGAGCACAGGCAATGGTCCCAGATTACTGTTACCTTCTAAGTGTGCCCATACTGTCTAACTACTGGGCCCACAGCCTTGTCCGCAATTTGGACTAGAGTAGCAGGGTAGGGACACTGTGAGGTGAATCAGATCTCCAATCCAGTCCCTACTCCTGGGGCCCTGACCCAGAGCCTGTGCTTCTCAGGAGTGCAGTGTCCTGCATCTCTTCTGGAGCTTTCCCTGCAAGGCTGCAGACACTGTTCAGGGAGCCAGGGACGTGGAGGATGGAGATTTCTCACCCCACCCCCCATCCTGACGTCACAGCCCTCACTTTCTGACACTAATTTGTTGCTATGGAAACAACTTCCTTTAAGTGCATGATGACTTGAGGTGGTGGGAAGGAGAGCCATAGGAGCCAGCCCTGCCACAGAGAATCCACAGAGCCCCTCAGAATTAAGCAGGGTTGCCCAGAGTCCGTATCCTCTGCTGGTACATAGGCCTCATACATAAGGAGAAAAGTTTACGAGTTCAGGAAAATGCTCCAGGACTGCACAAAGGCAATCCTAATTCACCACTCCTATCATTTCCCACTTCATTTGGGACTCTGTCTTGAGTAGGGGGATCTTGCTACAAAGTTGGATAGTCTCAAGAAAGAACAATCAGCCATTTACCCTGGAACAAATGGATATCAGATGTGATGTGGGCCTCTCTCTTCCAGTCCCAGATCAGAAGTCATCTCTTCCAAGAAACTGTCCTTAACTAGCCTATCTCCTATCCCCGTCTCCATCACACACACACACACACATGCTTGTGCACACACACACACACACACACACATTCCCCTTACCGCTTACTCTAGAGCTTACACATTCTTTCAGTCATTCATTCAACAAGTACTGTATTTATGAGCCTCTGGTATGTTGTAGACCCTGTGCCAGGCCCTAGGGATACAGATGGGAGCTTTATGGAGCTCACTGTCAACATCTTACACCATGTCCCTCTATACTCACATGCTCATCCCTTTAATAAGTGTCTCTGGGTTTTCTTTTTTCATTCTAGTTCTCCAAATGTGGTGAGCTATCTGGTTGCTGTAGGGTGGGGTGCAATTTTCTTGTTATCCCCTTCTACCCATGGGCTTTCCAAGAGTGAAGACCTTGAACTTATTAATGTACATCTTTGCCTAACACTTAAATCCAAGATCTGGGGCCCCTCGGCCTCCCATGTCACCCCATTGCTCCCAGCATCAGCCTTCCAAGGAGCCTGGATTCTTCCATTCTTTCAAGGCCGAGGAGCAGAAGAATGGATGGGACTTGAGGCTGGAAGCAGAAAGGTTTGTCTGCTATGTGTCCACTGGAACACTTGCATGGGCACCAGATACATGGTCATGCTTTCGTGCATCTGTGTCCTGCTGTCACGCATGTGCATGTTTCTTGGCCAGTGTCTGTGACTTCTCCCAAATTGGACAGTACAAGGGTGTGAGCATGTGTGTGATTCCACTTATGAGCGTGAGTGAGCATGTGTTCAGGGGAAGGGGAATTTAGGGTATGTCTCTATGTGTGTTTTTTCCAAATGCTTGGCTTTTTTCAAAATGGCTTAGAGCACTACTGTCATTTATGGGGTTTAAAATGTCAGAAAAGGGCCCGCAGGGAGGCAGGGGAGATTAAACTGCAAACAGTGAAGGTTATAGATGACGTTTCTGATAGGCTGACAGGCGGACTCAAATGATGCTGTACTTTAGCAATCATTTAAACACACACACACACACATACACCAGATCATCTCTCTGTATTTTAATGGCATATTCTGAAGGCTAAAAACATAAAAAGCCACATCTAGAAAACCACAGTTCTGCTTTCAGAACTCAACCGGCAGTTGTCTGGTGTGTGTCTGTGTGTGTGTGTGTACTCACTCAAGTGCATCTACCTGTGCCAAGTGAACATGTGTGCTTATTTATATTTTAGTGCCTGTATAGGTTAATTCTACCTCACTTTTATATGGTGCCCTATATAATTAACAAAATCACATCCAACAGTTTACCTGAGCATCATAACAACTTGCAGGGTTGAGATTACTACCCCCATTTTACAGATATAGGAAAACTGAGGCCCTAAGTTAGGTCCGATGGATTGCCTAAGACCACCCAGCTAGGAAGTGACAAAGCTAAGGTTAGAAGCAGAGTCTCATTATACTTATCCAGAGCTCTTCTCTTGAGGTTGTGGTTCTCAACTCTGGCTACACATTAGAATCACCTGGGGAGTTTTTAAAACCCACCAATGCCTGGGCCCAACCCCCAGAGATTCTGATCCAATTGTTCTGAAGGTGACCGTTGTGGTATGTTTTTAAAGGCCCCGGGTAATTCTAACACATGCAGGCCGGTCGAGAACCGCTGCTCCAGGGCTTGGTGAAGTCAGGCAGGAGCCGTGCATGGGGGTGTCCTAGGTGTCTGATTATGCTCACATCCCCTCCATGTGGATGTGGATTCCAGTGTCTTTCCTCCTCAGAGTCTATCTCTGCATCCAACTCCCAGGAAGACTTTCTTCCCAGGAGGATCAGATCCTCTATTTCTTCTGCATCACCCCAACTTCCCACCCCCTCCCAGACTGTGCAGATTTAAACAGATGCTCAGCTCTGCCTAGTGAATGAAGAGGCTACGGCCATGTGCCCCACAGTTGTGGCTACCTGGAAGGGTCAGACTGTGCTGTCTCACCAAGAGGGAGGGAGGAGAACCAGCTCCACCTAGCCCCGTCAGCCAGGAGAAGGCCAGGGAGGCAAGGGGCAGCTGCCTAGTGATCTAGGGTGAGAGAAGGATGGGAAAGGAGAAGAGGAGAGCTAGCCCCTTTGAAGTTTATACTGACCGGCTAATTGCTAAAGCCATGGACAGTGCTCATCTCACTCAGCCCTCTGCAAGAGAGGCGGCCTAGCACAGCGGTTAGGATCACCAACTCAGTAGTGGCCTGCCTGGGCTTGAGTCCTGGTTTCTGCTTACTAGTTGTGTGACTTTGGGCAAGTACTTTAACATCCTTATGCCTCAGTTTCCTTATCTTTAAAATGGCAATGGTAATAACAGTACCTGCCTCATAGGGTCCCCGGGAGCATTCAATGCGTTGATCTAAAGTCCCTGGCACAGCATGAGTAAGTACCAGGTAGAGGTTAACCTATTATTATTAATAATAGAACCTATTATTCTGTATCATTTGATGCTTTGGAACTCTCCCTTCTTGAAACTCTTCCTATCTTCTGGAACATTCCTTCTCCTTTGCTAGACCTGTTCTCTGCCCTCCCTCTGAACCATTGGTTCCCAGCCCCAACTCCTTAGAATTACCGGAGAAACTTTTACAGCTCACTCCCAGAGATTCAGATTTAGTTGGTCTGGGGCGAGGCCCAGACACTGGTGTTTTTCAAGGTCCGTGGCTGATCCAAATGTGCTGCCAAGGTTGAAAACCTCTCCTCTAAGTGTTGATACTCCCTAAACTCTACTCTTGGCCCTCTTCTCTCCTCACTGTCTTTCCCAAGTAATTGGCCTCCTTCCCATAGCCTTAATTGCCACTCATATGCTGGTGACTCTCAAATCCATTTACCCTGACAAGACTTCTCTCAAACTCCACACACATATTTCCAACTCCCTACCACACATCTTAATTTCCAAATGTATGGAGATAAAGTTGTTCTTAACAGTCTCTTAACCGCCTGGATATCTTTATTGAGATGTACTCCAGACCCCCCAAGTACATGTCCCAATCAGAACTCAGTATTTTGCACTCTCCCCAAACCTTTTCTATTCCCCATCTCTGTCACTTCCAACCATTTACCCAAGGCAGGAACATAGCGGTCATCCAGGAATCCTCTCCCTCATCATCTCCCACATCCGGTCAGGTAAAAAATCCTTGTAAGGCTCTCTCCAGTCTCACTGCTCGGTATCCCCACCACTGCTGCCATAACTCAGGATCTCTTTGTCTCTTGCCTGCACAGTTATAAGAACCTCCTCACTGGTCTCCCAGCCTCCAGCTCTTTTGGCTGCACCCTTCCTCCATTCTCGTCATCATTCTCAGAGCTATTTTTCTGAAATGCAAATCACTCCACTGCTAAAGCCCTTCAGGATAGAAGTACAACTTCACCTGGCCCTTTACTATCTGGTCTCTTCCATGGCCTCACCTAAGGTGACCTCTCTACCCTACCCTCTGTACTTCAGTTCTTCAAGTGTGCCAGGCTGTTAGACACCTCAAGGCTTTTGCATATGCTATTCCCCCTGCCTTAAATGCCCTTCCTTCTCTTCCCCATCCCATTCTGCCCACATTTACAAATCAGCTGAAGCACCAGCTCCTCTAGGAAGTGTGACCTGACTCCTCAGGTCCAAGTAACCACTCTCTTTTTGTCCCCACTGCACCCTGTCATTATCTTTATTATATTGTCTCTCACTCTGTATTTTACTTCCTTGTTTTCACGCCTGTCTCCCCCGCTGGACTGTGATCAGCTGGGAGGCATGGGCCATGTCTTATTTGTCTCTGAGGAGTGCAGTAAGTAGGGAGGAGACCAAACTCCAAGTCCTGTAGGGAGTTAGAGACTGTTCAGTTCCCTTGGCTAAAGCACTTGGTTAAGAATGCCTTGGCTTATGGCTCTGGATTTTGAAGGGTAGCTTCCTTCCTCCTGGAGCCAAGCAGAGAGGCTAAGTATGAGCAAAGAGATCCAAAAAAGCCACTGGCCAGACACTGTGCCCCTGGGTTTCTCCCCTGGGGGTCTGCCTCTCCAGGCGCCAGAGCTGGGAGCTCTGATTGCCGTAACACCTGGTGCCGCTTTGTGGTCCAACCGAGGGAGTGGAGTGTTCTTTCCGCTCTTTCGTTTGAGATCAAGAAGGAATGCCTCCAAAGGAACCTTCAAAAAGAAACCAAGAAAAACTAAAAGCAAGCTAGCAAGCAAACAAACAGACCCATAAACACTTAGAAATACAGAAATGGACAGAATGCAGATGTCTGATTCTAATTTGTCACCCCTGCCTAAGGGAGCACGTTCAGGTCACCTTCTGGACATTGTCACCCTTGCCTAAGAGAGTGTATTCAAAAGTCATCTGCTCTCCCCACCCTTGCCCAGGGAAGGGGCTAGGCAGGAATCCTAATCCCACCCCAGGCAGGTGGGCAGCTGAAAAGACGCAATTCTTACAGCCAGGGAAATTGAAGCAAACTCTCATTCTCTACAAAAGTGAAAGGTCAAGGTCAAAGGTCAATGGTTTAGAGCAATAGAAAAAATCAGGGGCCCAGAGAATAACCCACAGACAGAATGTGGTCTCCAGGATACCCAGGACAGTGTTTGCCTCATTCATGGCTGGATCCACCGCACCCGACCCTTACTTGCTAATATTCCTAGAGCCCTTGCCATCTTTCAGCACTGTGCCAAGCACTAGATTAGCCTGAGTAATCTTCACAACAACCTGATGAAGTAGGGACTATTATTATTCCTGTTACAGATGAGGAAATGGAGTCTCTCTTGGAGAAGCTAAGTGATTTTTCCAAGGTCACAAAGCTGGTAAGTGGCTCAGCTAGGATTCAAACTCAGATAGTCTGACTCCAAAACCCCAAGCTCTTAACTTCCATGGTGTACTGCCTAACACACAGAGCAGGTGATTATTCAACATTTGCTAATACTAATAATAATAGCTAACATTGATTGAACACATAACAGTGCGCCAAGCACTGTGTTAAGCACTTTATATACATTATTTTATTTACTAGATAGGTACTATTATTCCCATTTTATAGATGAGGACACTGAGACTTAGAGAAGTTAAGAGCATTGTCCATGATCCCAAAGCTAGTAGGTAAAAGAACTGAGATACAAACCTAGGGGGATGGATAAATGAATGACCAGAGGCACAGACAATCCCCCCATCAGCACCACTACCATCCTGGAGAATGTCCATGAAGGCAAGAGAAGGCCTTTCCAGGACCTCTGACGAGGTGGCTGATATCTTGATAAAGGCTGTCTGTGGGCTTTTATCCCACATCCTGGCAAAGGCAGCTCCAGCCTGGGTAGCTCTGCCAAGTTCAGGGCCCAGTTGTACTCAGAAGTGACCCCAGAAGGCTAGGCTAGTTCCTCCTTTTCCCCAGGCCTCTCCAGAGTACCCTCTCACCACTTGTATCTACTCACAATAGTCTGGTACTTAGAATCTGGTTGGGTTTGGGGGCCCCAATATCCAGAAAACCAGAGCCTCTAGGACCCTCCCCTAAACAGGCAGTTTTCAGCTCTCCCTGCTGGATCCTTTAGTTTCCTGAGTCACCAGCTTTGGCATTCCTGATGGGAATCCTTGCAGAGAGCCATCCTGGTGCCTAAGGAAAGAGGGAGAGAGGAGGGAAGAAGCCAATTCCTAGCCTCCTCTCCCCATCTCCTCACCCTCTCAAAAGCCTTGCAGGCTGCCCCCACCACCTCCAGCCCCACAGAGTTTCTCACCTTTAGGCAAAAGCAGATGATGGCAGAGCTGGAGCGCAGAACTTAACTGAGCCCTGGGGGCACTGCAAATCCCCGTCAGTTGTATTTAGGGAATGTGAGTCCCAGAGGATGAGGGAGGGAGAGAGACTGGGAGAGGAAGGCCAAGATGCTCAGAGATAGAGATGGAGACTGACATCAGGAGGGGATGCAGAGAGAGGGAAGAGGAGGGAGTGAGGGAGGAAAAGAAATGAGACTGAGGGTGGGAGAGAGGCAGAGAAAGGGGAGAGGGAGGAGAGAGACAGAAAGAGCCAGTTGCTTTATTCATGGCTGGTGATATTATAGACTGAGTGAAAATCACATTATCGTAATGGGAAAGTTAGAGTTGCTGAGATGATGCCCTGAAGCCTCAGCGCTGATTGGGGTGTGATTGCTATCTGTATTTATATGTAGAAAGCAAAGTTCACTGCCAGTTCAAGATGGTGGCGGCTGCTTTATGCAACATAATTCTTCAGTAGGGAGACGCCCCAAGCAAGCTGAGCAAGCCGTGCCAGGAGTGGGAACGGGAGCCTGAACGGCAGCCTGAACCCGAGCTGACGCCTGAGCGCGCGCTGGAGCAGGCGATGGAGCCTGGGGTGGAGCCCCGCGAGCTCAGCCTGCGGAGAGGGAAGAACGTGAACCAGAGTGGGAGCTCAGGCAGGACCAGGACCTGGGCCCAGTCTGAGGCCCGACGGGAGGTGGGAGGAGAGTGGGGCGCCAGAGCCTGGGGACTAGGGAGTAAGGAGGAGCAGTTCCCACCATCTCCCGCTTCCCGCCCAGCCCGGCCCAGAGTTAGGCCCGCCCTGAAGGGAGTGCTGGGCTGGACCTCCAGAGGTCGGAAACCTTGAACGAATTATACAATTGCCCCACCACCCTCATTGTATAATTGGGTGCTTTACCGTACAATAAATGTAAGGAAGTTTTAATTTTTCCCATGATGACTGCTTTGGCGCTTTTTGACATCTCAAATTTCTTTATTTTTTTCTTTAATCTTTTTCCAGGGACCCCTCTATGCTGGCGGCCCCCCACCTGTGGTCTGCCACTGCCTGTTGTGCAGCCCAGTGCTGGGATGAAAAGGGGCCCATCCCTACTGGTTGGTGAAGGGGTGTGATCTTTGCCTCCCTTAGTGCAGAGCTGGGGGTGGGGCGGGTCAGCCCAGACTCCAAGCCCTTCCCCACTCTTGGCGGCAACAGCCACAATCAGGAAGAGAGACAAGGGCTGTGGGGCAGCCTGAGCAATTGGTTGTGCTCAGGCCCCCTTTTACTTGAGGCCTGTTTCCCTCAGGGCTTTCTGGGAGGATTGGGCAGGGCTGGGCCCCACCCTAGAGTTGCCAGATAAAATGCAGGATGCCCAGTTAAATTTGAATTACAGGTAAATTCCCAGTAATATATGGGACATACTTATACTAAAAAACTATTTGTTGTTTATCTGAAATTCAAGTTTAACTGGGCATTCTGTATTTTTATTTGCTAAATCTGGTAACCTGCCCTACCCCCACTTTGCCCATTGACCTTGCGTTTTATATTGATTTACTGAGGGAGGCAGTGCGACTGAATGGAAAGAGCCAGATTCACCACTTTATAGCTGTGTGGCTTTGGACCAGTTTTTGGCCCCCTAGACCTTCAATCTCCTTATCTGAGCAATAGGAGATAGTATTACCTACCTCACAGGATGGTTATAACCATTAATGAGATACAGTGTGTAAAATGTTCAGTCCACTATCTGGCACAAAATAAACACTCAATAAATAACTATAAAATACCACCTCCCCTTACATTTCCTCTAAGCCGCCCTTATTCCCTTCCCTTCTCTATCCTAGGCTTCTTGGAGTCAAATAAAAGGCTTGTTATTGGGATTCCTACACTGGAAGCTACTGCCTGAATGGGGGATCACAAGGACAGATCTGATCATAGTATAGGTCCCCCCTCCCCTGACCAGAGGCCTGACCCTGCAAGATGCTTTGAGAGTTCTGGAAAGCTGAGTGCAAGGGTAAAGCAGGGACTAAGAGCAAGCCCTATTCCCAGCCCCAAATAAAGCCCCACACATTCCCAACTATCTCTTCTAAGCTTTAAGAACAAAATAGAGTCTACCTTCCCTGGGCCCCCAAGTTTCCCTTTCTCCCAGGAGGATGGAGGGCTGGGCAGGGTGGTGATATGATGCTAGACAGGAAGGGGCCCTGCCTACCTGTGAGGCCATAGAATGGGCTGTTGGAGCAACCAGTCTGCCCAACATTCATCCCAGCAGGGTGTCAGGCCAAACCCATCTCCATCCTCTGGCAGAGGCCCATGTCCAGAACACACCAGCTGGAAATCAGTGTGTCCCTTAGGGTCTCTGTGTTTATTCTACCTCCATCTCTCTCATATCTCAGCCTCAGCTCAGAACTGACTTGGTAAAGGGAAGAGGCAGCGTGCAAAGAGTTCTGAGTCCCACTGTGGCAGCCTGGGTGCCAGTCTCATCTATGATCTTGAACCTCTCTCTTATAGAAGGATGGGACTTCTTTCCTTCCCTCAGTACAGGTGTTCCTGACTCTGCAAAGAAAAAGTGGTTCCCAGTACTCCTCAGTCCCAGAGAACGTGGTGGTTGGACCCCAGTCTTTGTCTCTGAAGGAGGCTAATTATTCAGGAGCCAATTCATGGGCAAATAGTAGCATATCTCCTTCTCTTCAAGAGGTCACAGACTCAAGACTTCAGTGCCAGGCCGATTATATAAATGCGAAGCAACCAGGGAAATGCAATAGGGAGTAGTGGGGTCTGTGGCTGTACCTCAAAAGCACATGCCTCTCCTAAAGGCATTCAATTTCATGTTTGTCTGTTTGTTTTAAACACTGTGCTCAGCAAACCAAAGACCCAGGTGGGCTTATTTTGATCTATTGGGTAACTCCCTAGTTTCTTGATCTTTCTGGTGACATACCTATCCCTAGCCATAGGGTCACAAAATATTGACACAGAGTAGAGATACAACACATGCAGAGATGCACTGACCTATCCAGATGCATAGGGCCATCTGTGTATACACCAATAACAGACCCCAAAGAAGCAGAGCGTCTGTAAGAAAGAATAAGAACACTCACAGAGGAACATATCCCCAGCTTGCCTTCCTGTCCACCTCTTGCCAGCCTCCTGCTTGTCTGCCTCCTCCTCCTTGTTCACCCACTGGGACCCAAGTCTGCTGCTCACACCGTCTCTCCCCGTCTCCCCTTCACCCCTCTCCCTGGTTGTGGTACTCTGTAGAGCTCAAAGAGTGTGAATGGAAGTGGGGTGGGGGGCGCTCTGCACAGTTGACCCATATGGTAGAGCCAACACACATGCATCTGGGGTCCCTGAAATGCCCCTCCTGCTTTTGATCCTCACAACAAGCCTGGATTAGGGCAGGGAACTGACAAGGAGTGTCCACACCCACCTTGGCCTTGATATCAGGAAGTTGAACTCCAATCCCAGTGGTTTAAGTCCCTGTTTGTTGTGAACTCCATCAGGATGTATAATGATCTTCTCCCAAGTATCACCCAGGCAGCCTAAGCCTTCCTGAGTCCCTCCTCTGGGGACCAAGCCATAAAGTAGAGGCCCCAGGCACTCAGGCCATTGACCCTAGAAGGATCCCGAGAGGGAATGCAGAATCTGGGGCTTTTTCATGCTCCTTCTGGTCCATTCCATCTTTGGCCATCAGTGCTAGAACATAGGCAACCTCTTCCTGGGCTCAGTCATTTCAGCAAAACAGAAGTAGATCAATCAATTGCAATAAATAAATTAAAATCCAATGCTCTTTCAAAAATTGCTGAGAACTGATTTTCAGATGATTCACTGTTTGGAATTGTCTGTGCTCCTGACCCCTTCTCTTTCAGGATTATAAATAACATTAATCATCACCAGCATCCTATCAAAGCTGGGATGTCCACACCTTAGGGAATGACCACCCAAATCACACAGGAGGCAGGAGAGGGCCCATTGAATAAGATTTTGTCATTTTATAGATACAGAGGGGAGTCCAAAGAGATGATCTCTGTCCTGTCTTGGAGACAAGAGTCTTTGAGGATGAAAGTGAGACATCTCCAAGGGCAGGAAGCTTGGCTGGCAGCTCATTTATTCAGATTCCTCTGAGGTTCCTATTTTACGTCCCTTTGGGCTTGTGTCTCTGCAGCTTTGCTGGTGGATTGTGCATATGTCCCTGATCCCTAGAATGACCCAGCAAAAGGAATAGAGGTTTGTCAAATAATATTCTGCTTGTGGTAGAGGGACGAGAGACGAGGCACCTGCCCCAGAGACCCTCCCTTACTGGAGAAGAGAGAGCAGAAAATCACCCAGTGACCCTTGGACAATAAAATGACCCCTGCCTGGGATGGATGTGGAAGGAATGTCTGTGAGGAAATGTCACTCTACTCCCCCGGAGGGACCTGTGGGTAGTTGGTAATCCACTCGTCCCCCTAATCCTGTCCCCCGCAAAACACACTCGCATGCACACACACGCACACACATAAATCTTAGTTGTGTCTGGGGCTTTTTACAGTGTTAATTAATCACATTTAGGGCTGTTTCCAGCTGTTGCTGAGGGAAAGAAGGTCCCACACACCTATGACTTAGGGTAAATCCAATCAGAGGGAAGAATCCTTTGATTCTGGAGAAGCTGAGCCTGGGAAAGACATCTCTAATCCCAGAGCCTCTCAGACCCTGCCTGCCACCTCCCCCACTACTGCCCTTGGAAACTTACCTGGGTGGAGGAAGGGGAGGGGCTGGGGGCTAGAGACAAGATGGGAGGGGCGCAGGAGGGGACGCAGGGCCCTGCTTGAGATGGTGGAGGAATGACTGGAATCAGGGCCTAACCCGCCATGCTGACGTGGAGCTTCTGCCCTGTACTTGGGCAGTTTAGTGGGCTCAGGAGAGCCCACAATTCCTGAATTCTGGGCCCAAGAATTATTACAGCAGGCTGGGCCTGGACTAGTCAGACCAGCGGGTGGGCAGCACTGACCTAATTACAGTTCTGCACAGCCAGTGTGGTCTGAGGCAGGGCCATGCCCAAGCCTTTCTGCTTCCCTGTGACTTCTCCTGAAGCCCCAGCTGCATCTCTCTCAGCTCCCTCAGGCTCTCCTATGTCCCTCTTTTCTGGGTCTGTGTTTCTCTCTATTCCTAGGGCTTCGTAGCATGATTTCAGTCACTTTCACTGATGTCTGTCTCTGTCTTTCTCTGCTACTATGTCTGAAATCCTAGCCCACCGCCTCAAATCTTCACAGAGACGCACTTTAAGATAAAGAGACGTCTTAAGGAGAGGGGGCCTGTCTGGCTGGTGCTACTGACCTCTTCTGTGGTTTCTGCTGGTAGCCCATTAGGTACTCATGTGGAGCAAAACGTGATGGGAGAGGATGGGGAAGGCAGGTGGAGGGAGAGGAGCTGCTGCTGAGGATGGAGGCAGGAAGGGACCGTCCCACCCCTTAGAGACCTGGAAAAGAGAGGGAGGGTTCCCCAGGTGGAAAGTGAGGGTGCAGGTCTGTAGGAAAGCCAAACAGAGACCAAGTTGTGGTGACCCTATCCTCCTCCCCTATGATGACCCCACAGCATTCCCCCTTGTTGAGGCCTTCTGGGTCCTGGCCTAACTGGGCCTAAATAATTGAGGAGCCCATTACAGCCTTGCTGTTTCCTCACTGTCAAGTGTAAATGCTGCACTGGTCGGGTGGGGAAATGGGGCTAATTTGAATTGATAATAGGAAACGCGGGGAAAAGTCATCTATAGTGAGTGAGGAGCGAGCGATCCCCCAGCAGATGCTAAATCTTGTATAATGAAAGAATCTGCCGATGTCAATTATGTACGAGCGTCTTTGCAGTGGTTGGAGGCGGTGGGCGGGTGAGGGAACGGAGGGCTGGGTGCATCCCATAAACCCAAACACCCATCAAAGGCTCATACATATGGAGCGGGGGAGATTACAGCATAAATTTGAATGTTATGAATGTGCATGAGGGACAGGCAGGAAGCCTACCTCATAAGGGGGTAGGAAAGGGCCTGTTTTTCAGTGTGTGTGTACAAGGGAGCTTTTGTCCTCTTGGTCCCTCAGCTGTGTCTCTTCTGTCTCAGCTGTGCCCCCTCTGCACCTAGTTGTGTCCCAGGATGAGAAAGAAAGTCAGGTCTGGGGGTGCTGGGGCAGGGTAAGGTCAGCTGTTCTTCTGGGGCCTGGATGTGGTTTCCTTAGGGACTTTGGGCCTGAGCTGCCCTTGACCCATTCAGAGTGTTCCCAGCTTAAGATCTAGAGATTGATGTGGCCAGAGATCCAGAGGGATATCTTGAAATATCTGTGATGTGAACACAGCTTTCTCTCCTGCCTGATGGAAGGGACAGGAGAGATCAGTGGAGACAGTGATGCCCACTATGGAATGGGCAGAGTGATCCTGTAAGACAGCTTGGAGGAAGAGGTCACAAACTGTGCTAAACTGTGTGTTAGGGGACTGAGAGCTCAGAACCACAACATCAGGGGCACATCTTCCTGTTCCTGGGTACAAGTCCACACCACAGATGAGAATGTGTGCTTGTGAGTGTGTGTACACACACACACACGTCCGTGCAGTAACAGAGCCCAGACCCCTCCATCGGTTCCCAACCTGCAGCCGCTCCCTGAGCAGACTCTGTGATTTGTGGTGCAGGCCACCCAGGGACTTGAATCTTCACCATGACAAATGCAATAAAAGGAACAATTTGGAGATCAGAGCTAAGGAAGACACATTTACAAACGCTTCCCCAAAGGTTGGATGGGGCTGTCACCATGTGATTTGTGCTGGAGATGAGGCAGGGAGGGGGAGTGGGGGAGACAGAGAGCTGGAGAAGGTGGGCTGGGGAAGAGGAAGCATCCCCACCTCTCTTCTGCTCACCTTCTCTGCTGGATCATAGTGGGGTGGGCTAAGCCAGCGAGAGGAGGACCCCACCACAGGTGGCCACTGCCCCTCCCTCATCATGACCAAGGAGCACAACTCAATTACCAGGAACACAGGCCAGAACCACCAGCTTCAGAGATTATTCTCAGCAGTTCAGGGCTCTATCTCGAAGAAGGATTGTGGGGGATGGGGAGACAGTTGGAGAAGAGAGAAAGAGAGAGAGGCAGAGGCAGAGTGGGAAAGACATTTTAACAGAAAGACAGTGACATCTCAAGTTGCGAAGGGAAGCCCTAAGAAGCCCCAGTCTGGAATAGGAAAGGTAGAGGAGGTTTCCCAACCAGAGCTCCTCAGCCAGGCAGATCTGGAGGGATCTAAACATAGAGCAGCAACGGGACAGCGGTGGGGGGCACTTCATCTGGGAACAAATCTGTGAGGCAGGCAGATCAGCCTGGAGTTCCATAGGATGAGGCTAATTTGAGATCTGAGAACTAGGCTGGTGGATGGCCAAGCAGGACTCAAAATGGCGGTACCATCTGGGACCTAGAGCCTCCCTTCTGCATCTGAGCCTCCCTTTCCCTGTGTGTAAAATGGGTGTTAGGCTAGATGATCTGTAAGGTGCCTGCTGCCTTACATCTTGGACGCCCTGAGCCCCAGGTTTCTTGGAACCAACAATAGGAGACTGGGTAAGAGAGATGAGTGCCATCCCGCCATTCCCCAACCCTGCCTCTCTGTAGCTGTACTGGTTACTAACACGTAGGCTCCTTTCTGTTGGGATCCCAGCTCTGCTTCCCAGGGTTCAGGTCATCAGTTCTCTCAGCCACTTGGTAAGTGTTCAAAAGGAACTCCTTGGCCCTCTTCTCAAAAAACCTGGTCACTCTTACCTTCCTTTTGGATAAGATCATCCTCAAACTAAGGCCATTCTGTCCCTAGCTCCCTCCACCCCATGCCCAGGTGGCCTCTCAGGAGATGTTCTCTCTGCCCCAGGGTTTACCTTTGAAGCCTCTGGGTTCCTTCTAGTTTCCTAACTTTGAGCTGCCACCAACTGAGATGTTAGTTTCCTCGGCCAGTGTGCTCCCCTCCTGCCTACTATCCATCCTCCCCATCTGCCTATGCTCCCCTTCACACACACTTCCAACCAGGCTGAGGGACCGTGGAGGTGCCATGCTGGCAGGGAGGGGAATGTTTCTAGGCTAGGGGGCATGGGTTTTCCATCTCACACCTCAGATCTCCTCCACCTAGTTGCTGCCCCTGCACCAGCCTGACTCACAGCACAGAGACTCCCTTCCTGTGCATTTCCAGGTCCAGACCTGGTCCCCATACCCAGGTAAGTGGGCCTGGTGAGTGTGCCTAAGTGAGAGTAGGAGAAAAGAGACATCAGGAGTGTGTGGGCCTGACCCTCACTCAAAACTCCCTAGGGAAGAGGCCGGCCCTGTGGCTTAGCGGTTAAGTGCGTGCGCTCCGCTACTGGCGGCCCCGGGTTCAGATCCTGGGTGCGCACCGACGCACCACTTGTCCGACCATGCTAAGGCGGCGTCCCACATACAACAACTAGAAGGATGTGCAACTATGACATACAACTATCTACTGGGGCTTTGGGGAGAAAAAGAGAGAAAAAAAAGGGAGGAGGATTGGCAATAGATGTTAGCTCAGGGCCGGTCTTCCTCAGCAAAAAGAGGAGGATTGGCATGGATGTTAGCTCAGGGCTGATCTTCCTCACAAACAAAAAAATAAATAAAAAATAAAATAAAATAAACTCCCTAGGGAAGATTGGGGATCAGATGTGAACAAGGTCTAGTTGTCATAGTCATGGCCCAGCAGGCACAGAGCGGCTCCCCCAGATAGAATGGACCTCTTCAAGGTAGTGACTCAGGGCTGGATCATGGCCCCCAAGGGGATGTGGGAGGTAGGGAGTTGGGGAGGTTGAGGGTGAGGAATGTAAGGAGACGGAAGAATGGACAAAAGTATGTTTTCTAAGCTCTAGACATGAAGGAGAGGAGCCCCTACTTAGGAATGAGTAGAGGGGCTTGTAGGGGCTAAATCAAGAACAGGCTGACTTTCCCAAGGTCTCTCTCCAGCAGAGGGGGAGGAGCTGAAAGTGTAAAAACCTCAACCAGGTGAGTCCCTTCATTTGGGCTCCATGGAGGACAGTGGACACAAAGGGAACTGAACTGCTAATCGCTGGATGGGGCAATTCCCATGGTCCTCTGCTGCCTCCCTCTGGGGGAGGGCAAGAGGGCAAGTTCTGTCCTCCTCCCAGCCCTGGGTAGTTAGTTCTCCCAGCTCCTCTCCACTGCACCCCACCCCCACCCAGGTCCTAGTTTCTCCCCAGGTTCTCAGACACCATCCTCACACCTGATCTATGTCTCCCAGATCCCCCACCCTCATCCCACAGAAGGCACTAGATAAAAAGTGGACTAGTAGGTGAGTGAAAGGGACTTTCTAGAATCTGGCATCTTCTCCATTCCTTGCCTGCCCTCCTCAGAGTAAGAAGGGACTTTGACTTGGCTCACTCATTTGCATTCCCACCCCCATGGGCTGGGCTGGGACAGGGGGAGGGAGGAGTGGGCCTGAGAATCAGCCCATGCCCTGGGACCTCGTCTTTTCCCTGGAGTGTTACTTTACACAGAGCCTAATCCCTCTCTGAGGCCAAAACTAAGGCCAAGCCCAGGTGGGAGCCTGTGTTGACTGAGTTCAGTGTCCTCCAGTGCCCCTCCCCTGACTAGAGGATTGATCCCAGCTGGGCAACCCCTGACCCCCAGCTCTGCCAGCTTCCCACCAGGTTTAGTCCAGTCCTGAGGGGGCTGAGACCAAGATGGTGGAGGGCAGCAGAGGGCCAAGAGAGGGCCAGAAATGGCCAATGGGTCACACAGGCTCTAAGAGAGGCACGTCCCCTCTGCAAGCCCTCAGATTTAGTCTAGCAGACCAGAGGTTGATGAGAAATAAAACAGTCAAGGAAAAGGTCATTCTGGGTTTCTCCTCTCCTTCATGTTCACAGCCATTTGGCCTAAGCATATTCTTTTTTTCTTTTTGTGAGGAAGAGCAGCCCTGAGCGAACGTCTGATGCCAATTCTCCTCTTTTTTGCTGAGGAAGATTGGCCCTGGGCTAACATCCGTGCCCATCTTCCTCTACTTTATATGGGACGCCACCACAGCATGGCTTTGATGAGCTGTGTGTCCGTGTGCGCCTGGGATCCGAACCTGCCAACCCCGGGCCGCCGAAGCGGAGCACGTGCACTTAACCGCTGCGCCACTGGGCTGGCCCCCTTAAGCATATTCTTACACACACACATACAGCTATGAGCTATGTCCAGCCTTTATGCTTATGTGATAAACCATGCGGTGGGGACCAGCGAAGGGGGTCTAGTGCACAGCATGGGGTTGGGATAGTCAGTGGAGGGAGCAGGGATAGCAGGCACAGTGTGGGGCACTTTAGGGGGAGCAGTAGGTGAGAACACATGAGGGGCTGGAGAGCAAGAGGCACTGGAGAGGGACATGAAGCAGAGGTCAGCAGAAGCAAAGGAGGGGTTACTTCTTTTTTTTTTTTTTTGTGAGGGAGATCAGCCCTGAGCTAACATCCATGCTAATCTTCCTCTTTTTGCTGAGGAAGACTGGCTCTGAGCTAACATCTATTGCCAATCCTCCTCCTTTTTTTTCCCCCCCAAAGCCCCAGTAGATAGTTGTATGTCATAGTTGCACATCCTTCTAGTTGCTGTATGTGGGACGTGGCTTCAGCATGGCCGGAGAAGCGGTGCGTCGGTGCGCGCCCAGGATCTGAACCTGGGCCGCCAGTAGCAGAACGCGCGCACTTAACCACTAAGCCACGGGGCCAGCCCATGGAGGGGTTACTTCTAAAGGGAAGGATTTGGGCAATGAGCTGTCCTAGCAGAATCCCATGGTGATGGGGGGCCCAGGCTCTGGGTACACCCGCATACCCTGTCCTGAGTGAGAGGCGGGCCTCCAAAGGCACCCCCAGAAGGCAGCCAGGGGCCAGGAGAGCTCCGGATCTTGATTCTTCTTCCCTTCTGCTGGTAAGTGGATGGGCAGGTGGGAGTCGGGCTGCAGATCCCCTTTCTCCTCTCCTCTTCAAAAGGCTGGATTCACCTACCCAGTCTCCAAATTCAGTCATCCCCTGATGAGATCCACCCTCCCACACTGAGCTTCCCTACCCGCTCCCAAAAGAAAAACCAAACCAAACTAAACAGGTCCTCTCTAACTTGCTCCAAATCCTAAACTAGAAAGCTCCCGGTAGGAAGAGTCAAAGAGGTGATTGTGGCTTCCCACCCATCTCATCTTTGCCTGAGCCTAGCCTTATGACCTCTTCCCCTTTAGTGGGGTGTAAGGTCAGCAGGGGAGAGAGGGTGGCCATTCTGACCTTGGGAGGCCTGCCCCTGTCTTTATCCATGCCCTGCCAGCTCTCGGTGCCCTTTGGAGGTTTACAGTCATATAAATCGCAGAGTCCCATGCCAGGCTTGGAGCCTGCAACTATAAATAGGCACGAGGTAAACAAGGTGGCAGATGCAGGGGGTTGGGACAAGACAGAAAATCTGCCCCTCTTTGCCTGGGCAGGTGCCAAGGCACATCCCTGGAAAGGGATATCTTCCCTCCCTTCTCCTCCCCTCTCCTTCCCTGCCCACTGGCTTCTAGCTGCCTGTGCTCTGGGCTTCTAGTCTTTTCCCTCTGGGGATTATCCTCCAAGGCAGCTTTCTGCTGCAAGTCTTCCCTGGTCACCTGCTTTGTTTCTTCCGAGTGAAGATGGGAGGGGGGGTGGTGTCTTTATTATTCAGTGTCCCCCACTGCCTCCCTGCAGCTGCTTCACACTCTGTCCCCAGCTCCTCCAGCAAGTCTTGAGGAGGTGCTGCTGCTGCCAACCACCAGGCTGTGCCACTAGGGGCGCCCTGATCCCTTCTCCATCCTAATAGCCAATGTGATGCTAACATTTCTCAACTAGGAAACTTCACTGAGAAACAAAGCAAAGGCCCTCACCTCTCACCCATTTCCTTCCAAAGTACAGAACATAAGAGTGCACAGATTTCCTGTCATTTGGATTGACTGACAGCTTCCTGCCCACTTGGATTTTCTCCTCAAGATCTCTGGGCTGTGTGAGTTGGATTCTGAGCAGAGATTCTGAGCTTGACACAATTTAGGTGGCACTGCTTTCTGGATCTATCCCTGCCTTCTCTCTGCGCCAGGGCTGGGTTGCTTTCCTGCTCTGTACTTGTGCCAGCCCCAGCGGGTTCCCAGCCTCCAAGAGTCCTCTGAGCAATTTCAGGCCCCACTGGCCCCAAAATTATCCTTCTTCATCCCTCTTGGAAGACTCTGGATCTTCAACCCTGAAATTCCTTCTTTCATAAGTTCGGATCCCTGAATATATTCACTCACCAGCTTAGAGTCACAGAAATCAGAGCTGAAAAATACCTCAATTTTCATTTTACAGATGAGGGATCTAAATCCCAGAGAGGTTAGGTGACTCTCACCATAGTTACACAGCTAACATTGGCTTTGTTGCTAAGGCTGGAAAAGCTCCTCTGCAAAGCCTGGCTTCTCCAGCCAGACCTCCAACTTCCAACTCCTCATGGCTTCCTTTGCCCTCCAGAAACAGGCTTTCAGTCTTTCAACGGTCCATTCTCCTTTGAGCTCTACCTCCAGCTGGCCTCTCACACAGGGTGAGGAAGTGGACAGGCTTTGAATTGCAATGAATAGTTGAGCCTTACATGGTTCTGTTTCCAGTACCTTCAACCCCCGCCCCCCATTTCCCTGGGTCCTCTCTGATGGCTTACTGGGCAGATGATCCTTGAGGAATGACTTTCCAGAACCCCATCTTGATAAGGCCTGGAGGAGTGAGAGGCATCCTTCCCACTGTGGGAAGTCACTTCCCTGGCTGCTCTTTCATTTTTCTTCTGAATGTCAATTTCCTAATTTGGAAGGCAGGGTGGGACTGAGTCCTGCTCTGTGAATGGTGTCCCCTGTGCCCTGGGTGTGCAATGCCCAAGTAAGCACAGGTGTATGCACACACACCCATACACTCATGTTCTCATCCCAACCTGTTCAAGGGGTCCTAGATTAGGAGTGAGACCAGAATCTCAGGGTCCATATGTCAATTGAGTTACAAGGAAGGGAAGACAAATCCAGGAACAGATTGAAGGGGTGGAGAGTGAGGACATGAGTTCCTATGGTTCTCTGAGGGTAGAGGTGAGGAGGAGGCATAGGTGACTAAGGCAAGTGGAGTAGCCTGGCTTCCAGAGTGGGGAAGGGTCTCCTTCCCCACTGGGCTGCCAGGGTGAATGTAATCTATAGGAGAGAGGGAAGATGCTGATGGAGGTCAGACAGGGAGTCCAGTTACCCCAGAATACTCTCATCCTACAGCTGGATTGGAGCCCCCAGATGCCATCTAGGAGTGCCTGGGATGTGTGTGGGGCAGCTGGAGGGATGGCCATGATCTATCCAGCACCTGTCCTGCCCCTGCAGGCTGATGATGTAATAGTATAATAATGTGGCAGAGGACAAGGGGGGCTTTGGAATCCGGGGGAGGACTGGTCCAGCTTTCAGTGTTGTGGCTGGGATAAGGCAGCTGTCATCCCTGTTCTAAGCTCAGAAGGAGTCCCTGCCCCTTCAGTGAGCACTCTGAGCCTGGTACACTCACCTTAATATCAGTCCTTCAGTCATGGGGTGGCTCATGAGGCACTCTCCTTCCAAAAAACACAACTGATTTGGGCTGCAGCTGTCAGCCACATAGACTCTATCAGAGATCAGACAAGGCACAGAAAAGACCCTTCCCATGACAGAAAGGGAGGCCTTCCTATGAGGATGAGGGCATTCAGATCCTGGAGGATTCTTATCCTAGGCTCCCAAGCATCTACTCCTTCCTTCCCACACCCACATCCCACCTCCCCGTCTTCTGATGCCCCTCACGTGCCCATGTGCCTTCAATTTAGGCCTCCCTCAAAGGGTTCCTCACTCAGGCCCTCTTCACACCTATACCTTGTCTCTCTGGAAAGCCTCACTTTGGTCCTCGATAATCCATCATCCTGGCCCTCCAGAGACCTTCACCAGGATTCCTTGCAAGCACCTTGGATGTGAACTTGCCTATAGATTTGGTGGCCACGACTGTCTAAATATTCCCTAGATGCTCTGCTAACCAGGCCCAGGAGGGAGAACTGGAGGGTTGGTAGGACCCTCATCCCCCTAACCTGACCAGTTTCCCTTCCACTTCTTCATCCAAGCTCCCCAGATGATCGGGTCCTAGAGAAGCAATCTCAGCACCACTTCCCTACCTTTCTCCTTCCTTGTCGCTAACCTGAAACCCCAGGTTGTCATTCTCCAAACTGTCCTTGAAAGCAGCAGCCATGTCTAACTTACTTATTCCTGTGCCTCAAACAATATCTTGCAAGTTAAATGTTCAATAAATATTTATTGAAAGAATTGGTCGTCAAACTTCTCCAGTATATTTCCTTCTTTTCTCAGTATACAGTCCTGCCAACAATCCCCAACAATTACACACTTTTTTATTCCCAAGGCAGCTTTTGAGGAGCTGTTCAGAGGCATTAACCTCTTTTAGTCCCAGATGATGAGGGGGAAATGCACTGATGTCCAGGTCCGGACCCAGAGCCGAGCACATGGCCCATCTGCCTCCCCTGAGCCTCCAGGCCCCAGGCAGGATTGTCTCTCCTTACTCATCCTTGCCGCCAAGGCTTCCTCCCCTGTATTTATATACACTAAAGCCTCTGCCCGAATAAAACATCCATGTAAAATCCAATTTTCTCAGAATCTCTTTTGGAGCCTGGGCCTGAGATGAAGTAGGTAACCCCGGCGGTAACTGCCTGAACCACTCCTGCTGGCTGCAAAGGTGAAGCCCATTTTTCAATTATCTATCTGCTGTGACAGCAGCGGTCCAGCCACCGAGCCAAGGAAGGAGGAGGGGGGAGGCAGAGCTGGGGCGGAGGGAGAAAGAGGGCAAGGGCATGGTGGGGGAGGAGAGGGAGAAACCTAGAGAGAGGCACGTGGGAGAGACCCCTGCACTGGCACTCAGTAGGTGTTCAAGAATTATTTGGAAGATGAGTGACTGGAAGAGTGAATAGGGAGGGTGGGGGTGAGGCGAGGAGAGGGGGAGAGCTGGAGAGACACAGAGTGGAGGGAGAGAGGGAGGGAGGGCGGGAGAGGGAGAGGGGGAGGGGAGGGCAGTGTGGATGGAGCCAACAAGAGGCTCCTGTGTCAATCCGTGGAAACGGGAGGCAGAGTGATGCGGTCACAGCTCCTGCCATCAATATCCTCTAATATAAATGTCAGTGATGCTATTTTCCGCGCAGTCATTTCGCACACTGCTGATTACATTAACGTATAATGGAGGGGCGCCGGCTCCACTGCTTTCTCCCCTAACCCTCCCCCCGGTGATGTGTCAATAGTCGCCTCCATGAACAAGTCAATTTTCTGCAGGCTTGGCAGCGGAATAAATCTGCCCGGCTATGGGGAGAGTTGGAGATATTTATAAACCCGGCTTCTGCCTTCCGTGTGCGCGCGTGCGTGTGCGCGGCGGGCGCGGGCTGGGGCAGGGAGTCGGTGGCGCGCGGCCGAGCTGAATGATTTCCAGCCTGGACTCAATAAGGGGAGAATTTAGAGCGGTCCCTGAGCTGGGCTCCCAGAAACAGCCTTACACGTTTATTTTCCTTAGCTGAACAGGAAAGGCGAGAATTATATGTGGATTTATAGGACAGGCGCAGCTCAACCCAAATGCTCCCGCTCCTGGGGGCGGGGAGCGCGGGGGCGGGGGTGGGGAGGGAGGCGGCGGGCCGAGAGCCGGCCGCTGGGACCCCGGCTCGCGCGGGTGCGGGTAGGGGCACACCCCCCTCGCAGGTCGCTTTAATTACATTTGTTCTTGTCCTTCGTGAGGGCGAGACTTCGGCGCAGCCCGCGTCGGGGGGTGGGGGGTGGGGGGAGGGCAGGCGCAGGCCAGGACTGCCTGGAGATGGGGGGGGGGGGGAGGGGGACATGGGGGGGCCAGGAACGGGGGCTGTCAGCCTCGGCTCAGAAGCGGGTCAATAGTACGAGATCTAATGGGCTAACTGCCAAGCGGACGCACTGAGGCGCTGCCCCGCGGGGGCGGGAGGGGGTGGGCGAAGGACGAGAGACAGGAAGGGGGGTAGGAGAGGGAGCGAGGATGGGGAAGGAGGGGAAGGGCAGGAAGAATGAGAGAGATGGGGGGAGGAAGAGAAAAAAAAATGGAGAAAGGGACAGAGGGAGAGCGGAAGAGAAGGGACAGGACAGGACAGTCTTCGAGGGGGCGTCTCTTCAACATCCTTCCCCCCCTCAACGCTGGGAAGGAGGAACCTGTCCCGGGGCAACCTAACCCCGAAGCCGCCCGCCCCTCTGTCCTCTGCCATTGAGCCGCCAGGGGGCGGCGCGACCCTGTGCTGTCCCCGCGCATCTCCGCGCCTCCTAGCTGGGGCTCAAGTGACGCGTCGCCTCCGACGCCTGGTCCCTGCGCGGTGCCCTCTGCCCTCTCCAGGAGGCCGCGCTGCGTGGCAGGAGTGGGGGTAGTGCAGCTCGCCCAGTCCCCCTGCCCCGATTAGAAGGAACCTTCTGGCTTGCATAGTGTTGAGCATGGCACCCTGGGACCTTGGAGCGGGAAAGTGCCCCAGGAGCTGGATCACCAGGCCTGGGGCTGGCCAGTGCCCCCCAAAGATACCCGAGGCTGCAGCAGACGCTTCGGAGGCAGCGTGGGATTTGGGCCTTCGCATCCTGGCGGCGGAGCGCAGGCGAGTCTCTGGGACAGTCCCCGGGCGAAGGATACTTCTGTGTGTGCTGTGCATGGCTCTAACGAAGCCAGCCAAGGTCGCCGGGGATCGATGCCCAGTTTTAACTCTTTCGGTGCCTGGCCATTGTCTGACCCCTAATCTCCTGCCCACAGACGGATCCTTTTTTCAGTTTCTCCCTGTCCCTTCCCAAACTGAATGAGAAAATAAAATACGGCCCAGCACCCTTGCCGGCAAATTCTGCCGCTCAGTAGAGGGGAGCCTGGTGGTGTCAGTTCAATGGTTCTCAAGCTGAGGGTATATCAGAATTCCTTGGAGCTTTCCAACATAAACGTGTCTACCCTCATGCACTCATATTGTAAGTGGTGTGTATGGGCTGGCAGGGGTTCCTGGAAACATGCATTTTGTTAAAGCTCCCCAGGTGATTCTGATATATTCCACATGGGCATTGCCTGAAGAAGGTATTACTATTGCACATTTTTTCATGTTGGCTGTGGTAGCTCAGCGTGAGCTATTCGCCCTTACGGATATGTCTGTGTGTGTATCGCTATGCGCATATGTGGTTGGGTACCTGTCATTGGGTAAGCATTATTTTATGCATCTCTTTGTACGTCCTCTGTGTGTAGATGTCACACTCATTGTCCTATGTGTCATTTGTGTTATCAGCAGTTATTGAGAGCACCCACTGTGTGTGCGTTGTTGTACATGCCTGTATTGATGAGAGCAAGTGTGTGTCCCGTGGTGTGTTTGTGTCATGTCGTGCACATCTCTGTGGGCTCTATTGTGGGGCACAGCCATTGTCTCCATGTCATTGAGAGTGTGTGCTGGCGAGAGCTCATGACACAAATGGAACGAAGCTGATCTGCCCCAGAAGCAAAGGCAGCAATGACCTTCTTTTTCCAATTATATCCTGGTCAGAGGTGAGCGACCTCTCCCCACTGAGGCCGCTTCTTGTCATGCAAACTGAGCAGACGGATGGAGATTAGAGGAAAGTGACTGAGTCACGTGTGAAAACAATCAGCTATCAATGGGCCCCCATCAATGCCCCAGATTACAGATGAGCCCTGGGCAAGCAGTCACTTTGGAGTCTTTCCCAAGGAGGGAAAAACACACAGTACATAACTATTCACAGCACACTACCACACACACGTCCCACACCCTGAGAGACCCACATGCACTTTCACAGCCTGGGGACGGGTAGGAAGTGGGTTGGGGACAGCTGAGCAAATGAATGGCCACCCGCTCTGAATTGGTGGGCAACCATTGTTAGTTGTAGGTGGTTATTTTGTTTTTGCTAAAGATGCAACCTTTATTCCGCTGGTAGCGGGAAGTGTAAAAGCTTGTGTTGAGTGTTTGCTATTTTAAGTCTGGAGAGTTAGGATTCTAAGTGGGTCATGGGAGGCAGTGTGGGGAGTTGGAAGAAACTCTCATGTCCAAACAGAGCAATAGAGGGCTTGTGTTGAGGGAGTGGCGAAGGAAAGTCTTTGGCCAGTTGTGAGCAAGGGGCAGGTGTGCAGTGGAGGGGTTCCTGGGGCCAGGGCATCTGTCCTCAGGACAACTTGAAACCAGGCTGTGGGATGAGGGAGCTGAAGGGCACGGCCAGCCCTAACCACAAATATGCTCCAGGATAACAGGCAGAACAGAGAGAATTGGGCGGGGGGATCCAGGACCTCTGAAGGGCAGGGCCATGAGAGACCCTCACGCAGGTTGACTAGTCTTTGGAGGGAGGTAGAGGCAGGAATTTGGGGAGCTATGAGGACCAGCTGAGAGGCCAAGATGGATCAGTACCTACAGGGTCAAGGGAGACCAATGAGAAGAATGGAAGAGTTCTGGAAAGGCCTGAGGACCTTATCAGACCTAGCTTTTGTATCAACTGAGCCTACCTCTGGCCAGGAGTCAGTGTGGCTGGGTCTTGCACCCAAGCCAGCCAAGGCTGAGGCAAGGGGAAGCACCATGTCATCTGTGCCTGTGGGGTGTGACAGGCAGTCTTCTGTGGCCTTTAGTGGTTGTAGAATTCCTTTGGTGTACATTTGTGGATGTCCCACTCTGCCTTACCCTACAGGAATGAAATAATGGGCAAGAATCCCTTAGGGAGCTTACAGTCTAATGCAGAATAAAGAATTTGAAAGAGTTTGAAGACTTTAAATTCTTTTTTTTTTTTTTGGCTTTGGAAAAAGTAGTGTTGCACAAGGGCAGACCACTTGGATTCAAATCGCAGCTGTGCCATTTACCCGCTTCAGCTTACGAGTTCTCAGGCCCTCCTTCCCTCCATCTGTAGAATAGGGGTACCTACCCCAGGATTGTTGTGCACGTTTTAGGTAAAGCCCTGAGAACAGTGCCTGGACACAGGAACGTAAGTGTTGGCTTTTCTAGTCTTTCCTTCAGTTTTCCGGTACAATGCTTTTGGAAACGTCCCATTCCTGTGCCAGCAGAATTAAGGTAAAAAAGGACAGGATACCTGGGTGGTTAGAAGACCTTGAGGGGCTGGAGTGTGGGTTGGGGTGGGGCAGTGATGCAGCCTGCTGGCAGATGCAGGAATCTTGAGGTGGGGCGGATGGGGTTGCTGAGATGGACTCTTTCTAGGGGCTGAGGAGGTGTAGGGCAGAAAGAGGAGGATGGGGAGAGAGGTCCTCTGTGCAGAGCCCAGCACACGTAGGACAGTTGAGTGGTGCTGACTCTGCCCCCTCTCCCTGGAAGGGTAGCCCCTGGTGGAGCAGCTCGCCCATAGACGTCCGGGGGGCTGCATGGGGAAACCTGAGAAACACCACAGGATAATCAGCACCTTTGCTTTCCTGGGACAGGCCCACCCAGCTTCCCTTTCCCACCACTTGACCTCAGCTACAGCAGCCCCCTCTGCTGGCCTCAGCAGGGCTAGAACTGGGCCCTCCCTCTGCCTATCTCCCTTCCTTCCAGACAGTTCTGAGGTGAGATGAGAGGTCACAGCAGGCCCATTCTATAGCCTGGGAGATTGCGGGTTACAAGACCCCTGAACTGGGCCTTCTTGTTTAACCAGACTCCAGTAACACTCGGGAAAGATCCATGCAGACAGCTCAGCAAGATGGTTAAGTTGTAGGCTGTGAAAACAGAGTCCTGAATTTGAGTCTAAAGGCTGATTCTGCCACTTCCTAGCTGATATGAACTTGGGCAAGTCATTTAACTTGTTTAGCCTCAGTTTAGTCATCTGAAAAATGGGAACAATAATACCTACCCTGTGGGGTTGTTGTGAGGATCAAATAAGGTAGTGTACTTTATAAAGTGTTTAGCACAGATCATTAAGTAAGTGATCAACCAATTCTCCAGGAATTTGCCGAAGGAGGAACTTGCTGCTGTGGCAGCACTGGTGTCCTCTAGGGGTCTTAGCCCTTTACTGTGGGCTTCTGGGGACTTCACCGTCCCAGGTTTATTTATTCAAATCCCAAAGCACCAAATGGCGGAGCAGCTGCCAGAAGCTACTACTTCTTTATAGGATGCAGCGGGAGGAATGGGATGGGGGAGTCCTGGTACTGTGCAGGGAGGGGATAAAGGATTAAGGTGGGGGGGGTATTGGCATGGGAGTGGGTCACCCTCCCCCTTCAACTGATTATTCTCTGCAGGTGTTTTTGTGGCTTTTTTCCCTCCCTTGGGTGGGAGTGGGGGCTGCTGGGTCCACTTCAGGCTTAGTTATTGTTTTAATTTTGGTGCTGGCTCCCTGGTGCCCAGAGCAGATAATGAAAGAGGAAAAGAGAGGTCAGGGTGGTGCCCAGGCAGCAGATTTCTGCCCATCAGACTGGGCCAGGGCGGGTGGGGAAGTGTGTGTGTGGGGGGTGTTAAGTTAATATCAATAAAGCAACTGGAGTCTCAGAAGTGAGGAGCTGCAGAGCCAAGCACAATGTCTTTGTGCTCTGGGAGCCTAAAGGGGCGCTTTGCCTGTCTGAAATGAATCCTCAGAATGGGGCCGGGCATGGGGGTAGGGGGACAGTGAGCGCACAGGCTAGGCGGGTACAGCTCAGCAGCAGCAAGGAGTGACAGTAGAAGAAGCAAGGAGCTGGGCAGAGAACGAGTCTCAACTCTGTTGCATGCTCTGGCCTCTCTCTGGCTTTTCTTTCCCCATTGCCCTACTATGTCTCCAATCCCATGGGGGACAGGGAGGGCTTGGGTGAGAAGAGGTGCCATGAGGCTACGGAGGTGGAGAAAAATAGAGAAAGGAGATAGGGAAGTGTAGGGGTTAAGATCACAAACTTTGCTGTCAGACAGATCTGAATTCCTGGCCAAATTCTGATTACTGGCTGTGTGACTTTGAGCAAGTTACTGAATCTCTCTGAGCCTCAGTTTACTCATCTGTAAAATGGCACTAAGTGGGGCTAACCTCATAGGGTCATTGACATTGTATGTAGAGAACTCAGCACAGGGGGCGGCGAGCAGTGAGGACTCCATACATGCCAGCTATCCTTACTGAGCCTGTTTTCCTCAGCTGTAAAATGGGGATATCAGCTGTAACTTCCCCATAGGGGTCTTCTGGGGAACAAATCAGATAAAGCCTGTAAAGTGCTTAGCACAATGCCTGGTACATAAATAAGCCCTCAATACATGTTAGCTGTTGTTATTATATTATTTTTATCTTTATTATTCCCTGCTGTCTTGGAACTGGTGATTTAGTTGAGGAGACTGAGTCCAGGCCACTCCCTTAGCTATGTGAGGTATCTGGCTCCTTTCATAAGGGCTTTCTGAAGCCCAACCCCACTTGGAGAATCCTTCTGGTTTTTTCTGTCTTTTATAATCTGGGTGGAGAGACAGAAAGGCCCCAGGAGCTGAGATGACTGCTGGACTTGCAAGAGAATGGGACCCTGACGACCACCTCTGCCCCCAGGAGAAACATGTCAGCAACATGGCTGTCTGTGGGAGGGCTGATGGGGCCTCGCTCTGACCTCCCTGGAGTTGAAGAGGCACATGGGCTGGATAAGGGTGCTTACCTGTTTCCTTCTGGGAGACTCAGAGGGCGTGTCAGAGAACAGGGTCTTAGAACAACCCTACCCTTATCCCATCCATGCTCCTCCCAAGGCTAGAGGTGGGGGTGGGTGCCGAGCAGATCAAAAAAGAGGGTAGTTCATGTTTCCCGCTTGACCTTTCTTTCCCCACCCCCCACCCCCACCCCCAGCGGGCGGGCAGGCGGAGGGGATGAATGGAGTAGAGGGCAGGATTTTCACGTTAATGGCAGCATATGTTGTGTTTATTGACACCGCAGGGTCGGTGCTTGTGGTGGTTGTTGGGGGGGGTGCCTAGGAGGCCACAGGCAGGAGAGGGGGCTAGGGGAAGAGGAGGCAGAGGGGAAGGCTGCCGATGGTGGGGAGGGGGAGAGAGAGGGGAGCCTGGGGCCTAGGGGGAGGGGGAGGGAGGCAGGAACAATATTGTTGCACGAGCACACCAGGTGCTCGCTGTCAGCCCGAACAAAAAGGAAGAGTCAGCAACTCTAGGGGGTGGGGAGGGGGAGCCACCGCCTGCTCCAGCCTTGCAGCCTCTCCCCGTTAACTCCTGCTCTGCCGCTGTGCAGCTGAAGAGGGGAGGGGCATCTGGGATCTCCCCTCAGCCCTGGTCTATTCAGAGACACCATGTCCCTCTGGGGTCGGCAGTGGCAGGATTTTCCTTTCCCTTCCTCAAAGCCTGAAGGAAAAGAAGCCCCTCTCTCTGTTCCACCCTTTCCATAATGGAGGGGCTTATATGGTCTTTGGGAAGACGGCAAACCAAAGCATCAGGAGTCAATGACCTTGGGCTTCTGAAAGCAACTGCAGGTGGGGGGGCTGTGTGAAGAGAGGATTTAAAAAGTGGATGATGGGCGCTCCACGAGAAGACCCTCACAATTCCCCTTTCCCTGCTTTGGCGGCAGATTCCTTGCCTCCTGGAAGTCTTCCCAGGGTTGTCTGGCCTGGGGCAGAGGGAACAGGAGAAGGGGACTCCGTCTGTTCTGTTGAATGGCTCTCGGTCAGCTCAGAAGCACTGGGGGCTCATCCCAGAATACCCAGGGTTGAGGAGGTAGATAGCAAAATAGGCTACTCACCCTGAACCCCCATTCTAGAGGTCTGGGAGAGGCTCCTGGGTTCCTGGCTGGGCAGGTGTGTCTGGCTGTCACTGTCCTCCTCCCTGCCTCCATTCCCCTTCCTGCAAAGCCCTGAAGGGAAGCAAGGTGCTTAGCGCTGCTAGGACTCAGCTTCCGGGGTTCTCATTTGCTTGGGGCCCTCCCCTAGAGTTGGGGGGAGGGGGTGCAGGGAAGGATGGGAGGGAAAGATGACCTGTGAGGGGAGGAGGGGGCACTGGCCTTTCACCCCAAGGAGGCGAGAGTTCGGGCTTATCCTTCCACCCCTGAATGTTGGTCTTCTCCAGAGTCTGTGACCTGACATTCTGGAGCCTTCAATCTGGACATTATCTTTGTCTTGGCTATTTTATCCTAAAGTCCATGTCTTGGTCACTCTGGATGAGTGTCCTAGATCTCCAGGAATGGGGTGGAGTGGGGGGAGGCACTAGAGGAGAAGGGTGTTCTTTCCATATCCCCACCCTCCAGCCCCACCTCTGTCCGGCCACCAGGGGTCTCTGAATTCAGGCGCAGAGGCCTCTGTGGATGTCCCCACCGTGGCTGCACCCGCGGCGGGCACGCTGGTCTGGAACCCTCCTCGACAGTGTCCTCTTGCAGATAGTCAGGGCCAACTCTCGGCACCTCGTTCTCCCGGGCACCCTCTCCCGCGTGGCGGTACGAAGCCCCACCGCAGACCCAGCCTCTCCGTGCCCCTCGCCGCTCTCTCCGGCTCTTCCCTGGGCTGCAGGCCCGGTCCGCGCCCCCCTTCCCCGGCCCTCTCGCCGGGCTCCAGCTGCGCGCGGAGTGGTCCCGGCTCGGCTCCAGCTCCTCAATGGCCCTGCTCCCCCATTACCCTGATGTCTGCCCCTCTCCCCCTCGGCTTTATCGGCTCTCAGCCGGCTCCACCAGGGTAATGAGGGCCCTCCTAATTACCATTGCAGAAACTCCACTTACATTAACAGCTCCATCCGAGGAGCAGCAACATCTGCTATGCACAGGAAGGCGCCCCTCCCCCGCCCCTGGCTCCCCTTCCCTTGCCGCTCCCCTCTTTCTCAGTCCTCTTCCCCGACCCTCCTCTCCACCCTCTCTGGCCCCCTTCTCCAACCCTCCTCTTCTAATCTCTTCTCTTTTCATGCCCTCTCCACCACCCTTTTCAACTTCAGCATCCCAGGATGAGAGAGATCCATGTCAAGACAGGGCCGCAGAGATGCTGAGAGATGGAGACACTCAGAGAGGCCTGGCCAGAGCTCCAAGAGACCCATGAACTCAGGATCCCAGAAACACAGCCAGGGATCTTAGGAACAAATGGAAAGTGGAAGTGGCAGAGATTGTGAAAGAGATGGGGTGTGGGGTGGGCCAGACTGCCTATGTGGAGGGGAGACAGGGGCCCTCATGTCTGCAGGGGTGCAAAGGTATGTACATGGTATGCATGTGTGTGTATGCACATGTGCCATGTATAGTGCATGCTCATTTATTTCAGCATCATGTACACGAGTACATGTCAATGTATCTTTAGGTGTATGTGTATGAATCTGTGTGCATTCATAAGTACATCTATTATGCATTTGTATCATGTATATAATTATATTTGTCTATATGTATTTCTGTGCTTGCATTTTGCAAGTGTGCATCTGTGTATATGTATATACTTGTCTATCAGGGTTGCATGTGTAACATCTAGTGTGACACGTACATGTATGATCCGTGTTCAGAGTCATGTGTGTGTGGATTTGGGTGAGGACGTATATGTGCCTCTGGGTGTGTTTGCCTCTCTGCGTGCATGCCTTTGCATGTGTGTATCATCTGTGTAATTATTTGATGAGAGTGGGAGCATGTGTGTGTTCCTGCTCCGTGGGGGATGACAGGCAGTTGGGAAGACGCTGAGCCCATTTTATCTGAGGTTAACAGGGGTCACATTTCACTCCTGGAAGTCCCCCACCCCATACGGTTAAGCCTCAGTGTGGTGGAAAGACAGCCAGCAGACATTAAGAAAGGTCAACAATATTATCAGCTCCTAATCCAATTAGTTACTGTTTATTTGGGAATCCAGCTCCAGGTCAGCTTCTAGGGAGGAGTCCTGGGCAAGAGGAGGGCATGGGATGGGGACAGGCTGAAAGAAACTATGGAAAGTGGCCAGGGCCCTGGCCTCATGGCTGGGGGGAAGGGGGGTGGTGATCCCCCAAGCGCCATCCAATAATGTGCCCCCAACTGGCTACTTCGAAGCTGGGTAGCTCTGGGAAAGGGCCTGCACTTCACAGGAGGGGCTGAGATCTGGGGTTTCATCTGCAGAGGTTGGGGTGTAAGAGAAGAGGGGTTGTCTCCCTCACCTGAGAGACTTCCTGCCTCTTTCCAGCCCTGGGATCCCTAAGAGGTAGACTGGGAGCTGGACAGGCTGCCTTGGGGCTGTGGCCAGCTTCCTCCTGGATGGGAGTCAGAGGAGGAGATGTTGGTAAATGCACTATTAGCTCTTGAAGCCACTTCATTAATCCTGCCCTCTACTTTATTTCCTTTTTTTCCCTCCCACATCCTTTTCTGAGCCCTAGCAGGACCTCTACTCCCTCCTACTCCAGAACATGCAGGGACACTAGCTTAGCCCCATAGAGTCCCCAGGGTCCTCCTCCTGAGTATAAATAGTGGAAGAGACCCAGAACTTGACCTCCTGGCCTTGGGCAGGGAGCAGCCCAGTGGGGCAGGAGGGGGAGGCAGGGTGGTCTTTGCCCTGCTCTGACCCTCTGTGACCTCTCAGGGATGGACAATATCTTGGGGTTCCTAGGATATGAGGGGAACTAACAGGAAGAAGAGGGTTGGCTGCTAGATTCTCAAGCAGATCCTAGCGCGCCTCCCCAGCTCAGCAGGCAGGGGCAGGCAGGGCTGACGCTGTGGTGAACTCAGAGCCCAGCTGTGGCCAAATCAGGGTGACAGGAACAGCCATGCTTCTCCAGGAGCCAAGCCTGAGGTCACTTTTGCTTGTTTCTTGAGGATAAAAGTCCATAGGCCTAAGCCCCCAGGAATTAGACTGCTTGTTCTTCCCGCCCTCAGTTCCCCTTTCTCAATACGGAAACCCCATGTGATTGGCTTTCTTCTCACTGCCCTTCCAGGCACATAGTCATGAAAACGCACACACACACTTACACACTCACCCACTCACGAACCTGCCTCTGAGACCCCAGGCCGGAGATGGCCGGGGTTTGAAGACATTGGCAGTGGTCCTTATCTAAGAACTTACAATGGATCTACATACATGCTTTATAGAAGACTTCTGTGCAAGGCATCTCCCCATTTCTACCCACCCTCTTCCCCAAAATAACAACAATGATGATAATACTTTAACAATAATGATGATAATACATATCTTACCCTGGCAGTTCTCATCCTTAGCTCAGCCTTGGAGTCACCCAGGGAAGCTCTTAAACAATGTACATGCCCAGGCCTCACCCTGGATCAAGCCAGTCTGCATCTCCAGGGTTGGGTCCCTGGAATCCGTATATTTTATAAAGCTCCATAGGTGATGGCTATGGTTAAAAAATTCTATCAATGTTAAAGATTACAATTTACAAATGACAAAGCACTGCTTCTCATTCTCTCAGCCAGGGCAGTATTATTATCTCCATTTTACAGATGAGGAAACTGAGGCCCAAGATGATGAAGGGTAGTAGTTTTCCTTCATTCCTGTTCCTTCGTTTGTTCATTCATTCCTTTCTCCCTCTGTCCCTTCTTCTCTCTCTCTCTCTCTTTCTCAAGGAGCCAGGTCTCCTGATTCCAAGGGTAGCCTGCCAGATTCCAAATGAGTCTAGTCAGTCGCTGGAATTTAGAACACCTAGATGGGTCTGCCCTGATGCAAGAGCTCCCTCCTTTGTGATGCCTGCCTCCAAGCACAATCCCTTCGTGGACATCATCTCCTTTAATTTAACTACAGAACATCCCAAGAGGAATAAGATAAGGGTCTTGCTCTCTACCATGTGGCAGGAGAGAGGCAAAGTGATGTATTTGGACAAACAAGGCCTTTGGGGTCAGACAGTTCTGCATTTGTATTCTGCTTCTACTACTTATCATCCATGCCACTTCTTCAACTTATAAGCTCCTCAGAGCCTCACTTGTAAAATGGAGAGAATAATACCTACTTTCTAGAGTTGTTCCTAGTGCCACACCAATAGATGGTAAATATTATTATTATTTTAAAATATAGACAAATAACTATAACGCCTTCTAGAATAGCTATAATTCCAGCAACTAGAACTTACATACATTACTGGGAGTATAAATTGGTAGAATTACTTTAAACTAATGTTTGGAAGTACCTACTAAAGCTATGTATGTACATCCTGCAGCTCAGCAAATCTACTCCTGAGTATATGCCCATGGGAAATAAATACTTATGTCCAGCGAAAGTCATGTACAAGAATGTTCACAGCAGCTGCTTTTGTAATAGTCCCAAGCTGAGATAATGCAAATGTCCATCCACAATAAAATGGGTAAATTTTGGTATATTCACACAATGGAGTACTACAAAGCAACAAAAAAGAGTGGACTACTGAAATACACAAGGATGTAGATAAATCTCTACAGACATAATGTTGCATGAAATAAGTTGGACACAAAAGAATATATACTGTATGATTTATTTATCATAGGTTCAATAATAAGCAAAATTAATCTAGGATGATAGAAGTTAGAATAGGAGGTAGTGGGGAAAGGGGCCCAGAAGATCCTTCTGGGGTGCTAGAAATGTGCTGTTATCTTGACCTGGTTAGAGGTTACACATGTGTATGGTGTGTGTATGTTAAAATTCACTTAAGATTATTGTACTTGGCTGTATATAAGTTATACTTCAATTAAAAAAAAATGTTATCAGGCAGCCTAAGAGCGCTGTCTTGAGAGAAGGGAAGAGGACTGTGGAATGAAAGGAGGAGGCGCACCTGGCGGTCCCTGTGCTTCAGAAGGGTGACCAGGAAAGGTTTTGTAAGAAGAGGCATTTATTATAGGACTTGAAGACAACGTGGGGCATTGATAGGTAGAGGAGGAAAGAGCTGTTGAAAAGAAGGCATTTTCCAATTGGGGTGCTATTGTGTGTTTGAAGGGGGGACAGAAGGAAGAAGGCTGCAAAGGCAGTGTGAGATCAGCGAGACCCTCCCTGAATGCCAGCTGAGAAGCTTGTACTTAACTGAGTGTCACAGTTTTTTAACAGGACAGGGACATAATGGAATGTGCTTAAATGATTCATCTGGCAGGAAGTGGATTGGCTGGGTGGAGGCAAGAGAGGCAGGTGTTCCTGTGAGACAACCAGTGGGCCTGCTGCAGTCCCCAGGGCTGTGGGATCCTGGGCCTCAGGCACTTTGGGTGGCAGGGCCATGCACCAAGAGGAGCCAGAGTGCTGTGATGGGAGTCAGGAGAAGTGGGCATTAGGAGATGGCTCAGCTGAGGGTGGAGTCCTCAGGGAGACAGGTTCCTCCCCAATTCCCTACTGGGGGCATCTCTTGCTGCTTCCTCGGCGTTCATCACTGGCCCCAGAACACTGTGCTCTGGTCCTTGCCCTGCGGGGCTGCTGAAAGCTGGGCCTGGAAAGTGCTTCTCTGTGCCTGCCTCCTGCCTCCCAGCAGAACCCAGTACTAGGCTAGGGATGGAGGAGATGAGTAATAAATATTTGTAAAGAGAAGCCTAGAGGTCTGGCTCAACTAAGACAGCAGTGGCTACAGGAAGCCAGCAGAAAGTCCTCAGAAAACAGAACAGCGAAAAGACTGGAAGGAAAGTGTAGTTTGCCTGAGTTTGCTTCCTTCCTATACCACTTACTATGTGGTCTTGGGCAAGTGACCTTCTGTGCTTCAGCTCCTTCTGCTTAAGTGGGGATAATGTTGGTACCTGTTTCCCAGAGTTATTGTGAGGATGACATGAAATAAAGCATCCAACGCAGTTGGAATACTGCCTGATATACTGTGTCATAGCACTGGAGAAACGTTAGCGATTTGTATAATTGCTTCTGATGGTGGGATTAAAGGCTTTCTTTCTCCTGCTTCTTTGCACTTACTTTCTGCAATGAGCATGGATTACTTGGCTAAGCAGGAAAAAATTAAGTAAATGAGGGAAGAAAAAAGAAACTAGTGATAGGAACATGCTTGAAGGGGCAGCCAGAGAAGCGGACACTCTTATTCAGAAACGTTTCTCCAGCCCCAGAGCAGGGAGAAGGGGCTGCCCCCACTGGCCTGGCTCAGCTCAGAGGCCTGAGTATGGAGGGGACTGCGTTTGAACCTTACAGAGTGGAGAGGCACACACTGGTTGGCATGTAGATGATGTAGCTCTACGGATGAATCCAACATCTTTAATAAGAAGCTGTCTTTTGTTGAGTGCTTACTAGATGACAGAGTTTTTTTATATTACTACTGATCATTGCCACAACCCTGCAAGGTGAATATTATTACCCCAATTATTACACCACTCTAAGTAACTGGCCCAAGGTCCCACTGCAAAGCTGAGATTTGAACCTAACATTGAGATGACCCCTTTCCACTAAACCTCCAGGTCGTTTTCCATATATGAGATGTAGGAAATACCCCTAAAAGAGGGGATGCTGTGTAGTCAGGCTCTCAGGCCCGAACCTCCCACTCGAGGCAGGACTGGGCTGGGCTGGGCATTCCTTCTCCCATCTTTTCTCTTCCCCCAGGTTATTGCAGGGAACTGCCAGAACCTGGACTCATCCCCAGACCTTCTCCCTGAAGGCAGGCAGCAGGCGCTGGTCCCTGTCCCCAGCCCAGTCAACACTGCCCTGCTTTCCCACCCTCCCAGACAGCTGACTCCCCTTCCTTCAACACCCTGTTCCCCTCCCCAATGACTCCCCTCCATTCCCTCCTCCGTTCTCTCTCCATCGCTGGTGGATACCCCCTCCCCTTCCCTGCCTGCCGACACCATCCATCAGCAGCACTTGAAGCTCTGCCGCAGCCCCTTGAAGTTGCTAAATCCCCTATTTGCTTTAGTTCCACTCCACCTCCCCCTGCACAGAGGGACCTGATGGGACGCAGGGAAATTATACATGTAATAAAGAGCTGGTTTGCTCTGATAATTCTGATAATGATACACACCTCACACCTTCCCACGCACACACATTGCCGTATACAGATGCACACGTGATACCCCACACCTCCCAATCCACATACCCACCAAAACACATTCCTACCTGCTGACATGCAGTTCACATCTTGGAGACGCTCCCCAGGCCAGTGTCTATACTCACCCCACTAAGGTACACACCCCATTCTCTGGAAATTCTCTGAGTCACTTCTCCTCTTCCCAGCTCCCATAGCACACTGCATGCCCCCATCATGGCATTTATTATCTGTGTCCTGAGGCCTGTCTTCCCTGGAACCCGTTAGATTGTGAGCAGGAGTAGTGTCTACATGGTTCCCTGTTAACCAAGCACAGTGCTTGGGGACCATAGTGGCTCCCCCATAACCTTGTGGAGTGAATGATTGAATGAATGAATGAATGAAGAAGTGAATAAATGCACGCATCGTTACATTCACCCTTCAGAAGCACACATCACATCTTGGGATATCCCCCATCACTACCCACCCACACACCATCCCTCTGAATTGCATCTTTTGCTCACAACAAGACACACCACACACTATGGAGCCACTCACTTCTGCTAGTGGGCGCTCATGACACACACCCCTAGAGATCCAGGACTATTGTGAACAGCTGCCTGGGGTTCTCCTGTGTGTGGGAGGAAGAGGTAGGAGGAAACATGTATTTGAGTGTTCGTGAGTAGTTGCGAGTGAGTGTGTGGGTGAATGTGTGTGAGAGTAAGTGAGTGCATGTGGGGGGCGTGTGTGTGTGTGTGCATGCACGCATGTGCACACAAGCCTTGGATTCCCCACACTTCCTTCGTTCCCCATCTTCTTAAAAACATTGACAAGAATCGTGGGGTTCTTGTTCAGCTTTTCTCTTCTCCTTCCCCTGCCTAAAGTCTGGCTCCTTTTAGAGAGAAATTTTCTCCTCAGTTGTGCAGCCTAGGGAGGTTTAGAAAGAAAAGAGGGGATGATATGGGCTAAGGTGAGGCGTTCTCACTTGCAGTTCCGCTCTACTCCCATCATCTCTGTCAGTGTTCTCCCTGCTTCCACCTGCGTTCTGCTACTGCTTCCCACCCCCCTTCACATCTAGGAGAAAGCAAAGACAAAACACACGGTGTGGGCCTCCCTGCCTCCCTGCCCCTCTGAGGACTGGCAAGCCTGGGCTGCAGGCTCTCCTGGGCTTGCTGATCGCCCACCCGGCCTGCAGCTGCCTCTCTGTCCCCACTCACAGACTCTGGCCACTGAGGCTCTGTGCTCTTCCTGGTCCCCTTCTTGCTTCTAACCTGGTGTCTTTGCTTGACCATCACCCTCTGGCCTGCCCCCAACCACTGTCCCTGGCTCCCTTTCCTCCAGTCATGGCAGGAGCTCCCCCAAGGCCCTGCCCTTGGACAGCTTCTCTCCCGGGGGCACCTCAGAGATCATCTGAGCCATCCAGACTTAGCCATTTTCCCAAGGTGGAGCCCTCTCCTGGGCAAACTAAGTCATTACCGCAGCTTCATGCCTCTGCAGTGACTTTAGCAGGTCCGGCTCATGGGTGCTCTCCATGTCCTCTCCCCCAATCATGCAGGTCCCCTTTGGCCACTCCTCCTAGACTTATCCTCCATTTGATCCTTACAGTCACCCCCTCCGCCTTGCTACTCCTGCCCCACCACCCTGGGGCCAGCCTCAGCCTCTTGCAGCTCTCCTTAGACAAGCTTCCCGAACCTCTGGGGCCTGGAAGGTTCTGGGGCTGCCTCATAGAGCCACTCACAATTAGCCCATCCTCCTCACATGTGCTGGAATGTTTTCTTTTCTTTCTTTCTTCCTTTTTTTTTTTGTTTTTTTTTTAAAGCACTGATCTGATCATGTCACAGCCCTGTCAATGGCTCCCCCTCTTCTAGGATAAAGGCCCAAAACCTTCCTAAAGCCTGCTGGGCTCTGGCATAGTCTGGTCTCTGTTGACCTCCCAGCCTCCTTTCTCACCACGTTCCCTGCCCTCCCTGAGAACTAGCCATGAAGCCCATCTTCAGGATCTTTCTACACCCGGGCCTCTCCAGGCCTCCTCTGCAGGCCACATGGCTTTGGGCATGTTGCTTGCTCTGTCTGAAATGCTTTTCTCTTTTCTCTTCACCTGTTTAACTCCTTTTCATCCTCCCAATATCAGCTCAGATATCACTTCCTCAGAACAGCCTTGCCTTGACTCGTAAACCAGGCACGCTTTCTCCCTACTACTTGCACACATGGCATCAGGAACACCTGCTTGGTTGGACTCATTATACTTATAATTTTATATTTATTTATGTGATTATTTCGTCAATGTCTGGCTCACACACTAGAGCTCCGGAGAATGAAGAGTATGCTTTTGTGCATCAGTGAACCCACAGGGCAGTGTCTGGTACATGGGAGGCCTTTGATAAATATTTGAGGTATGAATGAATTAATCAGCAATCTCACGCTGGACAAAGAGAGAACTTTCACCAAAAACCAGGTGGTACCTGCTCAAGGTCTGAGTCCTTTCATCATGTCACTTACCTGCTCAAGAATTTTCTGTGGCTCCCTATTACCTCACAAACTAAGTCTAAAGTCCTCTCCCTGGATTTTTCCAGCTTTGATAATCTAGCTTCCTCCACCCAATCCAAATTTATATTCTTCATTTTCTATCACTACTCTTTGCTTCCACCAAGCAAACTTAGTAGCCCATAAACACACCTTGATCAGTCTCCTCTTCATACCTCCTTTCACATCATTCTCTGCCGGGAAGAGCTCTCATTTCTTCTTTATCTTCACTTAAATCTTACTCTTCCTTTAAGGCCAAGATCACATCCCAGTTCTTACACAAAGCCTTCCTGACCATTCAGCACTCGCTGAGCTCCCCATGGCCTGTACTCTTTATACATCCAGAATATCAGAGACCATTAACCTCAGAAGGCCACAGAGATCACTGGTTCAACCAGAGTCTGATCAACCTCTAAAGTCATGTTTTCCAAGCTTCAGCATTCAAGTACCAGCTTCACAATTCATGCCGTATCTATATACTACCTATAATGTTATTTATTTGATATTTTTCTTTAAATCAACTTCCTATTTTTCACTTGAGTATGTTTATTATTATTATTATTTTTTTTTTTGGTGAGGAAGATTGGCCCTGAGCTAACATCTGTTGCCAATCTTCCTCTTTTTGCTTGAGGAAGATTCTCCCCAAGCTAACATCTGTGCCAATCTTCCTCCATTTTGTATGTGGACGATGCCACAGCATGGCTTGATGAGCAGTGTGTAGGTCCATGCCTGTGATCCGAATCCGTGAACCCTGGGCCACCAGAGCGGAGCACGTGAACTTAACCACTACCCCGCTGGGCCAGCCCCAAGTATGTTTATTATTTATTTATTTATTTATTTAAATTTTTGTTGTCTTAAGCCATTTAGATTTCAGGTTTTCTTTTTTTTTTTTTTTTAAGATTTTATTTATTTATTTATTTATTTCCCCCCAAAGCCCCAGTAGATAGTTGTATGTCGTAGCTGCACATCTTCTAGTTGCTGTATGTGGGACGTGGCCTCAGCATAGCCGGAGAAGTGGTGCGTCGGTGCGTGCCCGGGATCCGAACCCGGGGCGCCAGCAGCGGAGCGCATGCACTTAACTGCTAAGCCACGGGGCCGGCCCAGTATGTTTATTATTTAAAAAAAAAAAAAAACTATAGCACTACAGTAACTGGAAAACCAACCATCACTTGCCAAAAGTAGGAAGTAATTATAAAAATAAGTAAAATAAAAGCAAAGATATTCAAGTCTAGTTGGATACCACTGCCTGCTGAGAGCCTTTGAGCTTGGGTCCTCCTCTCTCTTTGTTAAAAAGGGAAAGAAGAGAAACACATGTTAGAGAGGTATTAAAGATACACTAGCACAAACTGAGACTTTCTGTTTGATAAAACTGGAAGAATCAAACAACCTAAATGCCCATTAATAGGAAAGCAATATCCTTTTTTTTCCTTTTAAAAACATCTGCTCATTTTATCACTTTTTTTATTTTTTATTTTTTGGTGAGGAAGCTTGGCTCCTGAGCTAACATCCGTTGCCAATCTTCCTCTTTTTGCTGAGGAAGATTAGCCCTGAGCTTACATCTGTGCCCATCTTCCTCTATTTTGTATGTGAGATGCCACCACAGCATGGCTTGATGAGCGGTGCATAGGTCCGTGCTCAGGATCCGAACCTGTGAACCCCGGGCTGCCAAAGCGGAGTGAGTGAACTTAACTGCTAAACCACTGGGCTGGCCCCAATATCTTTTTTTTTTTTTATTGTGGTAAAATATACACAACATAAAATACTGCCATTTTAACCGTTTTTAAGTGTACAGTTCAGTGGCATTATACATTCACATTGTTGTGGGACCATCACCACCATCCATCTCCAGAACTCTTTTCATCTTCCCCAACTGAAATTCTGTACTCATTAAACACTTACTCCCCTCCCTGCCCCAGCCATTTGACCATTCTGTTTTCTGTCTCTATGAAGCTGACTACTCTATGTACCTTATATAAGTGGAATCATACATTATTTGTCTTTTTGTGCCTGGCTTATTTCACTTAGCATAATGTCTTCAAGGTTCATCTATCATACATGATAGCATGTATCAGAATTTCCTTCCTTTTATTTTTTTTATTTTTTTGTGAGGAAGATCAGCCCTGAGCTAACATCCATGCCAATCCTCCTCTTTTTGCTGAGGAACACCAGCCCTGAGCTAACATCTATTGCCAATCGTCCTCCTTTTTTTTTTTTTTTTTCCCTTTGTCTCCCCAAAGCCCTAGTAGATAGTTGTATGTCGTAGTTGCACATCTTTATTAGTTGCCGTATGTGGGATGCCGCCTCAGCATGGCCGGACAAACGGTGCGTCGGTGCACGCCTGGGATCTGAACCCGGGCCGCCAGTAGCAGAGTGCGTGCACTTAACCGCTAAGCCACGGGGCCGGCCCCCCCAGAATTTCCTTCCTTTTAAAGACTTAGTACTCTTCCATTGTATGTATGTACTACATTGTGTTTATCTATGCATCTGTCCATGGACACCTGAGTTGCTTCCACCTTTGGCTCTTGTGAATAATGCTGCTGTGAACGTGGGTGTAAGGAAAGTGATATCTTTACAATAGCTGTGGTATCCTCACACAATGGAATATTATACTGTAGTCAAAACAAAGAATGTAAGTGACAAGCAACAGTATGGATGACTCAGCAATATAATATTATGTGAAATAGTAAGTTTAAAAAATTTATGTACAGCCCAATACCATTTTCCTACATTTATTTTTTATTTTTTTTGAGGAAGACTAGCCCTGAGCTAATATCCGATGCTAGTCCTCCTCTTTTTGCTGAGGAGGATTGGCCCTGGGCTAACATCCGTGCCTACCTTCCTCTACTTTATATGGGACGCTGGCCACAGCGTGGCTTGACAAGCGGTGCATTGGTGCGCACTGGGCATCCGAACCTGCGAACCCCAGGCCGCCTAAGTGGAGCGCGCATACTTAACCACTGTGCCACCCGGCCGACCCCCCCATTTTTAAATAAAATTTAAAACAGTTAAAATTTGAAATATACTTTTTAGGAATATATGTAGCTGCAACTATATTAAACCATGTTAACTATATTAACAGGAAAGCAAAGGAATGATGAATACGGGATTCAGGATGTCAGTTCCTCGGATATGGAATAGGGGGACCGTTTGGTTAGTTGTTAGTTATTGTCAAGGTCTGAGATTTTGTTTTGGGTGATAAATTCACGGGGTGCTTATAATATTATTTAAAAACAACTAATAAAAAACTAACTGTATAATAAAGTGGTCCATGCAAAAACCAAGATGACACCGTGTGATGAACTGAGGAATATGATCAATTCAGTTCCGTGAACCCAAGGTCCAATGGAAAAAAGAGAAAAAGAAAAGAAAGAAATGGACAAGGAAATAACTTTCTCACTATGGGATTCAGTGTGATTTAATGTCTTGTCAATGCACCATCGAAAAATCATCTGGCATTCTCCCGAGGTCCAGGGTGCACACTGGAGTAAACAGCTCTGAAATATCTCTACCAGGAGGCTGCCTGCTTCCTCTGCCACCTTGCTTCCTCCACCGTGAGGGAACTCGGACTTCTGGAGGCACTTACCTGGACAGATCCTTTTGTCAGGAAATTTTCCCTTGCATTCCCTTACAATTCAGCCTTCCTGCAATTTCTGCCCACTGTCTGGTTCTCGCCTTGGTGCCTGGCACGGGCTTGGGCACACACAAACCCAGAATTTCCATATCAACTGCTTCAGACATGAGCCTGCAGCCCCAGAGCAGGAGCCAAGCCAGTGTTTCCAACTGTAAGATGAAAGCATCCCAAACGTTTCTGGGACAGAGTCTTTTTGCTCAATATAATCCATAATTTCCTTCTGGGAGGAAATCAGCATTCTTAATAAAAACACTTAAGCAGTTTTCTGATAAACTCTTAATGGGATTCAGACTTCCTCTCAGAAACCAGTTTCCTATATACCTCGCCAATTGTCATGAAAGTTTGATACATTTTATCCAGCCGTGATTTTGGTATGTCCATTTTAACAGTGCTTCTAACCACTCTTCTTTTCCTCTAAATGTGTCTACCAGGGGGTAATCCTTGAATTGGCTTTTTCTAGGTCTCTTCACTTGCAGCAAGATTGAAATAAAACTTTGACACATGCTCATAAATAAATGGTCTAAAAAGCCTTTTTTATGTGGGTGGTTTTTTTTTTCTTTAGCACAACTGAATACTTGAAGGTGGGATAGAATTTCTTAGCCATATTTTTACTCCTCCCCAGGCTGGGATTAACTGAGACTCTTTGGTCCAAAACTCCTTGGCCAGACCCTGTGGGGCCCCGTCCCAGCTCTGACCAGCTACTCTCTTCCCCTGACAGAGGCCATGGCCTTGGGAGTTCTGGGGCAGGAGGGAGTGGAAGCGAGGGAAAGGGGTGAATATAGGCCTGAATGTATCTCCATAAATCCGGGGGTCCTCACTGAACCTCAGAACTAGGGATGAGGCTGCCTTAGCCCGTCTCCTGTGTCTGAACGCTGGAACCAGTCACTAGGGTAGGGAGTGGAGACCTTTGGGCAGAGGCTCACTCTGAGGCCTCTACCCTCTTTTGGGGGCTGGGGCTGAGGAGGAGCTGTGAACACTGGGGCCTCAGGTAGCTGCTTGGCAGACTCGGTCCCTAAAACCTGGCCCCTGTCCAGCTCGGAAATGAGCCCCCCGCCTCCCATGGGACACGGGATTGTCTCCAGGCACAGCTGCCTCCCAGCTGCCGGCCTCAACCCCTCCCCCATGGGTTGCCATAAAGGGCGCCAGCCCGGGATCACCAAAGTGGACCTGGGGAGTAGGCAGTGGGCCTGGAGTCTGCAAAAGTTCTGGGTCTGCCTTTGGGGTGTCAGTTTGACCCCAGGGTCATCTTCTTAATCTTTTTCATAACTTCGGAATTATAAATGTATATGTTGATGGTAGAAATTTGGAAACTATAGAGAAGTATAAAGAAAATAAAGTCATACATATTCTTACCACTCAGAAATCATCACTATCTCTATTTTATCAGTTTTATTCTGGTCTTTTTGTTTAATCTATAGATTTATTTTTGCTTCATAAATGGGATCATTCTATACCTAGTGCTTTGTATCATATTTTTTTCATATCGTTATCTCCTGAAAATGTTCTTTGTGTGGTTAAAAGTTCTTTGAAAACCTGATTTTAGTGGGTGTGAGTTAGCATCAAGTCCACAAGCTCCCCTCTCCCTCAACCACCATTCCCTCCCCTCCACCCCCTGGTTTTCAGGGGCTCCTAGTACATGGTCTGTGGAGCTGTAACTGTGGCCACTGTTCCAGCCAGGGGCTTGGGACCTCTCTGGGGGCAGAAGGAGGACTAGGCCAGGCCACAGGGACTCTCAGACCTATCCTGGGGGAAGATCCCTTTAGCTCTGGACCCTGCTGCACCTATCTCCCACCGTCAGGCACAGAGAAATTGGGGGGAGTCTCTGCTTTGGGTTCACCCCCCCACCCTAGTGATGGTTGAAATCACTACTCTGCCTCCCCTCACCTCCTATTTGCCTTGGAAGGTGGGTTTCCAGGGTTTTCAAGGCTACTCAGAATAGCTCCTGGCCACTTGGACCAGCCGCAACCATCCCAGACCACCTCCCCACTTCCCCTTGGTTCAGGCAGCCGTGGGCTTGGGCTGCCTTTTCCTGGGAAGAGTCAGTGGGAGGTTGAATGGGAGGGAATGTTAGGTGGGGGTCAAAAGACAAAGAGAGACCTGGGGCCAATGTTTTACATTTGGGGTTAAAAACCCCACCTCCCAGAAAGCTTCTGGGAGCCAGACAGGCCCTTGTGATGACAGCAGAGGGAGGAAGGATTAGTAAGGCCTAGAGAGAGAGGGGCACGCCCTTGGTGCTTGCACTTGATTCAGCAGAGAGAAGGGGTCCCTCCCCTTCCCCTCCCTGTCAGCGACTCCTCGTCTCCCAGACCCTCTTCCCAGCCCCCAGGTCCCGTCTTGACTGTGCATCCCCACCAGCCCAAAGCTTCTCCCGGGATCATCTCCACACTGTAGATCCTTGGCACACTCGGGCAGCTGATGGAAGCATGAACACTCCTCACCTGCAGCATGAGGAAGTCTCTAAGCAAAAACTCTACAGGCACGCAAGTGACAGGTGCCCAGTCTCGTAACTACATTTACCCCGACCCAACGACCCAGGCTTTGAGAGTTGTTCCCGGGTCTTCTCCCCAGCCCAGTGCAGTAACAGTTCTCTCAATAGCTCATTTTGTGCAGTACTTCAAAGTAAACAGTGCATGTTCACACATATCTTCTCCTTTGATATGCTAACATTGCTTTCAGGTAAGTAGGACTGGTCTTATTTTCTGCTTTTAAAAATGAAAAAATTGGGGCCAGCCAAGTGGTGCTGCAATTAAGCAAGTGTGCTCCACTGCGGCAGCCCAGAGTTCGCAGGTTCAGATCCCGGGCACACAGCGATGCACCACCTGTCAAGCCATGCTGTGGTGGCGTCCCATGTAAAGTAGAGGAAGATGGGCACGGACGTTAGCCCAGGGCCAATCTTCCACAGCAAAAAAAAAAAAAGAGAGAGAGAGAGAGGAGGATTGGCATTGGATGTTAGCTCAGGACTAATCTTTCCTCACACACACAAAAAAAAATAAGAAAAAGAAAAAATTGAGGCCTGAAGCCGACCATTGGTAATGTCAGAACCTAGGCCCTCTGACCTGCAGAACCCAACCCCAGGCCTCCTTCCTCTGTGCTCGGCTTCCCTGGACACTGAGAGCTCAAGTTCCCTCCGTCTTGGCGTCTTGGCTTTCCACATCTGCAGATTTCTGACGGAGGCAGCCTCCGGCTCTTCTAAACCTAAATGCTGCCGGGTCTCCACCCAGAAAACCCTTTCTCTGTCCCAGTATTTCCGTTTGTCTCACTACACTCCCCTCAGCGGGTCGTTGTTGGGAGGAGGGGAGGAGGAGCTTCTCATTTGAAACCTCTCCTAATTGATTTCCCTCTGATGAGGTGCCATAATCCTTTCTGGCTGCCCTTACGGGTTCTCCAGTTTCTTCAAACAGCCTCTCCATACCCTTTCTCTCAGCCTCCCACATATTCCCTAGGCTCGAAATATCCTTCTTGATTTTTTTCTTGGCAGCCACCATCCATGACAGGCTTATGACCCACATGTCCATCAGGAGAGCCCTGCCTCCCAGAGCCCTACACACAGGTACACATACACACACACACCCTTTGTGTGTGTGTTGGGTGGGGGTACCACATTCCGCTTCGTCCACTCTGTTCAAGTCAGACTATAGGGGAGCAGCAAGGATGGATCCAAATAATTCTGCCCGAGATAAGGCCTTTCTTGCCAAATCTGTCAATGGCTTGTTGGGGGTTGAGGGAAGGTGTGAGGCCTGCTATCAGCTCTTTGCTCAGCCTTGGACAGCTGGGGGAGACAGGCCTGCCCAGGTAACCCTGACCCTGAGGCTGGGGAAGACATATTCTCCTAGAGCATGGACAGCCTTTTCCTTCAGGGCCCCCAGCCCCTTCACTGACCCCCTCACCAGGAGGAGAGCCACAGAAGCCAGGGGGGCTGATGCACATGCCTCTGGCCCCTGAACCCCAAGCCCAGCTGGACCAGAACTCAAGCCTCCCACCCTATCATTCATGTCCCCCCTTTCATCCACCCAGCTCTAGGGGAGGGAAGGAGGAGATTGGCTGGGTGCAATGCAGTGTTTCTGGGGACTGGGGAGCAGGAGAGTCCATTCAAATTGACAAAAATAGAACATCAGCCTCATATCATTTTTCTCAAAACAAGATTTATTGAAGTTCTGTCGGTGAAAATCGCTGCTGTGTGGAACGCTTAACTTATAGATTAGATTACTCAGTCGTGCCTTACTACATTTTTCATTAGAAAAATATTGGCTGGGAGAGTTTGACCTCATAATCTCTGCATTTTAAACAATAACCAGAGGAAAACCAAATAGAAGGCACAAGTTAACGGGTTTTCCCCCCCAGCATCTCCCCCTGGGAGAGATCAGAGCGAGGGCCGAGAAGGGAACAGGAGCGGAATCTGCTGCGTGAGCAATTCCCCATCTCCAGGCCCACTCCCCAGGGGCTGCAGGAGGCGGCTGGGGGTGGCAGAAGGAAGCTGGGCTGAGCTGCGTCCTTGGGGCTTAGGCCTTGGCAGATTCCTGCTCAGGTGGCCTGGAGCTCTGCAGGGCCCTGGCCAAGGTGGAGCTGTAGGTTAGTGTGTTCTCACCCCAAGGAGGAGGGGCAGGAGGATCAAGAGGGCAAAGGCATTTTCTCTGGCCCAGGGAGTGCCCAGTCTAGTTGGGGAGACAAGAGCAATAGACAAGATCCAAAAGAGTCCAGAATCCCAGGGCAATTACAGGGCACCATCTAGGCTGCTGGAATGGTGGGGAGAGGGCATGACTACCCCTTCATCCCCACCCCAGGGTGAAGTCTCCCTCCAGAAGGATTTTATGGAGGAGTGGGTGTCTCTAAGGCTAGGCCAGCTGGGACAGTCTAGGCTGACCTCAAGCATTCAGACCGTTCCTCTTGACCTAGGAGCAGGGGCTCCTAGGGGAACCCTAGGCCTGAAGCCCACAGGCTGAGGGTGAGTGTGGGGTGCTGGCTGGCTCCAGAGAAGGGCAGGGGGCCGCCTGGGTGCAAACAGATCCCTGGCCACTTTACGATCGCTGATCCAGTTCCTTGGAGAGTGGCACCCCCACCCTCGTCTACTTTCTGAGGCTGGTTTCTACTTTCTGAGGCTTTGGTGATTTCCAAGTTCTGACACAGTCATTAGTTACAAAGAGCAATTATTTTTTTTTTGTCATTAAGTCATTTTTTAAATGGCTCCGGGCGACATCACAGAACAAAGAAACAAAATATCCATGAAAAGACTTAATCACAAATTACTAATTATTTCACCCCCTCCTCCCTTCCAAAATCATGAAATCTGAGCCCCATGAAAAGGGAGAAGGTCTCCCCAGCCATGAGCTTGCCATGGCTCTTAGGCACCTAATCCATCATGGGGGGGGAAGCATTTCCTGCCTCCCCCTGAGCCCCGGGGGAGGGGGTGGCAGGGAGTCCCCCATTCCTGACCTTTGAAGTCAAATTCTGTCCATAGAAATAGCTCCTCAGCCAATGGAGGGGACTTGAAAATGAGTGCGGGACCCCATCCAGAGCCCCACACCTTGGGCCCCTCCTCCCAGGCTGGCAGTCTCCCCAGCTGGCATTCCACTCTGGGCCCTTTGAAGCCTCACAGGCCACAGCAGAGGAGCCGCCCCCCTGCTGTGGGGCTCCTAGAGTCTCCAGCTGGAAAACAAACCTGAGGAGGAAGTAATCCGGGATGGGAAGCCCCCGAGTCCCCAGACGTGAGGAAATAAAATGTATTTGACACCAAGACGTATAGGAGGAGGGAGAAGTCCAGGGTACGGGCCCCTCCATCCGGCCTGGCCTTCTCCTAGAACCAATTGAGGTCTCCTTATCTGACGCTTGCTGAGCAAGAAAGGGGCTGCATAGAGGAGGCAGTAGCAAGGGAAGCCCTGTCTCAGTCCAAGAACAAAGGTGGGTCTGCCAGGGAGGGGGGTTCTGAGGCAGAGCAGGCCTCCCAGGAACTGCCTACATTTGCCCTATCTCTCTGCCCAATATGCCCAGTTCCCCTTAAGCAGCTCAGCAGTCATGGAGGGAAGATCCTGGGAAGGATGGCACTGCAGGTCCAGAGATGGGGCCACTGAGAAGGAGGGGTATGTGTCTAGGGCAGCGAGCAGCTGTCGAGTCCCCAACTTCAAAACCCAAATAATCTCCCACAGGCTCTCCTCATAGCTCTACTCTGAACCTGACTCCAGAGTAAACCCAACCCCAGCATTCATCCACTCAAGAAACACTGATCAAACTCTTCCTACATGCCAGGCAACAGGGATACACTGGGGACTATGATTCACCCAGACCCTACCTTCATGGAGACCTAGATTACTTTTCCTGAGTATCTTTTTGTTGAGAAGACCTGGATCAAAGAGAAAGTCAAAGCCATGCCCAGTATCCCATCCCAGCCTTTGCTCACTTCTTGGTTGTTTGGATAGCCGTTTTTTATTGTTTTCTGACTCCCCAGTCAGACCAGCCCTAGACACCTGAGGGAGGTACAAATGGTCATAGGTGGAAGGAAAGAAGGCAGGCAAGCAGGTTTTTAATAAACAGAACCTACTTAACAAATGTTTGCAACCATACTTCCTATGTCATATGACCAGCAAAGAACTTGAGTATAAATGTCCAAAATATTGGAATCATAGTCACTGTCCCGAGCAAGAGAGCTTGGAATTCAAATAATCATTCTTACCCACACACGGGTACTCACTCTCCCTCTTTCTCTTTCTTGTCAGATTGGCCTCTTTCTACCCTCTCTTAAAACCTTTCTGACCAAGGAACACCTGGGAATATGCTAGGACTTAAGCTGCTAGTCACTCCTCAGACCTGTAGGAGGTGTGAGTCTGGAGGGATGACCCCACTCTGGATGTAGGAGGACTGCCGGTTGTCCCCCAATATCCATTCTCCCCTTCTTCTTTTAATAATAAAACCCCCAAGTGTTAGCCACCCAGCTTAGGACTACATTCCCCAGACTCCCTTGCAGCTATGTGTGTCCAGGTAACTAGATTTTGGCCAATGAGATGCAAGCAGAAGTAATGTACCTTCTGGACTCTGTCCTTAAAAAGAAGGAGCTGACTCTCTACATCCCCTTCTTCCTTTTTCACTGGGTGTGAAATGGACATGGGAACTAGAACAGCCATCTTAGACCTCAAAATGGAAGTTGTGTGTTGAGGATGGTGGAGCAGTAATAAAGAAGGAGAGGGGGACCTTGACACTGTGGAGTGAAGCTGCCATATCTGCCCTGGCGTGCTTCTGCTTAGACTTTATGGGAGAGAGAAACAAACTTGTTATGTGCTTAACTCACTGTTATGTTGTAATTTGCTTCATTTCTTTCCTTTTGCTTCCCTGAACAAAGGAAAAGCAAATGACCTAAGGCAGCACTATACAATATAATGTGAACCACATATGTTATTTAAAATTTTCTAGTAGATAGATTTTTTAAAAATTGAAACAGGTGAAATTAATTTTAATAATATTGTTTAAACCGAATATTTCCAAAATATTATTTCAACTTATGATCAATATAAAACTTATTAAAGAAAAGTTTCCATTCTTTTTTCATATTTAGTCTTCAAAACCCAACGTATATTTTACACCCCCATCTCAATTGGACTAGCTGCATTTCAAGTGCTCAGTAGCCACATTTGGCTGATAGAGACAGGACTGGCCAGCAGCACCGGTCTGAGGGAACTGCCAGAGGCTGAGCCAGTTAGGGACCGAGGAGCAGCCCCGCCTTAAGTATAGCAGCTGTAGTAGCCACTGCTCCTCCTGCTGCAAGGAGGGCCTTTTGGCAATTATCCCCTTTCTAGCCAGATGTCTGGCCCATCCATCATGCTCTGGTTCCAGCCCACAAGGAAAAACCTCTATGCCTTAGTTTCCTATATAGGACCCTGGAAAAGGGCTATCTTAGGAAGCAAGTAGACCCATAGGAAAATGGAGAAGAGATGGGAAAGCTGGAGTGCAGGTTACTCTCCAATCTCCAGTTTGTCTATAATCAGAAGAGAGTGGAGCAGGAAAGACAGTGCAGAGGCACTAGGAGAAGGGGTCCTCCCTCCTGCTCAGGGAGACCAGGGGCCGTGACACATTCCTCCTGACCTCGCCTAAAGGATCAGGCTTATCTCATACACTTTTTGGGATTAAGGAAAGAACGACACCACACGAAGAGTCCATATTTACCAATGTAATCCTTACCACCAACTCCCTCATCTGGACAACAATTCAACATCTCTACCATCATCACAGCCCCTTTCACTTGTGACCATAATTACTGTCACCATCACCCACCAATACTACCATCACTCCCAAAATTACTGCTTCTGTCACTGTGAGCTTCAATATCACCATGTCCTTCACCACGACAATTATCATCACTTACTCCCTTTATCACATGGTAACAATCATTAACACCACCACCATGACCACTCATCACGCCATTCCTGCTATTACCATAATCATACAATCACTATAATTATCACCTTCACTATGACAACCACTTCCACCATCACCATAATAAGTATTAGGACTTCCAACATCTCCTCCACCTCACTTTGTAAGGTCACCCTCAGTTCTCCTTTTCCTATCTAGAAGTCCTCAGAGTGTACCCCTAATTTCTGCTTGGTAAAAATAACCTCATGTATCCCTTGCACCCCAGCATTCCCCTCACTCAACTATTTTCTCCTCAGGATCAAGTTCTCATTGCCTTATTTGACCTTTTGGATTCTGGACTCTGGCCTGCTCTGACCTGTCCATTGAAATCCGCAATCCCTTTCTGCCTGCCTGGATGCTCTGGCTTTTGGACTCTTAGTTTATCTCTAACTCATGGCTACTTAGCCCAGGGCATTCCGCCATCAGTTACAGAGGTCTGCCTGGCTAGGCCTGGGGATTTCAGCATTGCCATGCTCTCTCAGGGAACTAACAGCCTGCCAACATCTTTTCTCGGATTTTTGGTGAGCAAAAACAGGCTGGATTTGTAGAGTTGGTCCCTGAAGGCTGGTTTGGTGACTCCCAAGCACAGAGGACGCTGGGAAAAGATATTTCTTGGCAAGACTTACCAACAGAGAAACCTGGTGCATAGAAAGTGTCAGAGGGAGAAAAGGTTGGGGGGAGGGACAAGCTTTTTGCTCCCCTGCTGGTTTGTCCAATGGAGACCACTGTAAGACCATTGTCCTCATCTATTTCCCTGGTTGACCCCAGAAAGAATGAGAACACTGCTCTTTTACAGAAGGCTTTCTGTAGAGAAAGACCCTGCCCAACCCATGGTGGTGGCCGTGTCAGAGAGAGCAGGAGCTCTCACCTCTGCCACCCCTGCACTCTGGCTATGGTCGCTCCAGTCACCCTCTTCTCCCCCCAGGGATCCACAGGTACCCAGGTTTTCTGTGAGTAGTCAATCTCTCCAATGACACATGGTTCATGGGGAGGGAAAGGATGTGCATCTGGATTGAGTTCAGAACCCAAAGTGCATTTCTTGATCTGATCCTGTAACCTAAAACAAATGGATCTCCAATCCCTAGATCTGAGTGACATTTACCAGAGGGCTGGGGGTGAGGTAGGAAGGAGGGAAGTGGATCCTTATTTTATATGTTTTGAAGCCAGATCCCTTCCCAACGCCTGGCATAGAGCTCTCCCAAGGCAAAGGGATTGGTTTACTGCCTGTCTGCAGAGAGGATGGGGTTGGTGGCTCCAGGACATGTGAGCAAGGCTGCCTACACTTTGGAATCAGCCCAAATGCTCCTTAATAGTGACTCCCCCAACCCCACCCCCATGGGCCAAATGCTGGGGAAATGGATGGTAAAGTGACTCAGCTTGGTGACCAGGTGGGAGGGAAAGAAGCAGCTGCCCCTTGCCACCTTAAGTAGACTTTATGGTGATAGACATATCAGTTAATAAACACAACCTCCTCCCCATTTCCTCTCATTTCATTCACTTGTTCTGCCCTTTTATTGAGCAACTACTATGTGCTGAGCACTGAGCTGCACCTTGGAGACTCAAAGATGAATAAGAGTTGGTTCTTTTCCTTAAAGAGCCCATAGTCACCACCAAGAAGAGAGGAAGGAAAAAATTCCCCTGGCCTTTCCAGCTTGTCAGAGATCAACCACATGCCTAAGCCAGTTCCCCTGAGAGGGCAGTGGGTGAGATTCCAGCAGGTAATGGATGACTGGAGCTATGCCATGACAGGGACATTACCTGCGATTGGTTCTAGTCATCTATGGAGCCAAGCAGGCTTGAAAATTGAGGGAGGATGGTGACAGAAGAGAACAGACCTCACCTCTCCATCCCTAATCTTTCCTGATTCCCCTTCTGGGAGAACCAGGTTGTGGTACCCTATGGCTGCAAACAGAAAATATCTTTTGCCTCTTCTCCCGGCTAGGCTGGACTCTGCACAGGCTGCAAACTATCCCCAGAGAAGAGGCACTGAGGTCCTAGCAGAGAGGGCAGAGGCCACAGGCAGGGGACTGCCTGCTCGTGAGGTCAGATTCCAGAGCAAACAGCAAGCTGTCTGTCTTTCCAGACTCTGGGTGGATGGGCATGGGGGCAGGAAAGGAGAGTAAAAGGTTAGGGTCCCCGTGGGCTAGGGGAGGGGCCTCCAGGGTCTGATGGGCATCCCCCACAGATGGTGTGTCTGAGCCTTGGCTGGGAAAGCGCAGGCCAGAGGCAGCCACCCAGTGAGTGCAGCCCACAGATTTTGCTACATAATCAGGGTCCCATTAGCACAATCTGAACTGGAGGAAACCTGGCAGAGCATAGGGTCCTCCTCCCTCATTTAGAATGGAAACTGAGGCCCCAGTCACACAAGGACAACCACCAGCTCGGGTCTCTTCCATTGGACTGCCTTGCTATTCTGACACATAGCATCTCTTCCCCGAGGGATTCTCTGAGCACATTGTCCCAGCTGAGCAAGTTCCCACCTCAGTCCCTAGGGTACCAACGTGAGTGAACCTCAGGGACAGTTTCAGATTTTAGGGGCAGGGTTGGGGCTAGCTGTGCTGATGGCCACCTGGGATTCTGGTGAACTCTGGACTCCTCCCACCCCGCTCCCTCTCCCCCCACAGGGGCACGGCCAGGCCTCTGTCCTGAGCCATCTCCTTCTGCGCTGCCCCAGCCTGTGCAGCCCACCAGCATGTTCACTTTCCTGTCCCCTTCATGCCTTCTGAGCTCACTTTCTCTCTGCTCTTCTGCCACCCTCCCTGCCAAATCCACCCCCCTTGACCCTTTTTGTCTCTATACGCCCCATGCATCCCTCCCTCAAAATATGGGGCCACAGGGCTCTCCTTCTAGGAACTAGGCCATGCCTAGGGGATGGGGCTAGTGTGACATTGGTGACTCTGTTGCTTTCAGGAAGGCAAAAGAATCCTATGTCCACCTGAGTAAGTCACATGAGGACAGAGCAGGCTTGGTGGTCTGAACCCCAGGGTGGGACATCCAGTGTGGGGCCCTGAGACTGGGGCCTGGACAGCATGGGCAGGAGTTTCTCCTGAGAAACACTGCCAGGGCCTGCCCAGTTCCGGTGCCAAGGGTCCAATTCATAGAAATCTTCTCAGAGCCTCCACCAGGGCTGGAAAAACAAGGCAGGAGAGCATCCAGGCAGCTGGGGAAGGGTTTGACCCCTTGCTGTCCCTCCAGCCAACAAGCCCCATCCTATTTTCCCTCCAGCCCCGCCCAAGCACAGTGCAGAGGTGACGCTGCCCTCCTTCTCCTCAAATGTCCTCCTGTCTCCAGCCACTCCTGTCCTTGCCCTATTTGGGGGAGAGGGCTGAGGAAACAGGAGAGAAGAGCCTTCTGGGAATGACAATGACACTCACATGCACACACATCCAGCAGATGCACACAGACACGTGGCTCAGGTCCAGACTCCTACATGCAGATGCACTCACATGTGCACCCCTGTCCTAGCCATGCACTTAGTCATCCAGCAAATATTTATAGAGCAACTCGTCTGCCCCAGGCACTGGGCCAGGAGCTGATGTGACAATGATGAACAAGACACACCTAGACAAGTGGTCCTAGCCTCCATGGAGCTCACAGTCCAGCAGAGGAGAGAGATATTAAACAAATATCTACACAAAAGTGTTAAAGACATTAAAATCATAATGAGTGCCGTGGTGGAGAAAATTCTGCTGGATTATAAGAGAAGAGAGTAAGGGGCCCCCTAGGGCCTCCACTTAGAGTTACACAGATTGTGCCCTGCATTAGAAAGCTCCATGAGAGCACAACTGGGGGGCTGTGTCTTCATAGAGGAAGGGGTACCTTTTTCTAATTCTCACAAAGGCACCTGATAGGCTGGCAGTGACCTGAGATCTAGCCTGGTCTGGGGGTCAGTTTCATGTCTACTATCTCATACCCAATCTCATGGTGTCTCAAGGCCAATTTCAGGGTCAATCTCACTGTCACAATACAGTATTGTACAATATCCTAGCATAACCTTGCACAATCACCCACACATATTCAACATCACACATAGGCCCACATTGGCTCCAACACACTATTATAGCAATGACTTTGACACACACTTAAAGAGCGTTCACAGTCACACATAGATTCTCACATGAACTGTCACATGTGCAGACAGTCTCACTACAGTCACACATAATCCTTCATATCCTATTACACACACGGTTTCTCTAACACCATGTCACCCATACACCCACTGCTTCACTGCAGTTGCACAGTCCCTAACACTCTGTCTCACACACACACACACAGTCTCTCACACATACAGGCAGCCATGCTCCTGTTAGGCTTCTGGAGACAGGCGTGTGCAGCCCCTGATCACAGCTAAATGTCAGCGAGTCCCTCTCCTCCCAGTTAGAGATGAATTGTTGCTCAGGAGATATTTCATCCTTAATGCCTCCTGCTTGAACTGGAGCATGCGTCTCGGGGAGGTTACGTTTTTCCCAATCTGTCTGCTGCCCCCCCGGCTGGCTCAGGGAGCTGCCCTCCTGCCTCTCAGCTTTCACTGGGGGAGAGGAGGGCTCCCTCTCCCCTTACACCCTCTCCTCATCTTTTTCCTCCCCGCCAGCTCAGCTCCTGGCAAAGGAACAAAGCCTAGGCAGCCGCCCAGGCCCCCCCCAACTCCCTGCACAGGAGGTGTCCCCAGAGCCCAGGGGCCATGGCCTGGCCATACCCCACCCCCATCCCAGCTGCTGGCTGCATTCAGGACAAACGTGGACCCTCTGGCCTAGAGAAGAGTTGAGTGTAGAGACAGGGATATGGCATTGAGAGACAGCCCCTCTTAAGGGTCTTCCGCACCCGTACCTCTCCTCGTCATAAACTTCAAAAAAAAAAAAGAACAGTCTGAGTGATGTTGGCGTGAGAGTAAATTGGTACGAGCTTTCAGGAGGCCAGGTGGGTAAGATGTATCCATGGCCCCTGCACGGTGTATCCCTTTCGCCCCAGCAATGCCATGTTTAGGAATTTATTGTAAAGAAATAAGCAGGGATAGGGCCAGCCTTGGTAGCCTAGTGGTTAAGTTTGGTGCACTCTGCTTTGGTGGCCTGGGTTCGGTTCCCAGGTACAGACCCCCACCACTCGTCTGTCAGTGGCCATGCTATGGCAGCGGCTCCCATACAAAAAGAGGAAGATTGGCAGAAGATGTTAGCTGAGGGTGAATCTTCCACAGCAAAAAAAAAAAAAAAAAAAAGAAAGAAAGAAGCAGGGATAGTCCAGATGATTTAGCTTCAAGGGGCTCATCCCAGCCTGGTTTATAAGAGTGAAAAATTGGAAACAACCTAAACATCCCACAGCAGCGATTGGCAATGGCACAACCAACAACAGAATACCACGCAGCCACTAAAAGGATGCATGGAAGAATGTTTAGCATCATTGAAAGGTGTTCACACATAATGCTGAATAAAACAAGCAGGTTGCAAAAACAGTATGTGTACTAAATGTGCTGTGGGGGCCTAGGTAGGGGCCTGGAGGAAGAAAGGACATTAGCGGGAAAAATAGGAAAAGCCAAATAAAGTCTGGAGTTCAGTTAATAATAAGCATTGCTGGTTTCATCTGACAAATGTGCCCTGGTATGTAAGATGTTAGCGTCCAGGGAGGAAACTCTCAGTACTATCGTTGCAAGTTTTCTGTAAATCTAAAATTATTCCCAAATTAAAAGTTTACTTAGGGCCCATTATGTATGTATAATGCGATCTCCTATTTTGTTTTTTTAGAAAGTATACATACATCAAGGTCTGGGAGAATATTCACCATGTTAATTTTAGTAATATCTGAAGGGTGGGATTATGAGCAAGTTTAATTTAATTTAATTTTGATCATTTGAATGTCCTTTTTTTACCTTTATTGAGGCTATAGTAACATATAACATTGTGTAAGTTTAAGGTGTACAATGTGTTGATTTGATACACGTATATATTGCAATATGATTACACCATAACATTAGTTAATGCCTCCATCACATCACATAATTACCATTTCTTTTTTGTTCTCACATTTAAAATCTACTTTCTTAGCAATTTTCAAGTATACAATATAGTACTGTTAACTATAATCACAATGCTGTACATCAGATCCTCAGATCTTTTTTTTAAAATAAAGGAACATGTACCACTTGTGTAATTAAAAAAAAATTCAAACCTGAAGTGTCACGGGGGACGCTGAGAGCAGCTCAATTCCCAGCCACCCCACCGAGCCTCCTCAGTCCCCTGAAGGTCTTGAACCCAGCCATTCTGGACAGTTTCTGTCACTTCTCTCCAGCTGCTAATTGGCATGACCACCCCTCACTCCTGTAAACTCCAGAATTTCAGGATCTGAAATTCTCTTCTTTGATCCCAATCACCTATCCTCTCACCTCACTCATTCTCTCATTCCTCCTGATTTGTCCTCTGGTCCCTTAAACACCCCCACCTTCTCCCAGCCAATCACCATCATTCTGTTTTACTTCCTCCCTTCCTACCCTGGCTCCCTATCAGCCATTTCAACAATGTGCTTCCTGCCATCCTTTCTACCAATCTCCAGCCTTAAGTGACACTACCATCCATTTTTCTGGCTCCTACCCCTGGGCACTCTGGAGCAGGTGAAAAAAACTGGCCCACTCATGCTGCCTCAATTCATCCTTCACCAGTATGTGTTAAAAAAAAAAAAAAACCCACATCTTTCTCTTCATCTTTAACTGACTCCTCATTACAATTCTACAACCATTACAAACTTTCCCTGCAAGTCTTTAACTCTAACTTGATCGAGAATATAGGGCCCATTCCTTGAAATATTCCCCTCTACCTGTCCCCAAACCCACCAGTTCACTCCAGCATTTCCCTGGATCATTGCCCACCATTTTTCTTCCCTCCTGTTTCTGAGGAAGAAGAGCTCCTTCTGCTTACCAAGGACCCAACTCTCCTGCATTTTCTCAGAATTTTCTCCATTGAGCATCTTCTCCATGTTGGCTCTCCCTCTTTCTTCTTTCTCCTGGACAAACTTTATGAACGAGAAATCACGCTAATCACCTCTAGTTCTTTGCCATTCACTCCTCATGCAACATCCCCACCACCCTGTAGTCTCTTACAGTTGACTATGACCTCAGAATAACCAAACCCACTGGCCATTTACTCTGTCCTCCTCACCCATCACTCTGCAGGATTTAATACCAGTTTCCTCCTGAAAAACTTCCATCATCTCCAGGCTACTCACTCCCTTTGTTTTCCTCCTAACTTTCCAACTACTCCTCTTTCGTCTCCTCTGACTCCTTTCTCTCCTCCAACTGCCTAAACACAAGGATCTCCCAGGATTCAGTTGCTAGTCTTGTCTTACTCTGCCCCCTCCCCGGTCTCTGGCAAGCTCACCATTCCCCTGACTTCCACTAGCCATCTCTTCGGAAGAATCCCTAACAGACAGCTTCTGAGTTCCCATCTGGAATGTCCAACTTCCTGCTGAGCATCTCTGAGTGGATGTCCCAGAGCACCTCGAACTCATTATAATCACAATCATAATCTCCATCCCCTATCCCCAACAACCCCTGACTTCAGACTTCCCCCATTCTTTCCAGTGACCGTTCTTTCAAATGATTGGTCTCCATCCTTCCCCTACCTTGCCCCCAAATCCATTCAACCACCAGGTGCAGCCAGTTCTACGTTAGCCCCATCGCTTGCCCACACTCCTTTGTGTTCTGTCCTCTCTGCCCCCATCTGATTCTGGCCTTCCTTGCCTAGACTATGGCAATATCCTCATCCATGACCATCCTGTGTCTCATCCTGCCCCACTCATGCTAATCCTAGCAGAGCGACAGCCCACAGCTCCTACAGCTGGGGCAACCATATACTTTATTATCCAAACCAGGATGCTTTTGAGAGTGAAAGGGGGCTCTGTAAAATAATAATAATAATAAAAATAAATAACAGTGGGACAACAGGCATGAATTGGAACTACCCTGGGTGTACGGTCATCGTACCTAAAGCACATGTCTGATCCCATCTCTCCTGCTCAAAGACCTTCCATGACTCTCTTTGATAAGCTCAGATTCATGCTGGCATTCAAGTCCCACCTTTCCAGCCTCTGTTCTAGGCACCCCACTCTCCTACTAGCAAAACTACACATTGGTCCTTAAACATGACTCATGCTATCCCAGTCCTGTGCCTGTGTTCGTGCTCTTTCTTTCTTCAGGAAATCCTTGTCTCCAACTCTGCTTCCCCAATTCTATCCTTATTTCAAGACCAAAACCACAAACTACCCTCCATGCGGTCTCCCCTCATCCTTTTATTATACCTCTCTTGTAGCGCTTTGTACTTCCTCCTTAGTATGACATTATTTTTACACTTGGCTCTATCAAAGATGCTGATCAGCAGCTGCACACGGCCCCACTCCCAGCCAGCTCCTTGGGCAGCTGCTTACAATGTGGCCTGGCATTAAACGATGAGCTGGGCCAACCCGATTTCCTCTCCTGGGAATGTGAACTATGAAATATGGAGAGACTAGAGCAGTTAGCAGAGGTGATGTAGAGAGAGACTCAGAGAGGCCGGCTGGTCAAATGCAAGTCACGGTTATGAGAAATTATGAGGAAACCCAGGAAGCTCTCAATGCTGCATGGGGGTCAAAAGCAGTTATGAGCTGGGGCTCTGGAGGCCGACCTGAGTGAGAATCCTGACTCCTCCACTTCCTGGCTTGAGCCTGGGGCAGGATACTTAGCCTCCTTGAGCCTCAGTGTTCTCACAGGTAAAATGGGGATAATGATATTAGCTAACTCACAGTGTTCTTAAGAGGACTGACTGAGATAAGCATGGAAACCAATGTGTCTGCATTTAGTAAGTACTCAGAACTTGTTAGCTATCATTCCTCCTCCTTTTATAATAATAATTATTAATTTAATTAGTATTAATGGGAGGAGAGACACACAGAGAAAAGAGAGATCCTGTGGGATGCCTTTCCACGTTACCATGAGAGAGAAGTTGGTCCCCAGAGCTGCCTTGGTCCCTGCGTGCTTTCTGGGCCCAGTTCCAACGCCGAACCATGTGCTTCAATACAAAGGCCCTCCTTTCTCTTGTGGTTACTCAAAGAAACCTGTTTCTTGCAAAGGGAAGGACCCCTGCCCAGATTCCTGTCTTCCTCTTGTGTCTGGACTCCAGCTCCTCACGGTCCAGCATGTGCTCTCTCTACCCCAGTGTCCTGCCTGGGCCTTGAACACTGCTGAGGCTCATTGCTTGGTGAATGAATGAATGAAGGAATGAGTGCATAAGATTCCAAGTCCTCTCTAGGGGACCTACAGAAAGGCTATTGTTAGGAGACTCAGAAATCCATGGGGTACATGGTTAGGGGACAGTCAGCCCCCAGTTCATGGCCTCATCCCTCAGAGCAGGAAAGAAGGAAGACCAGGGCTAGGCCCACATGCTGCCAGGCCTTGCCTCTTCCCTCCTCACTCCCTCTGGCCCCAGGATGAGGGGCAATAGGGTCACAGGAGGGGCAATTGAGGGAAGAGATCTGCCGGGTCAGGTTGCCAGTCTGCTGAAACAAGGCCAAGGCATCACCTACCAGGCCTGGCCGCCTCCCCTGTCCAGCCTCATCCCCTCTGCTCCCCCACCCATACCCAAAACCCCAGCCACACTCACATCTTCTCAGACCCTTACCTTCCCCTGCTCTTTCTTACTATGTCTTTGCACATGCTATTCCTTCCCCCTCACATGCCCTTCCCTACCTTCACCTCCAACAAAACTTCTACTGGTCTTTTTTTTTTTTTTTTTATAATTTTATTTATTTTTTTCCCCCCAAAGCCCCAGTAGATAGTTGTATGTCGTAGCCGCACATCCTTCTAGTTGCTGTATGTGGGACTTGGCCCCAGCATGGCCGGAGAAGCGGTGCGTAGGTGCGCACCCGGGATCTGAACCCGGGCCACCAGCAGCGGAGCGCACACACCCAACCGCTAAGCCACGGGGCCGGCCCTCTACTGGTCTTTTAACACCAACCTCAGAGCCATCTCCTGCTGGAATCTTCCCTGGATCTCCCAAGCAGGGTTAAATGCTCCTGCTCTGTGCTTCCACAGCCCTTGTGGAGATTTTTATGAGCCCTAGCTCATCACTCCAATTACCTGTGTACTTGTCTGTCTTCCCCTGGGAAGGTTTCAAGGACAGGAATTATGTCCTAGTCATCATTGTGCCTCCAGTGCTTAGCAAAGGACTTGGCACATAGTAGGCTTTTACTAAGTGTTTGTTGACTGGCTGTATGAAGGTATTAATAGATTAATTAACAGTTTCTCCCAGCTCTGGGATCCTGCTGTTTTCTTCTCTGGCTGTATTGGGCGTTTTTTGAAGCCTTCTGCAGTCTCGTGACTGTTTCTTCCAAAGGCACCACCACCTACCCCCAGTTTCGAGAAACATCTGGTGTCCACAATGCAGGACACTGCAGGGATATGGATCTGCAGTGTCTTAAGGCTAGAGATTTGGGGCTTAGAGACTGAGCAGAGACCACAGGAGAATGAGGACAAAGTGGGGCAGGTTGGGGACTTGAATGTCTTCATTGGCCATTTGGGTCCTGATGGGTAGGTCCAGGCTCTCTCTCCCAGACAGGCCTCTGACTGGGCTGCCAGGCATGGCTGCCACTTGCCTGCCCTCCTACCTCCCTGGGCCTGTGGCTGAGTGGCTGGCGGAGGCAGTGCTGGGCCAGCCCGAGCAGACAGCCTTGCGCGATTGCTGGCTCCAGGCCTCCCAGCCCAGCTTGTAGCTCCCCCCAGAGTGGCGGGATTGATTGGCTGCAGCCGGAATGGGCACCAGTCTCCCTGGCTTGGACAGAAACGGGGCCATCTGTTACACCTCTAGTTAAAAGTACATAAAGTTGAGCATTTGTGTGCCGACAATACCACCCCTGACACCCTCCACACAGCACAGCGCTCCGGCTCCTTGGCAGGCTTGCGCTCCACGACAGGCCGCACAGCAACGCCTACACGCTGGCTGGGCTGGCACCACCGCAGGCACCATGGCTCCACCCCCCCGCAGCCTAGCCCAGCTGGATCCAGCCTAGAAGCCTAGATCCCACCTGTATTAGATGGTGGAGGGCCGGCCGGGTAGGGGGTGGGAGAGTGTATATTGGTGGGTGACTCCTGCCTCACCTCAGGAAGCTTGGGCTGCAGATGATACCAGGCTTCAGGTTCTTATTTGGGGGTACCCGGGACAGCTGTTCATGCCAGTCCTGAGGGGTAGGCTTCAGGTGGGCCCAGGCTGGGGCTCTGGGCTCATGCTAGGCCTTGGGTTTCCTGGGCCAATCCAATCAGAAGAGTGCATGTTGTTACCCAATAAGATCTGCACCGTGAATTTGGAGCCCCCACGGTGGCATCTTACACCAACCGAGAGGACAGCTTTGGACAAGGCTGAGTTCTAGACTTTGGCCTTGGGCTCTGAGTTCTAGACTCTGGTTTCTGGGCTTTAGTATGTGGACTTTGATTTCTGAACTCCAATTTCGGGTCTCTGGCTCTGGGCCTGGACATTCAAGGCATTCCACAAACATCTGTTCCCATGTATCTTCCTCTGGCACTCTCGCCAAGCCAGCCTACCTGTCTCCAAAACCATTGTAAGTAGTCCTGCCTCTGCCCCTTTGTTCTTGCTTCCCTCTCACTCCAACCTGGAATACTCTATTTCTTCCCTTCAACTTCTCAACCCTTCCCACCCTTCAAGGCCTAGCTCTAGTCCTAGCCCTACTAGGCTGACTTTTCCGGCTGCAGGACCCCTCCCTGCTCTGATCTCTCAGAGCACCCCCTCCCACCTGAATGGTTTCTCATGAGGCTTGTCCAGTATGAGACTTCAGCTCCTTCTGCACAGGCAGAACCTGAGCTGGCCCTTGTTTTACCCACAGACTAGCATAGGGCTGGGCACACAACGTGGGAGGAGTCTCCATAAGTGCCTGCCTGAACTCAGCTTAGCTGTGGGGCAAGGGGAACAATGACTGCAGAGGTGGTACCGGCTCTCCCAATGGCCACTCTATGGGCTCTGCTGGTCATAGCCCAGAAAGCAGATGGCCAGGTAGATAGATAGCTTTTGATGTTGGTTTACTCATGTGTTTGTTCAAAACACATTTGTTAAATACATGCTGTGTGCCTGGTCCTGTGTGGGGCATGGAAGAGGAGAGGGAATAGCAAAAAAAGGAGATTAGACACAGTCCCTGCTCTCAAAGAACTTACCCACTAGTAAAGGCCACGAGATGAGTCCAAATAATAACTACAATGCAATGAACCAACCAAAATCCATAGAAGTGCCCTTTGTCTCATGCAACAATAGACTCTCAGAGCTGGAAAGGACCAAGAAGGTCAGAGGCTCTGATATCCCATCCTCTGCCAAAACACATTTATATACGTTACATGCGATAATGTGGGTAAAGCTCTTGCTGGGCACAAAGTAGGTGATAGTAAAATGATGAAGATGACAATGACAAAACTGTGATTATTAGCAATCTCAGCAGGTTCTAAGCACACCCCACCTGTTGGGGAAGCTCACTCCCACACAAGGCAGCTCATCCCCTGTTTACACTTCCACCCTTCAGAAAGCCATTCACAAGGATGAACTGAAATCCTCCATCCCCGCTTGGCAATTGTGGTGAGTCCACCCCTGGGACCACACAGCAGAGCTGGGACTGGGGTGAGGCAAGTGAGATGCCTAAGCACAAAATGTAAGGGGTCGCTCACAACACTGAGGGCAACCTTAAATTTTGAGCCCTAGGTGCCTTACTCGCCTCACCCTAGTCCCAGCCCTGCCACACAGTAAGTCTGTACCCTCCTCCCCCAGCCAACCCCAGGTGGGAGCTGTCAGATTTCTCAAGTACCCTTAGCCTCAGAAGAAGCTCCCACTAGCAGCCTACAGGATGCGGGGTAACGTGGTACAGCCCCCATAGATGGGGTGATGGGGGCAGAGGAGGACTGAGAATTATGGGAGGGTATTAGTCCTAACCAGGGGCTCACCTGCCCACTCCAATCCTTTCCTGCACAACACCTCCTTCTGGCCTGGCCCAGTTGGCCACAACTCTCCCCCACAGTGTTGGTACAAGGGCCTAAGTAAGGCTGGTGTGCCCAAATCTGGGCCCTAAAAGAACCCAGGCAGTGGGCTCTAAAGGACATTGGGCAGTGGGCCTGGATATGGAAAGTCACATGACTGTTTCTCCTTCTCATGGGCATCCCCAGGTAGGGGTGTATGTGTGTAGAAAGCAGAATGTAAAGCTTATATGCCATAGAAAACCTTGGACGATGGGGTGGGGGGTGTGTTGTGGGGGAAGGTAGGGAGCAGGAGGACTGGGGGAGGGAGGGAATGGGAGTCTGAAGACAGTATGATCTGCTGGGTTACTTCCCAGCTGGGTCACCTCAGACAAGCCATTTGACCTTTTGGAGTCTCGATTTGCTAGCTGTAAATTGGACTACAAAGACTGCCTACCTACAGGGAGCTGGCAAGGATCCTTACCAGGTCCAGTCGCTGTACTGGCTAGGGGTGAGGCCCCAGCACGCTGAAGCCTTCCAGGCCCTGCTCAAACCGGACTTCACTCTGCTCCCCAGCCTGGGCTGGGGTCCAGCTTAGGCGTCTATGTTACCTAGAACCATTTTTGTGACCTCCTTGTTTCTCTTTGGCCCTCATCGACCCCGTCCCGACACATCTTCGCTTTTTTCATTCCTGTTTTATAAAGCCCTGCTTACTCCCATGGCCTCTTCAGTCTCCCAGGAAAAAGCCCTTATGAGGAAATTGGCTATAGGATTCTCCTTCCCATTTTCAGAGGCACAAACCAAGGCCCACAGCGGGAACACAGGAGGCGCTTGAACTCGGCTCCGAGCCCCTCCCCCAGGCTGGGGCCGGAGGGGTCACTGAGAGACCGCTAGGATGGGCGCGCCGGCTGGGAAGAGCACCGCGTGCTCGCCGTGGGCTCGGGGCGCGCACCGGCCGGGGCCTGCGCTTCCCCCCGCCCGCCAGCAGCAGGCGCTGTGGCCGAGGCGCCCCCAGTACCGGAGCATTAACTTAAGAACAGCTCACACTAGTATCCCTGGCTGTGGGGAAACAGCGTTTTATTAAATGCTTCACACAGATTTGGTATAATAAAGATGAATATATCATATCCTTTGCCTCCCCCAGTGTGAGACAATAATAAGAGAGGAGAAAAAACAATAAAGTGAAACATAAATACAATGTAATGGGACTTGTGTCGAGGGACGCGTGGCCTGTCGGGGCTGCCACGCGGCGACTCTGCGGCGGGCGCTCGGGACAGGGTCGCCGGTGAGCCGGATTCCAGCTCCTCCCCGCCCAGCCAGGGGTCCCCAGGCCCCGGCTTCCAGCCTGCCCAACTCCACTCCCCCACAGCCAGGCCCCACCTCTGCAGCTAGGAGGACTCTACCTCAGCGAGGCGCCCCTGGAGAGGATGAACGAGTGGGGGCGTCGACAGGCCATCACCTCTGTCCTGGGCGGGGCCGTGTGCCTCCTCCTCCATCCAGGACTTCCGGAGACGACGGCCGCACAGGACTGACGACTCACAAGCGGATGGACAGACTCCAAGGAGGAAAAATCGGGGAGCGATGGCTTCCACCTTGGCCCCCTCCACTGCCATCTCCCCGAGCTCGGGCTCGGGGAAAAGTTGCCCTCTCCGTCCTGCCCCGGGGGCTCTCCCAGAACATGCCGGAAGTCCCCCATTGGGTCTCATTGCCATCCTTCTCTGGGAGCCGCCAAAATCGTTTACCTGAAAATAAGAATTTCAAAACTTTCCCAGCCCGGGAAAACGGGAACGCTTGGAGATTCAGCCCAGCCCCTCTCCGCTCAGGTCGCAGCCGGCCCTGCGAGGGCTCGATTCACCAGTCCAGAGCGAGACTGCGTGGCTTACACTCAAGAGCGCCTCCGAACAGGATCTGGGTTCGAATGCCACCTGCGGCGCTGACCAGCGTGACGCGATCTTAACCTCAGTTTCCTCTTCGGTAAAATGGAGACGGAGAGAGGAACGGAGAGCAAGTTTCTAGCGCCTGGCACCCCATCAGCTGTAAAAAAGAAAAATAAAAAGCAGCTACTAGCTGCTCCCAAAATATTCGTTAAAATAAATGGCCATTTAAGATCTAGAACTTTCCCGAATCTCACTTCCTCCTTAGGACCCAAAGCAGGCAACGCCTTTTCCAACGAATGAAATCAAAAGGCGTAGTCTCCCATCACTCTCCCTGAATCTCCTGACTTTTGCCCTCGTCAAGGCTCAGAGAGGTTCAGACACTTACCCACGATCACACAGCTGGCCGGCGGTGGAGCCGTTTGAGGTCAGGATGCCATCTGCCCATCTCACCTCTGCGAAGACACCGGAGCCGCCCTGCTGCAGAAGCCGCTCGAAATTTGGCCACCAACCCAGCGCCCCGGCTGAAGCCTCAAGATCGGGCGGAGTAAACCCAGGCTTCCCCAGGGGCCAGGGGCTGCGGCCGACCGCACCTCACCAAACGAAGAAAAACGAATGAGAAGAAATGCGTAGAGGCGGAGGGAAGGGGAAGAGGAAGAGGAAGAGGAGCCAGCGGCAGAGAAGGAAGATTCTGTGGGGGTAGCCGGCAGAGGTTGGAGCGGGGGAGGGGGACGCGAGCCGCCTTCCGCCGGGCTTCTGGTGTGGCTGCCCGGACACCGGTGACGGTCAGGCTGGAGGCCTCGTCCGCGCTGGCCCGCGGCGTGCCAGCAGAGCCAGTGCGAGGTCTCGGCCCCACGTTCACCACGTAGGAGTAGGCAGGCTGCTGAAGGGAGGGCGGGGTCGACCTAAGGGAAGCGAGGGAGCGCGGGGAAAAGCTGGAGGAATGTTTCTTGGGATGAGCGCGATCCCTCAACATCGGGAACCCAGGGACGTGTAGGAAGTGGAAAAACCAAAGGGAGCTGGTTCACTCAAACGAAATAAGGGTGTGGGCGCTACGCACTTAGCCTCTCTCGGGCTCTGCAGCCTAGGGCTCCCTTCCGCGGCCGGGCGAGCGCAGGGGCCCCGACCTACACCGGAGGCTCCCGCAGCCGGAACTGGATCCGCGGGTCCGGGAGAGGCGGGGGCAGAGGCCCAGGAACCTGGGGATCCACAGAGCGGGGAGGGTCCTGCGGGTTCCCTGGAGCTTCACTCTGATCGCAAGGAAAATCCCGGCCAGAACGAAGCGGCCCCAGGGCATCCGGGCTCTGAGCACGGGACTGAGCCAGCCTTCTCCACTTTGCTCAGAGCCACGCCGCCCACGTTCTCTGTGCGGTTGGGCACTGCGGCAGCTCGGGACCCGCAGGTCGGACCCCCGCGTCCCCTATTCTGGCCTCGGTCCAGCCGCCTGTCTTCTCTTGCTCCAGGTCTTGAGAGCAGCTTAGCTGGGACGACACTGCCCAGCAGGCGGCCCTCTGGCCAGTGGGGCCCGAGGGAATCGGGAACCAAGGAGTCTTCTCGGACTTGGCCTGGTCAGAATCCGGGATACGGGCGGGCAGGGGGTCTTCTATCGGGCTCCCCTCCTCAAGCCCGTTGGTGACCCTCTCCGCTCAGCGGGAAAGCGAGGGGCGGCGCTGGCGGCGGTGCTAATACAATGAGCCCCCAGCGCGGCTGCTGAATTATTCACGTGTAGTTTATTAAGAGAAGCCTGACTCAGGCCTTTCCTGCGTAGCCGGGCTGGCCTGCTCGTCGGTCTCCTCGCCTCTCCCCGTTTGGATTCCTCCACCTATCCACCTGGGCTCCCCCAGGCCCTACGGCCGGCCCTGCAGCCTGGCACCCTCCCACAAGCAATGGGACATCTGGGGAATGGGTGGCACTAACCAACATTAGAGGTTTTGCTCAGATCCAGGAGTTCCTGAGCCAACTAGGATGGTAAGAGAGAGGGTCAGCTCTTGGAGCTTCCGAGGGCAGCAAGGAGAGTGGAAACCCCATTGCAGGCCTAGGAGCAACAAGGGCTGTGGGTGCAGCCTTTCTGCAACTCCCTCCTCCCACTACAGCCCCAAACAGCCATCCCAGGAGCCCACCAGCCCCTGCCCCAGGCTGCAGACATGATGAGGGTGCACAAGAGACAGAGGATTTCACCCTAACCCCAACAGCTTGCTGCCCAGGTGACAGAGGGAGGATATATGGGGGTACTCTGGCTCCCCCCCTGGGCTGGCACTTCTGGCCTCCTGCTTGGCTATTCCCGTTGCCTAGAGAGTGGTCTTCAATTCTGCACCTATCCAAATGCTCCTGATTTTTCAATGCCACTATTTTTCAAATACCACTTCCACTGGGACAGAACCAGACTCCTCCCACTCATCCTTTGACCTCTTCCGAGTCCCCTGGGCCCCTGGGGTGGGGGTGTCTGTTTCCTGCCAATCCTGCCTGCCCATCACCCTCCATCTTCTGTCTGTTCTTCCTCTCTGCTTCTGGGCCCAAAACATGATGGGGCTCAATCCTGTTTAAAAAAAAAAGAAGAAGAAGAGAGAGAGAGAGAGTGAACAAACTCCATTCCAGAGTCAGTCCATACCACAGCTGGGTCCAGAACCCAGGACTCCCCCACCCGGCCCCACCATGGCCAAAAAGCATTAAAGAATGCGGTTTCTGTGCCCCTGTGTGTATGTTGGAGGTATGAGCAGCAGGGGTGCCTCACACATCTGCACGCAGCTGGCAAAACAATGCACCTACCCTTCCCTCACCCCCCTGGTCCGGCACAGGCTGAAGTCCCTGCCTGGCTCTCTCTTTTGTCTTTTATTATTCATTTACTTTATTTATTCAACAAATGCACAAGGGGCCTTTGGCATAGGGCATGGAGAGGAGATTCAGGTCCCTTCCTCCCCAAGTTCACAGCCAGGAGGAGAGAGAGGCAGAAGGGCAGACAGACAAACCAGCACATTCCTGGCAATCTGACAGTGACTCCAAAGAGGGGTGTGCTGAGGAGCACAGAGAAACTGAACAGGGCATGGAAGGCTCCCCCAAGATGAACTGAGCGCGAAAAACAGAGCAAGAGGTGCCAGGAAGGGAAGCAATAGAGACCCTTCCGCCCTAGAATGAGGGGAGCAAAGGTTTGGGACCAAAAAGAGGGCTGTTCCGGAGGCTGCAGAGTATGGGAACTGTCTCTTCCCGTCTCTATCTGTCTCTATCACCTAGTGGTCTGTCTATGCCCCCCATACTTCCACAGGGCAGTCAATCCTCCTATGCAGGGCTAAAGTGCCTGGAAGAGGTCGGCCCATGTGGTGGGGTCACCCTGTCACTAGGCTCTGAAGGAGTTCTGTTCACGAAAAAAGTGAGAGGGGAGAAGCAGAGAGGGATCCTAGACCCTGCCCCCCTACTCTTTGCCAGACAAGGTCCCGAGAGCTGGGCCTGGCCAGAGATGGCCAGGCAGATCCAGAAGCAGGCTTGGAGCTCAGCCTGAATTTTGGAGCAGCTGGCTCCTGGCTCCCCAAGCCTGCAGGGAGGCAGCTTCCCTTCCCCTTCCCCTATTGGCCTGCTTCTGCCCCTAACCTTTTCTGGATCTCCAACCCGTTTCGAGAATCCAATGTGTTATGTAATATTGCCCCTGGAAAAATGCGCCCACTTGGGCTCACATACATAATTTTACACACAACTTCTAGGACCTGCAGAGCCCCTGAAGCCCATTCAAAGAGCCCTTGCGGGCCTCTGGTTAAGAACCCCAAGGTTCCAGGATTAAGACTTGAGTCAGAAAAACCAGTCTTCAAATCCTAATTACTCCAAAACAGGCTGTGTGACTTTGGGTGAGTTACTTAACATCTCTGGGCCTCATTTTGCTTATATGTAAAATCGGGGTAATAGCAGTAGCTACCTCATAGGGTTGTGAGTAATAAATGAAATGAATAAAACTCTTAGCCTGGAGCCAGGCACACGGTAAGGGCTTATGGTGTTTATTGTAATTGTTATTGTTCCTGTTGTTACTGCAGACAGTGAGTGGCCCAGGGCAGAATACAAAAACCAAGTGGGCAGTCCTGGTTCAGCCAGGGTGGCAGGAGGCCATCCATCGGAGTCTACTTCTGTGGCAGAAGAAAGACGCTCTGAATTCCACAAGGAGTGGCAGAGTGGCAGGTCCCCGGAGGACAAAAATGATCCCTATTGGTGGGCAAGTTAACTCATTTCAAGCGGTGTTAGAACCTTTTTTCTGAGGGAAGCTCTGGCCTGAGGGCCAACACTGGTGCTTACACAAATAATCTGGAAACGAATGGGGCTACCAAACAACCTGGATTTAAGATGATGGTGCCTTTGGAGGGTTACTTGAATTATTCTCCTGTGCTAAGGAATAACTCATTTTGTTTGGGTCTACACTTATCCTGGCAATTCATGCAATGCTCTTTCTCTCCTCTTTGTCTAGAATATTCACTAAACTAGGGAGAAAGCAGAATAAACCCTTCCCCTTCCGCTGAAGACAGAATAAGGCTGGACCCTGGCAGTATAGGCAGCAAACAGGAACTCGCGAGTCAGGATACAGTGTAGACCAGGCTCTAAAGACAGGCATTCCCTCTGTGGAGCAGACTCCAGGGAGCAGCTGCTTCCGGCTCCAGGGGCAGGTGACACTGGCTCAGTTGACTGGGGTTGGGGGACCCCTGAGTGTCTTTCCCACCAGGCATTGGATCCCAGGAAGGGGGTTGGGCAGAAGGTTAGATCCTGGAGAGTGATGGCAGGGTTCCTTCCCACAAACCCCCACCCCACTTCCCCTGAGTTACTCCCCTTTCCAATTCTCACAATCTCCAAAACTCCTCTGAGGGGGCACAGTCAAGGCCCAGGCCATGCTCAACAAAAACTCATTTAACCAGTATGCGATACTGGGAGGGCGCCAGGTGCTCAGCCAGGCCTGCACAGGTCTGGGGTGGATGGAATCCCGGATCAAGGTCCCTGCCCTCAAGGATCTCCCAGTCTGGTGGGAGAGGGAGTGAGTCTGACCACAAACCCAAAACACAGCTCCTGGCTCTGCACTGCAGGAGGTTTCCCGGAAGCCGGTGGATTTGGGCTCCCAGGAGTTCAGAAGGTTCCAGCCACCCACACACTGGAATCTGGAGAGGGGGGAACCTCCGGGTTGGGAAAAGGTCAGTGGGGAAGTTGGACTGGTTTTTGAAGATGGCCCAGATGAGATGATGGAGGCAGGGGACCCTAAACAACAAAACGTTGGGTGGTACCACATGCACCCTGAACCCCCAGCTGTGCCGAGCTATTTGGCTGAGAGTTCAATCAATTAGGCCAAAAAAACAAAGCCTCGGGATAGGGCGGCAGTTACCAGCCAGGAAGGAAAGAAGAGGTTTGGCTACGGTGGATGGAAGAGGTAATATAGCAGATGATTATGGAAAGTCCTGTCCGCTTTGACATGATACGGCTGAAGACTAAAGGTCCCAGAAAACAGGGACCCAGTGGAGGAATTCTATGCTCCCACACCTCTGCTCCCCAATTCACATTCCTCACCTTCCTGGTAGCCTCACAGTAACTCTGAACTCCACTGGTCCTGAGGGACTGGGAGATGGGCAATAGCAGGGTTGTCCTTAAGATCCCGTCCTGCAGGCCAATATTAGGGGCAAAAACAGGAACAGACAGGAAGAATGGGGGGGGCAGTATGAGAGGGAGCCTCTCCCAGGTCCCTGTTCCCTGATCTGGAGGGGCCTCATCTGCTAGCATGGGGGATGTGGCTTGCCTGAGGCTCTGGGCCAGGGCTTTTGGGGTTATGGCAGGAAAGGACTGCTGGCCAGAGGCTGAAGCAGGATCTTGAGAGCAGGAAGTGAAAGGAGAGGGCAGACCCCTTTTGGTCCCAGAGCTTCCAAGCCAGCAAGGTCTGTCTCCGTGGCGCCCTCTCCCTCAGATCCCTCTCCACCATCTCCAGCTCCATGGTTGCTAGGCCCAGCATCACCTCGTGGCTCCCGGAGCAGCACTGATGCATCAGAGGCAGGCCTGCTTTGGGGATAGTTCTGCAGCTCTGGGGGAACTGAGAATCCTATTCTCACCGTTCCTGCCTCTGAGCACCTGTCCTCCCGCCAAAATTCAGGACAAAGATAAGGAAGAGGGTAAGCTGCTCTTCCCAACACTCTCAAGCAGGCCTGGGGCAGGCACCAGGGTCCCAAACAAGAATCCTTTCTCCCTATGCTGTCCCTTTTACTCTGGAGAGCTGGAAGCCACGTTCCAAATAAATATCTAAATGGGAGATAAAGAAACCCATCTCTGATGTGTGGAGGCTCCTATGCTGGAAGCATCCAGGGAGAAAACCTGTCCCCTGCCCCACAGTCCAGCTTGGCCCGCTTCCTCCTAGTGCAAGTATGGGGCGCAAGAAGCCCAAGAGTCCTATTCTTCCCTTCCCAAACTCTGGGTTGGGCCACAGTCTCCAAACTGGCCTCTCTGGGCCCTTCTCTCAACCGAGCAGGGCTGCCGGACCACAGTGCCTGCCCAGGAGTTTACAAACAAAGCCAGGGAAAGGGCTGGGGCTGTATGTGGGGAGGGGAACAGCTCTTCCTCCCTTGACTCCAAGCCCCTCTTCCCCCCCTCCTTTGTCGGGGGCCAGAAATGGAAAAATAGGGTGGCTGGCCAACGGCCCCACACAAACCAGAGGAGGGAAGCAAGAGAGAAAAGAGCCTGGGGGCACAGCCCCCTTGGATGCCTCAGGGGAATGAAAGACATAGGTGGGAGTTCAAACACGCATAAATACCCACAGGTCCACATATGTTTACAAAAATATACACATGGAGAACCACACACAAACATACATATTCAAAAATATAAGCATATTCAAATACCGATGCACACAAATGCTCGCCGGATATGCACAGAGTCCGGCCCTAGGCTTCCCGGTCCCCCGTCTGACTCGAACCGGCCTCTCTGCGGGTTTCTGAGAGGCAGCCCCTACCGTGGCCCGGCCCCCTCCGGCCCCCGCCCCGCATCCGGAACAGCTGGAGTCGACCGGCCGGGCGGTACACTCAAGCCCGGCGCTGGGCTGGGCGGGGCCGGCAGCGGGGCCCCGGCTGGGCCCGGGCAGAGCGCAGCGGGGAGGCCCCGAGCCGACCCCGTTAGCGCCGGCACCCGGCGCGGCTGCCCGGTAGGACGCCGGTCACCAGGCGAGCCGTGGCCCCAGCTGGCCCGAAGAGCGGCGGCCCGAGGAAAGAGTGTGCAAGATTGCCAGAGGAGGTAAGGCTGTCGCTTAGGGCTCGGGCTTGGGGAGAGGTGCCTAGAGCCACCAACAACTCCTCCCTCTGCCTCTCGGCTGCGGAAGGCTAAGTCCTCTGACTGGCCCCCTCCCCACAACCCCTGGAGTCCCCCACCCCCGTGTCCCGTGTCGCCTCACCCAGGGCTGCAGAGCCTCCTCGGACCTCCCGCGGGCCAGCCCGGGAGCTGCAGATTCCCTCTCCCCAGGCGCGTGGCCCCAGGCCGCGGGTGAGGGGCAAGAGGGTCTAGGGGTACCGGCGCTGGGTCTTTGATCTCAGCTCGGCAAAGTCCACGCTGGGCGGCAGCGGGACCCACCCAAGCTCCTGGTCTTACCTGGCCCGCGCGGCGTCCGCGTACCTCCCTGGCTGGGTTCTCACCGCCCTCCTCGGGCGCCAAATCCCGGGTCGGAGAGCCTGAGACCTCCGGGCCAGCGCTGCCATCGCAGCCAGGCCGGTGGGAGGCGGGTGCGCCAGGAGCGCGGCTCGCAGTTTAGGGTGGGGGCGGCGGCTTTTCAGTCGCCGGAGGTTCGGGTGCAATAAAGGCGCCGCTAATGTAATTTACAAACAGCTCGGGCCGAGAGCTGCGCAGCGCCCGGACTGACAGGCGCATTAGGCAGTCTAATTCCAGCCGGCTCCTCCTACCCCCGGCCCGCTAATTAATGAGCTTCCCAACTTAGAGCCGCCTGCATTGGACAGACAGAGAGTGAAAGAGAGGGCGAGGAAGAGGGAGAGGAGGAGAGAGACGGGGGGAGCAGAGAAGAGAGAAGAGAGAGGGAGGGAGAGAACAGGAGGAGAGAGAACAGAGAGAAATAAGAGAGAGGAGAAAGGGAGAAAGGAGAGAGAAAGGGAGAGAAGTGCCGCTGCAGTTAATTGATTACTCCTCCATCAAGGCTAACTTGTTAGCAATAGTCAATTGCCCCATCTCTCCGCCTCCCCTCGCAGTACGGGATCGGCGCCCTCGCCTCGGCTCTTCCAACTGCCGCCGCCAGGACCCGGGGCCAGGAGCCGCCGCGGAGCCACCTGACACCTTTAAATAGCACCGGGGCTGGCGAAACTGGAGCCCCGCGCGGCGCGCTCCGGCTCGGGCCCCGGATTGCTGAAAGCCCCGGCGGCGGTGGTGGCGCCCGCCTCAGCGCCCTCCTCCCGGGGCCCCGTGCGGCTCTGCTCGCCTCTGCTGCTGCGCTAATCGGCCCCGCGCCCGGCCCGCGCCCTGCCCGGCGCGGCCTTCTTCCCGCCCGCTGTTGCCGCCCGCCCGCGCCGCCCGGCGCCCGAGCTGCCCGCGGGCTGGGTCCCCGCGGCCCGAGCCGACCCGGCCGGGCCCCCAAACGAGGCCGAGATGACTTCTAAGGAGGACGGCAAGGCGGCGCCGGGGGAGGAGCGGCGGCGCAGCCCGCTGGACCACCTGCCGCCGCCCGCCAACTCCAACAAGCCGCTGACGCCGTTCAGCATCGAGGACATCCTCAACAAGCCGTCTGTGCGGAGAAGTTACTCGCTGTGCGGGGCGGCGCACCTGCTGGCGGCCGCGGACAAGCACGCGCCGGGCGGCTTGCCCCTGGCGGGCCGCGCGCTGCTCTCGCAGACCTCGCCGCTGTGCGCGCTGGAGGAGCTCGCCAGCAAGACCTTTAAGGGGCTGGAGGTCAGCGTCCTGCAAGCAGCAGAAGGTAGGCGCCGCCGCTGGGTTGCCCTGCACCCAGCACCCCGCGCGCCGCTCCCTGTGCCCCACATTTCGTGCCCTGTGCCTCTGCCTAACTCCTCCCGCGCCGGCCGTCAGGGCCCTCCAGCCCAAGCCGCTGCCGCTGGGAGTGGGACAGGACCCAAACCCTATTTCCTAGGGAATTCTGGATAGGCCAGAGTCTAGTGACCGGAGAGGGGTGGCGAGAACCCAGGAGTTCTCCGCAGTCTGCCTGCTCTGCCCGGCTCCCTCCCGTTCCAGGGCGCTCCTAGCCCTGTTCCTGGGGTGGGCAATGAAGAGCCTTTTGCTGGGATCTTTTGGGTAGGGGTAGAGTCAGGGTGATTGGGAAGAAGTGGAGAACCAACATTCACACCACAGTCAGGGCGTCCCTGTCTGGCCCTTCGTGCTCTAGCAACCTCGGGTCTTTCAAACCAACTCTTTGGTGGGGGAGCAGAGACCAAAACAATTTTTCTTAGGGACTTCCGGTGGATGAGAGACGGGGGAAGGGGGTTTGCCATAGCCGAAGCTTGCCCTAGTCCAGGAGGCCGGATCAAATCCGAGAGGGGAACAGCGACAGATGTCAGGCCGGATGGGCCTGGGTGGGGTGAGCGAGAGCCGGGGTGGGGTCTCCTTTCCCCCGGCGCAAGCCTATGCTATGGTTTCCTCGCAGGCCGCGACGGGATGACCATCTTTGGGCAGCGGCAAACCCCCAAGAAGCGGCGAAAGTCCCGCACGGCCTTCACCAACCACCAGATCTATGAGTTGGAGAAGCGCTTTCTCTACCAGAAGTACCTGTCCCCTGCCGATCGCGACCAAATCGCGCAGCAGCTGGGCCTCACCAACGCTCAAGTTATCACCTGGTTCCAGAATCGGCGCGCCAAGCTCAAGCGGGACCTGGAGGAGATGAAGGCCGACGTGGAGTCCGCCAAGAAACTGGGCCCCAGCGGGCAGATGGACATCGTGGCGCTGGCCGAACTCGAGCAGAACTCCGAGGCCGCGGGCGGCGGTGGCGGCGGCTGCGGCAGGGCCAAGTCGAGGCCTGGCTCCCCGGCGCTCCCCCCAGGCGCCCCGCAGGCCCCGGGCGCCGGGCCCCTGCAGCTCTCGCCCGCCTCCCCGCTCACGGACCAGCCGGCCAGCAGCCAGGACTGCTCGGAGGATGAGGAAGACGAAGAGATCGACGTGGACGATTGAGCGGCGCCCGGGATGTTCCGCCGCCCTCGCCCTAGCGCCCACATGCCCGCCGCCTCCCGGACCGGACCGAGGGAAGCTGGGACCTCCTCTGCAACTCCCGCCTTCTCCCCTGTCCCTGGCCCGGACTCGGCTCCCGGCAGCTGCCACTTCCTTCTCGAAGCAATAAACCTGAGCTGGCCGGCCGGGCCGGCCGCCGCGCGCGGCCTCCGCGGCCCTGAGAGCCCTCGCCGTGCAATTCTGTATGGCTTCTGTATAAATATTTAAACTTATATAGCGGGTTCTTCCCACCGCAGCCTGACTTTTTTCTTTCTTTCTTTTATTTTTTAAAATCTCGGAGATTTCCATGTTTTCAAAGCTCTCAGGCTGCCGGGTTTGCTGAGGGCGAGGTAGAATCGAGGGTAATGAACACTTAACCCCGCGGTCTGGAGGAGGGGGCCGCCCCGACTGTTTTGATTTTTCTCTGCATGTGGCGAATGCACCGGCTCTCTCCCTCCTCGCCTTCCTAGACCTATTGCAGTTGACTTCTTTCATTTCCTTCTGCCTTTTTCCCCCGAGTGGGAAGGGGCTGAGGGGGCAGCCAGGTCCCGACTTGCAAGTTTTAAATCCATCTCTTCCCACCCCCCGCCCCGCCAACCCCCCCCCCACGAGAGAAGTCTGTTTTCGATGTCATTTCTATCTCCCCATGCCCACTAACGGTATTTTTAAGATTCCTCCCCACCCTCTCTCGGTTTCCTTGGACTGACTGCTGGGGTCCAGGCCTTAGGGACAAAGCAGGGGGAAACCAACCAACCAACCAATAAACGACAATGGAACCCAAAGCCCTAGAATTATTTTTTACTCTTTTTAGAATTTTTTTGCATGTGACAGAGACTGAGAGGAGGCCGACCTAAGCCCTCACCCACCTCCTCCGCAGCTCTGGGTCTGTCTTGCAGTCTCCAATGCCCTGCTCCTAGCTCGACTTGGCCAGACAAGGGTGGCTGGATGAGGGTGGGTCTCGCGTGTCCCTTCCCTGCTCCTGTCTACTCCTCCCCGGACTGTACCCAAGGCCTCTTTCTCCGATAAATAAAGTCTTTGCCATTTTACTAGAACCGGCGGTGACCGTGTCTGAATGAGCGGGCCCTATTCAGGGAAGCCGCGGCAGGCTCCGTGTCTTGCCGCTGCTCCTCGCCGGCTGCCCGGGCCTTGGAGATTTGGAGGAGTTTCAGGGCAGGCGTGAGAATGAGACATGAAGGCGAAGCAATAGGAGAAGGCACTTCTTGCCCATGAACACGCAACAGCTACCAAATGGGTTGAGGGGCGAGAGAAGCGGGCTTCGCCAGGTCCGGGTAAAAAGTGAGGCGCGCAGTGCTGGGAGAAAATGCGTGCGTACGTTAGGGACGCCACGGGTGCTAAATTAATTCGTGTGGGGCAAAAAGTGGGCGGGGGAGATTTGCCCTGCGGTTCGTGCCTCCCACGTGGGACCCAAGGGCAGGTATTCTTCCTGCTCTCCCTGGGACACCGGCTAAGCCTCCGATGTATGGCAGGCGTAGCTCAGTCCGACAGCGGGGTGGAGCCTGAGGGCTCTCAAGTTTTGGTTCCGACGAAGGGCCTCACCCTCGGAGGTGGGAGGACAATGAGGCTGAAGGCACCAAGGGCAGTCTGAATTGCGCGCACGGGTACGGGTACGGGGAGATGTGAGCTGTGGTGTCTGAGAGTTGCAGTGACTTTCTGGTAACATTACAAATTCTGGGCCCCGAACTCGGCTGGAGGCAGAGTCATCAATGCCCCAAGGACTCTTTGGGGTCCCCGCGCCCCGAGGGCGGTTGGGGCAGGGACACAGGCAGCTTTCACTTTTCCGGACTGAGCGGGTTTCTCTCTGGGCTTTTGTTGTTGCTAGGCTGGCGAGTGGCCGCTGTCACCAGAGACGGGTCCCGCCTCCAGGCCGCTCGGCTCTTTCTCCGCAAAATTGATGTGAGAAATGCGCATCTGGTCTTGGGCAGGCTATGGGGCCCTGAGGCCTGAGTTGGGAACGTGTGCGTCCGGGAGGAAACTAAAAGACACAGAGAAACAGGAAAAGGAGCACAGAAAGACACTCCAAAAGCAGAGCGAGAAAGTGGAGAGCCACAGAGACAAGGATGAGGAAGAGAAAGAGGAAAAGCTACACGGAGAGAGAGAGAGAGAGAGAGAGAGAGAGAGAGAGAGAGAGAGAAAGGGAATGGGAAGAGGGAAGAGAAGAGAGAGGAGAGAACGAAAGAAGGAAAGAGGCAGCGGGCAACGAGGCGGGCGTGCGGCCGGTTCCTCCTGGGCGACATAAATCGCCCTCTCTCAGGATGGATGGGTCTGTAATTCGGAGCGCGGACCATGAAGGCCGGGACGAATGGACCCGGGCGGCCGCTGACAGGCGACAATAGCCGGGCCCAGCCCCCCGCGGCTCCGGGTGCGGGCGCGGCCGCGGCCCTCCGCAGCCCAGAGCGCGCCGGCGCTGGCGACCATATGGTTTTTGAATTTTCTTCACAATTTGTAGACAATTTGATGGATTAGGTCCCCGCGCGCGCCTCCCCGGCACAAAGGCGGCGCAGGGACCGCGGCGCGGCGGTCACCCGGGCATCTGCGCCCGCCGTGCGCACCCCTCCTCCCGCCCGGCCCCCGCCCCGCGCCCGGAGCCCCAGGCCGCCCGCCCAACACGCCCATGAATCCCAATGAAGCGGCCCTGGCACCGCAGGCCGCTCCCTGCTTCGCAGCCCCAGGCCGGGCCCTGCTGGATCCCTTCGGGCTGGGGGCAGCGGCCCCGGGGCTGAGCCCACCCGAGCTGCGGCGCCCGCGGGGCGCGCGGCTAAGCAGGCGCATCGGGGCTGAGGAGAAACGGGGCCATTTATCCGCCCGTCTAGTTAAAGCGGGTTATTTGTTTGCTTCTCCGGCCTCCCCCTCCCCTCTCCTCCGCATTCCCTCCTCCCCCTCCTTTCTCTTCTGCCTTTTATTCTTTTGTCTCTAAATGGATTTAATGAGCCTGAAAAACATGACAATTGAATATAACCAAGAAATAAAAAATAACGAGGGAGGAAGGAAGGAGGAAAGGAAAGACAGAAGGAGAAGGATTAATAAAATAAAGGGAAAAACCCATTCAATTCGGCAAATGTTTATTGTGCGTCGTTTTTGCGCCGGGCCGCGCCGGGGGCTGGCAAATTGAAAAGAATCAGATCCATGGGCCGGCCCTGTGGCTTGGTGGTTAAGTGCGCGCGCTGCGATGCTGGTGGCCCGGGTTCGGATCCCGGGTGCGCATCGAGGCACCACTTCTCCGTTCATCCTGAGGCCGAGTCCCACATACAGCAACTAGAAGGATGTGCAGCTACGACACACAGCTATCCACTGGGGCTTTGGGGGGAAAAATAAAATAAATAAAATCTTTAAAAAAAAAAAAAAAAAAAAAAAAAAAAAAGAAAAGAATCAGATCCAGTTCCTGCCCTCAAGGAGCTCCCAGTCTAGTGGACGAGACCCGCCACACCCCCGGCGCTAATAGGAGACCTGGGCCGAGGGGCAGGGAAGTGCCATTTGCAGGACTAGGAGAGATGGCTTCGGGCTCGGGGTGGTGGGGGCTTCACGGAGGAGGTGGCTTTTGGGCCCAGGCCTTGAAAAACGAGAAGGAATTCGTTGTTTCTATAGGCCAGAAAGAAGGGCGAGCGAAGGAAAGCCCGGATCTCCGTCGGAGGGAAGGGGAAAGAGGGGTATGCCCGAGCCCTGGGCTGAGCCGGAGCCCGGAGGCCCGGGAAGAGCGCTCCGCGCGCTCGGTTCCGCACAGCCTGGGGAGCAGATTTGAGCCGCCCCGCAGTTTCCTTGGCTCTGCTGGATTCGATGCCTCCGCCAGGCTGCCAGTAGGCTTCCGGAGCCCCGCTGACAGCGCGCGTCGACGTTGCGACCAGACTCCGCCTGACAGATCACCGTGGCGTGTGGGGCTAGTTTCCTGGCCTCTTCGCGCAAGGAGGCGGCGGCGACCGTGGGCGGGGGCTGAGAGGCTTGACTGCAGGCTGGAGCGAGGGGCTGGGATCCAGGGAGGCCTAGGATCCAGCCTGCTGTCTCTGCGGCTCTCCTGGCTCTGATCGGAGCTGCTACCCGCGCGGACCAGGGCGCTCCGATGGCGTTGGCTGCGCTTCGGGAGCTACCGCGGGGACCTGTGATGTGAAAGGGCCTCGAATCCAAGTGCCCGCCCCGAGCCTCTTAGCGGGCGCCTGCCGGGCCTGCCTCGGGGTGCGGCTGTGTGTGGTGTGTGTACTGCATGTGTGAGCTCTGTGAGAGCGGCGCGTGGGAGTGTGCGTGTGAGTGTGGCATGGATCGTGTGAAGGGCTGTGGGCCCTGCGTCCATTCTCGGGACGAGGTTCATTAAGGCGTAGGACTCTCTGGGCCGCCCGCCCTGTGGCCGTAGTTCCTTCACCGCCAGGGACCGTTGCAGGCATGTTCCCTTGCAGGCATGAACCCACTTTCGGTTCCGGCTGCCCAGGGAAAGTGGCCCGGCTTTGTCTCTTCCTTCTCCGTTGGCTCCGGGGCCTCGGCCCGGCTTGCCAAGTCCCGGGACGCGGACGGTTTCTGCTCTCCAGGCCTGGGACCCCGCGGCTGGCGGACAGGCTGGCTCCACCGCGCGATCCGGCTGGCGCGGCTTTCCCCGCTCCGCCTTTCCCGGCCCTGGGGCCCGGCGGGCGGCGCCGGGTGAGGCTGGGAGGCGCAGTTCCTTATTTTACGAGGTGTCGGGCCAGTGTCAGACGCAGCTCCGATAAGTAATACTCCAGTCTGAGGGACCAGAACGTGGTAATTAATCCCAAAGACTTAAGTGTATTTTAGTTCAGGAGGAAAAAAATCACTAATTCAATCGTCCGGAAAATTGAAGTTTGATGCATGAGTCCCCCCTGAAAGGGACGGGCTGGGGCCGCGCGCCTCCCCTCCGCCCCTGCCTGTCGCCGCGGGGTCCCCCTCCTCCCCACTCTTCTGAGCCTTCAGGTCCAAGGAAGTCGACTCACCCCGCCCTGCATGTCCCCAGCCACGCGAACCTAGGGGCACCTTGGTTTTGCTCCCTACCCCAACAACCAGCCCCTCTTTCTTGGGGCCCAGAAACTGGTTTGTGCCAAGAAGACAGATGTTCCCCTAACACACACACACCTGGGAAGCAGCATAAGGGAGCGCAGGAGGGGTAGGGGGAGTGACTAGATAAGGGGCGGGAATGGCCAGGGTCAGGGGCTGCAAGACTTGTGGGAGAAGGGACCCGGAACCTGAGGGAACTGGGATCCTGAGGGTCAGTAGGTAAGGAGGCTGCTGTTGCAAAGTGGAGAAGTTTGGGGCTGTGGGTGGTGTGAATGGGGTTAGAACTGTGGGTGTCCTGGGTGGTGGTGGTTGGGCTGTAGAACTGTGGGTGGTTGAGCTGTGTGGGAAGTGGGTGTGTCCTTAGACTGCACGTGCACATAGGAGGGCTCAGGTAGAGGTTGGCAGGCGTGGGGGAGCTGGAGCCTGACCCCAAGTGGATCCACAGGCTGTGTCTCCCAAAGGAGAGGCTCCTGGGACTGGAGCAGAGGAAAGTAGGGGTTCCTGGGCCTGGTGCATGTGCATGAGGGGGGAGCAATACTCTGGAAGGAGGAGAATTCCCACCCTGAGTTTCCCTGGGGCCCCACCTCTAGCACTCGCAGATCCAGGGCTGCTATCAGCAAGCCACCTTGTCTCCTTCTAAAGGCTGCTAGTCCTAGGAGAGACCTGGGCCTGAGGGTGTGTGGGTGTGTGGTAAGCTTCGAAGGCATCAACTGGGTGTGTCACTGAGTGTGTCAGAGAGTGTGTGAAACTGAGAGACTGGGCATGTGTGGCTGATTGATGGAAACGGAGCATGTGCAACTGGGTGTGTGCTGCTGTGTTAGTGTAACCGATTGTCGCAAACTAGTTGTGCAACTAGGTGTGACTAAGTTTGTGCAATGGAGAGGAAAGAAGTAAAGCTGTCACTGGGGTGGGTGTGACCAGCAGGTGAGTGATGCCCCGGGGTGTGTGATGTGTGCAGGGAGCTGGTGTGAGCAGATAACCGGGAGAATGAACATTGATGTGGAACTGAAGCTGCCCACAGACAATCAGGATCCTAGCTCCAACTTGACCACTCTGGCTACTCATATTTACACTTACGGTGGCGGGTGGAGAGAGGAGCACATAGCCCGAAGGGAGGGGGGCTTGTGAGAGGAGTGACCAGAAGGTGAGATGGAGAACCTCAGCCTTGGCATGAATCTACTTTGAAAGCAGCTGAGGCCAGTGAATAAACACTATGTAGGTGCAGACTCTGCTTCTTTGAGAACAGAGTGGGGTGGGGGGTTGCCCTCTGCTATGCTGTTGGGTAGTGGACAGGTTGCCCTGCCTGCCTCCTCCTACTCAAGTTGGGTCCCAGGCTGAACGTTTGTCTCTATGGCAATCTGCAGGCCCAACTTTGGCTGCATCAATCCCAGGTCACCCTTGAAAGCCCAGCTTCCTCCAGCTCACTCAAGGGAAGTTCTTCCTCCCTGGGGGGCTGAGCCCTGCCCTAACTGGAGAGGGTACAAATGGCTATATGCACATGTGTGCATGGCAGACGGGTGATGCTGCCAGCAGGGCTGGGAGTGACTGAGTCCTTCCCACTTTGGAATCTGGTTTGTATCTGTGTGAGTGTGTGTAAGGACTGTTGTGCATTGGGTGTGCATGTGGACATATGCAGGCTTCCCCATGGAGAGCTGGATGTGGCTAGTTTGTGAGTGGAGGCGGATGTGGTGGCCAAGGAAGATTAGTTACCTAAGAGCATCATGGGACCTGTATGGGTTTAGTCATCAGCATGTGTAGATAGAGATTTAAGATGAGTTGTTGGGCCGGCCCCGTGGCTTAGCGGTTAAGTGCGTGCGCTCCGATGCAGGCTGCCCGGGTTCGGATCCCGGGCACGCACAGACGCACTGCTTCTCCGGCCATGCTGAGGCCGCGTCCCACATACAGCAACTAGAAGAATGTGCAACTATGACTTACAACTATCACTTGGGGCTTTAGGGGAAAAATAAATAAATTTAAAAAAAAATTTAAGATGAGTTGTCACCATATCTGGGTGTGGATGTGACATCTGGATACATGGGTTGGAGGCATCCCCAACTGGGTGTCTGCGCCCCCACCCCTCCCAAATTCAGGGGCCCAAGTCAGAAGTAGTGGGTCCAGGGCTCTGTGGAAAGGGATCCAGGGCTGGGAGTCTCCTCCGCCAAGCAATGGAGGCCTTCTTTTCCCCTTCCTGACCTCCCAACACAGAGGCTGGGATGGGGGCTAGGGTGGGGAAGAAGTGACCCCTCCCATCTCTCAGAGGCTGCTGAAGGTGAAGTGCCTAGGTCTCCATAGGGACTGTCTCCCTCTCCTGATGTCTGTGATGGGTCCTATTGATCTGGCTGCCTGAGGCCCCACTGGGACTACATGCCCACATGGAGACGAAGGGTAGGCCCAGGTGGGCCCACGGGCACATGGCCAATCCAGGCACACAGACATCCCAGAAACAATGCAAGCACACACAAGGCAGGCACCGAGTTACACAGATGCCCAATGCACACCCACAGTGACACAAACATACGGGATGCCCAGAAACGCAGTGCAGTCACGTATAACACAACACACCCTCCGAAATATAGGCAGCCAGTAGCACACCCAACAGTTAAATAGATAAACCGTTGCTGTTAAACAAATATACCATCCCCACCATTATACACATGATACAGACACAGTGACAGAGGCAAAGCCCGCGGTTAGCACAAGCACACAATGCTCACACTTCCAGACATTCAACGTAACCACAGGCGTGGGGAGGGAGCTAGCTGCTTCAGGCGACTTTGGGGGATATGCTGCCGATGTTCTGATGTTCTGAGAGGAGTCCAATAGCAGAGGAGGGCAGTGACTAGCAGACAAGGGTGGTGGGGCAGGAAGGCTCTGGCTGTCTGGGGGAGCTCCCAGCCCTTTGCGCAAGAAAAAACCCAGTCCCCAAACACCCCAGAAATGCAATCAAAGCCGCCTGCCGCCCACCCGCCCTGCACAATGGCTCTGGCTGTAGTCGTTATCATTTTTGTTAACTTTTTATCGACTGTTTGCTAGATGGCGTGTCAGTAAAGTGTATGATTTGAGATGAAAAATTAGGCAGATTAACCTGAGGGGAGAGCCTGATTGATTACTAAATAGGATCAATTTGAAAGTTTTAGTCCTGGCGTTTCTGCAGAGCCTCTTAATACTTCAAACTTCAATTTTACGGGCGATTGAACTAAGCATGTTTCTGACAAAATTGATATATGTATTAATTTGCTTTAACTGGTGATTAATTACTCTCCACTGAAAGAATTATATGGAGCTGTTTGCCTGCGATTTGCATATTAATCAAATTCTAGTTGATAATTCCACCGGTGGGGGGGTCGGGGGTGGGGCATGGGGCACGAGGATGTGAAGGGGTGTTTGTGCCGTGTGCCAGTGTGTGCGCTGGTGTATGGGGGGGCTCCCCACCCCCCCCTTTGCTCGCTCCCTGCTTAGCTGCCAGTTTAGTGCATTAAAACCAAAGATGCAGAACGAGTTTGCCCGGCTATTTGGCGGGAGCAGAAATTGCCTGTCCGGTTTTATGATCTGCTCAGCCTGAGCAGCCGGATCCTTAATGTCCCCTGTCAAAGTGTCCGCGATTTAAAGGGAAAACGGCCCCCGCTTTAGCGCCGCGCCAGCCTGACAAGGGACCAGGCAGGGAGGAGCACCCACTTAAATAACTCCCCTTCCAGAAGGACCACGGTTTCCTGATGTCACCCCAGCTCCTGGTACCCTCGGAAACCATGTCTTCGGAGAGGTCCCAGCTCCTGCTATGCTCTAGCCATGGAGCACCCCCCCAACACGGGGCGGGGGCCACATGCAAGCACAGCAGAGACCCAGAGACACGGCCAGACACTGTCACTGGAGCTCATGGGCAGGCATCCAGCCTCTTAGACACGCGCAGACACAGCTAGTCACACTCCTGTTCACTTAGACCCCAATCTCAGGCCTGTCTGTAGGCACATTCAGCTGCCCACACGCACACCCAGACGCGCAGAATCGCACATAGGCAGGGAACACACATAGACACCCAAGTCACGTCCACACGGCCTTTCAGGTGCACTAAAGACACACGCACATTCTCAGATCCACACGCAGACCTCATCCACACACACACACCCAGGTGTGGAACCCTCTCTCATGGGGATTCGCGGCCGGATACACTCCCAAACGCCCCGGTCACACCCTCTCGGACTCACGCAGTCCCCACCGCTCCCTCCCGGTCCCCTTGCCCGGCCCGACTCTTTAAGGTAAAGGGGGCGGCGCCACTGAATCAACTTTTCCCATCTCTGGATTCAAAGGGTAGGAGTGTAATTAAAACCAGATAATTAATGAGACAATATTCCTCCAGCTACATCTTTAATGAACAAACCCCTTCAGGGCAGCCTCCTCTTCTAGGCTCATTAAAGAGAAGAAAGTTGGGCAGCTCGCGGACTTCCCTGCGTGTTAATAACGAACCCGGAGCGGGTGCCTCGGCCCGGAGCGCGGGAACCACAGCCGTGCTCCCTGGCCTTGGTCCTCCCACCACCACTTTGCACCTTTGTCCGCTCCTACTGCCCCCTCCCCCACCATATTCCCGCCTGGTCCCTTCGTTTCCCACTGCCCTCCAGCGGTCCCTGTTAGTGACTCCCCGCTCCGCCTGCCCTCTCTCGCGGCCTCTCACCAGCACCAGGGAACCGGTGCTCGGACGCAACCCGGCGTCCGACCTCCCATTTTCCCTCATGCCAGGCGTTACGCTCTCCAGGCCCTCTGGCTGGATGATGCCGGCTCTGTAGAAGGGAAATCAGGCAAGGTAGGGGCCCAAGTCTCTCTCTGAACCTCAGGGCCCTAGCTGAGTGGCCTAGGACTGGCACTTGAGCTGCGGTCCTGGGAAGAGGTGGGCTGGAGATGGGGACAGAGATCACCTCGTTTTCCACACGCGCCCTCGCGCACTCTCAGGAACGCGCACTAGCAACCACATGCGTGTGCACTCTCGCGCACGCGAGCGTGCATACACAAACACGCCCACTCGCTCTCGCACACACGTCCGGTCCAGACGGCGCGGCCGAGCAGCCGGGAGAGCCTGGCTTGGGGCTTCTCCCCCGCCGCCTGAGGTCGCCCTTGCATCATTCGTCTCCAGGAGACGAATCGCTTTTCGCTTGGCTTGCAGCCTCCTGGGCCTGGAGTAGACAGCTCGGCCAGGGAAACTAGGAGCGGGCAGTGTACCGGGGGTTCAGGGCCCCAGTCAGACCCGGGCGAGGGCGGTAGCTCTGGCGGCGGCGCCTGTGTTCGCCTGCGCTGGCTTTTAGGGATGAGTTATGTGGCAATGAGCGAAGTAAATCTGCATGCGCAAAAGATGCTAATTACTCTTAATAGCCTACCCAGACGCCCCAAGACTGGAAACCCAGAAACGTAAATCTGCTCCCGATAAATATTTTTAATTGTGAAATTTCCTAGAAAGAAGGCTTTGGGTGCTCGGGCCGAGGCATTTGGCTTTGGAGGGAGGGAAACGGCCCCCACTCGGGAAGCAGGATCTGGAGTCAGGGCCCCGCGTAGCGGCGCCAGGCACGGGCCGAGCGACCTGAGCCCGGCTGGCCGGCGCTGGGTAAAGTTAGTGATGTATCGCATTAATTACCAGTGTGAGCTGCAAATGGTTCGAGGCCCAGGAAAATTAATGGGAATCCAAATTCTAATTATGTAGCTGTTGTTAAAGAGTTTAACTAGATAGTCACAGAGAAAATTGGATTATGCATAGAAATATGCAGCCAGCGCGCGCGGTCTGAGGGATCGGTCTGGGGACTCTCAGCCAGGCCGCCCCCCTGCCCTGGAGGACACTCCCCCTCTCAGAGGAGGGAAAAGACCCGCCCCCGCCCCAGCGTATAAGTAAAGATCCCGCGTTTCCGATGGTAGTGGCTGGGCGGGTCTCAGGATGGGAGGAGAGGCTGAAGCTTGCAGAGGCGCGCTCGGATGCGGGTCGGTGTGGAGGTCCGGGGCTCCTGGGTCCCTTGGTCTGGGTAAGCGTTTGTGCCCATTTCTCAGGTTGTTGTCTCTCGTCTCCGCGAATCCACCCAGCACCTCTTTCTGACAATCATATAATTACATCTGGGCGCTGTAGGTTTACATTTTTTCCACTGTCAGTTTAAGGAAATAGCCACCAACCGGAAGCCCAATTACGCCCGAACCCTCGTCATTCACTTTGTTAAGGACCCTGGATATGTTTCCATTCTCGCAGGAAATGAGGTCTGATCTAGCAGCACTAATACCTCCGGCCTCGAGGAGGGGGCGGGGACTCTCAGGGGCGGGCTCCTTTCCCCAGGAGGCCGGGCGGCGGGTGGTGCCGAAGCTTCGAAAAGGGTGGGGCATCTTGGGGCTGCCGACACCCAATCCTCCACTTCTCCCAATTTTCCCCAGCACCCTGGATTCGTTCCGTCTCAGGCCACCCACTCGGCAAGCCCACACTTTCCCGCATCCCAGTGCGCTGGGCTCGGAGCCCCCGCCACGCTGGCGCTGGTGGGGGTGGGGGGCGACGGTCTGGAGAGTTGAGGGGATACTGCAGTCCCAAAGGAAGATCTGACATCCTTTCATGCCCACCTACCCCCTTCCCAGGAGCTTGCAACCTCCAGGATGCTGCTAAGGTCTCTGGAGCTAGGCAGGTAGGCCTGGACGGCGGGGGAAGCACCACTTCTCCGGGGCCCAGTCCTCATTCCAGATTTCTATCTCCCCTTCAACGAGGACGCAACCTCTTCCCACCACCCCCTACTTTGCACGAGAAGGCCGGTGGGTCCGGGCCTCACCAAGAAGCTCCAGTCCGCCAGGCCATAACTCTATCGGCGCTTGGCAGCCGCAGGCAGCTTCTAACGCCCCTCATGGGATTTCTATTTCCCAGACGGCCTGGTGGGATTAACACTTGCGCTGCTGGCAGCGCTGCCCCTGGGTCTCTCCAGGTCTTCCCTTCCCTCCCCACAGGCTCCCGACTGAACCCGGAGGTTGAGGAGTGGTGAGGGTCGGGACCTCCGGACCAAGCCTCGGAAGACCCGGATGGTCTGGAGGGAGGACCCCCACAGGTTGGTGCATCAGAGTCTCAATAATTTGCAAGGGGTGTCGAGAAGCCAAGCTGGGGCCCGATGGATCAGTCAGGGAAGGCCTCAGGCAGAGAAGGGCGCCTGGCGCGGGGGTGTCCGAGAGAGACAAATTCTGACCTGGGGAATGGGCCTGAGTCAGTTGCGTTTAGAGCCCCTCCCCCTTCCCTCCTGGGCCCTGAGGGAGTGGGAGGCAGTACCTCGAAGCTTGGGGCAGATTTCCCAGCGTCAGGAGAAGTCGCTGAGGGTATCTGAAAGACGAACAAAGGAAGGGAGGCCAAAAATCTGGAGATCCGCACCCCACCCCTCCCCCGTCGCACGGGATGGAGTCTGGAAGGCCCAGAGCAGGAGGTGATACACGGACCCACAAATCTTGGGAGAAAAACAAACAGACGGACAGACATGGGCATGCTCTTGGATTTTTGATTCTCAGGCCGAATATGTATTTTAAGACCCCGAATTCTTCCCCCAGTGGCCTCAGAACAGAACCAATAAATCCAGAGAGGCAGGTGGGCCAACGACAGACTAAAAGACCAAGGATTCTCCACCCCTCTCCAGCTCCTGGGGAGTCTGGAGGATCCATCCTGCGTCCCTCGCAATGCATGCCATGCCTTTGGCCTCTCTCTCCTCTCCCCTTCCAAGCCTCCTGGGAGCCATGGCTGCTCCACAGGCCTCCAAGTACCCAGGCCATCCCTCTGTTTCAGTGAGGAAAATCCTTGGATCCCAGTTGGGTCATTCTTCCTGCAGCCCTTGGCTGGGTCTCCAAGCCAACCCCCTCGGCTTGAGCCAGGGTCTTCAAAAAAAAAAAAAAAAAAAAATCCTGCGCTTCTCTGTGATGCGGGCTTCGAGCGCCACCTAGTGGCATTGATGGAGACGCGCAACAGCAGCAGGCGCCCTTCAGCCACCCCCGCTTTCCCCCCAACCCCGCCTGGAACCCCAATGCCCACCCCGATGCGGTCCCACTCTTACACAAGCCCTTAGGTGAGCACGATTCACCTCCACTTCCTGACACTGAGCCATAGGAGAGGGCCATGGCAAGGAAGAGCAGGGGTACAGCTGGTGGGCTCCCCCTAAGAACCCGCAGATGCGCGGGACGCTCTTTCAGGGATTGGGTACCGGATGAGGCTGAAAAAGGGACCATCCCAGGTCTCTGTTGGGAGGGAGCTCAAAAGGGGCCTCTTGGGGCATCGCAAGAGCCCATTCCCTCTTCTGGGTGAGCGCCTAAAAGGGAATTTATGAGCCCCTAGTCATCCCTAGTCCTACCCCAGCCAGGCCTTTTGCAGTCACCCGGACACTGAAAGCAAATTACTCTGCAAAGTTTGGGTCCTCGCAACGGCCTCCGTGCAGGAAAGATTAGGCAAGAGCTCCCTCTGCTGTCCATAGTTTAGCACTGCTGCAAGCTGCCGCCCTGGAGGGCTGCAAAATTCAGGGGTGAAGCAGAAATCTGCTTCTGATCTGCTGCTTCAGATCAGGAGCCTGATCTGATCTACTGGCGATCATCTTAGCCATCCCTCTGCCTTCTGGAAGGGGATCCCTTTCCCAAACGGGCAGAAGAATCTTCCCTGGTCTTCATGCCTTTGCACAGGGAAAGAATGACTCAGTGCTGCTGAGTTCCACCCCTGCTGCTCATTCTGTGGTAATCTTACCTCTTTCCTTTCTGCTGCTGGGCTAGCGGACCCCCAACTGATAGGGTGCCTGGAAAGTCTAACATTTCACCCTTTACAGTATGATTGGCCAGCCTGACAGGACGGGCTGTGTTCCCTAGCTAGCACTCTACAGATGGAAAGGTCAGTGCCAACAGGCCCAGGGGCAGTCCGTTCAGAGACTACATAAAGAGTGGTGAGAGGTGGTGACAGCATTGTCTGGCACTTCTAGAAGAGCCAAGACCTATGAGTTTCTGGGTGACAACCAGCCATTCCCCGGCAGAGAACCCCCATGAGGACCCTCACGCGCCTGACACACTAGCTTCCTAACACTAAATACTCCTTTGTGCTGACCCAGGCTGCTACCATCTCCTATTAACGCTGACCTCCTGACCCCGGCACAGCCACATTCACCAGAGTCCCGCTCCTGAGATCTGCTCCACCCCACCACAGGACATTCTCTAGCCCTGGACAACCGGGAGAAGCAGGGGTCAGAGTGGGCAGGAACCCAGGTAGGTGTGGATGAGGCTGTAGTGAAGGTCACCCTGGGTCTTTGCCCTCGATTTGGGGACTGTCCTTAGAGAAGACGGATGGAGGGCAGTGTGTGCATGTATGTGACAGAAGAGGGGTGCAGGGCTTCAAATGTCCCCCTGTGGCATGAGATCCGGTGACAACTTTTCATCTGAGGTGATGCTCTGTGACTGTCTATAGGTCTCTCGGAGCTCTGTTCCGGGCCCCTCCTGTCCGTCTGCCATGACTCCCACCCGGACACCGATCCAAGTAAGCCACAAGTGTTGGGAATTTCCAGTTACTCTAAGTAGCCCAAGAAAATGAGAATCCTTAAACCCAGGCCTTAGATGGGGGAGAGGTGACAGAACCTTCTGTCCTCTTCCATCCTTTTCCATCCTTTCTCTCTTGGAGTCTTCAGTAGTTTCCCCTGAGGGGGCATGGTTCTTCCTTCTCTCTCCAGTGTGGACATCTTGAGGTCCTTGGTATCACTACACTTAGAGCCGGGACACCTCGTGTCCCTTTCTCCTCCCCCCAGGTTTGGGAGAAGGCACTAGGGGAGAGGCGGCTGATGTGTCTGGCCCTATGCTAATCTGAGCTGGAGAAGATGCAGGTTTCAGGGTCCCACTCCAGAGCCACTGAAATGGATCCCTGGGAGTGCCGCCGAGAGTCTCCCCTTTGATGTAGCAGCCACTCCCTCTGTAGCCCCCCTCCCAGATTCTTACGAGCACTATTCGGTGAGAAGGGCAGAGCCTCGCCCCTTCCTATCCACACCTTCTCCCCAGAGTGGCTTACAGGCAAGGCAGTCAAGCCTGTCATTAGGAACTGGACATCCTGGGTTTAAGCCTGTACCTGCCTAGTGGGACTTTGGCAAGTCACTTCATGTCTCTGAGCCTCAGTTTCCTCATCTGTGAGTTGGGGACAGTAATCCCCGCCTCAGACGGCTGCATTGAGGGCCAGATGAGCTAAGGTCCCCAAAAGGAGCTTTGCAAAAGGCACGTTTCAGTACAAATGCTGGTTATTATTCAAGAACATCAGCACCAGGTATAAGGTGTTAATAAGTCCAGGAAAGTCCCCCCCCAGGTCAGGGGGGACAACCCCCTCCTTTGGAGATTTCTCCTCCTTGTGAGTGTGTGAGGGCACCTCATTTGCAGCACCCCATGGCCTGCACACTGCGTTTACCCTTTGTTCCCAGCCCACCTCTCCCACCAAAGAAATGTAACCAATCTCTGTGGGAAAACAGCCACACCCTCACCCTTCCCATAAAGGAATTGGGCTTATCTAGCGTCGGTTTCCGATATTAAAGAAGTGGCTACAGGTCAAGTTCACCTGCCTGGGGGACCTTGTTAAAAAAAAACACAGGGGCTGAGCCCTGAATCAGGAGTTTTGTGGGGCAGGGCCACTATCCTGGAATATCTAGTGTCATTGCTCCTAGCAGGCAGTGAGGCCCTACTGGAAAAGCCCCCACACAGACCTCCTGTCTCTGGTTTCCCTCTAGGGCAGAGGCTGAGGTTGGAGTAGCAAGTACTGAGCTGGGCGGATTGTGGGGATGATAACCTAGAATGGCATTGACTTAGAACGGCAGGAAGCAGGTCTGATGGAAAGAGCAGGGCTTTGAGCTGTGGGGCAGGAGAGCATTGCAGGGATCTCACTCATGCTAGCCTTGTGGTCTGGGCCATTCCTTGACCTAAGACACAGTTTCTTCATCTGTAAAATGGGGGTGGCACTAAGACCTGCTCTATTCCAGAGTGGTCGCAAGTAGCCACTGTTTCCAGAGAGAGGGTTACATTTTCACAAAAATATAGATGTGTGCATATGTGTGTAGAAATAAGAACAGAACATGCATCCTGTTCTGAAATTTACTTTTTTTCACTTAATAATAGATCTTGGATATCTTTCCATGTTGATATTCTGTGGTGGTACCTTGTAAACTGTAAACTGTAAAACTGATTTAAATAACAGAAAAAACACTACCCTTTGGGCTCAGACTGGCTGCTCTAGCTCCTGCCATCATGTCTGCCTCTGAGTCAGTGGGAAGAAGGAAAGGGCAAGAGGAGCACATACCTTTTAAGGTCATAACCTAGAAGCGGCATACATCTGACCACTTCGTGGCCATCATGACCTCTTCGTGGCCATCAATCACCTAAGCTGCAGGGGAGGCTGGGAAGTATAATCTTCAGCTGTGTGACCATGTGCCATCTAAAACTCAGGTGTGCTAAAGAAAGAAGGGGAGAGTGGATATTGGTAGAAAACTAGCAGTTTCTTCTCACTTCCTGGGGCAGCCACATGATTCTCACATACAGCACCTAAGGAAGACAGTGACAGAGGGAGGGAGCCTGAGAAAAAAAGCAATAAAGGGATCATTTAAGAAGGGAGGTCCTTGAGGGGCCGGCCCTGTGGCTTAGCCATCAAGTGCACGCGCTCCGTTGCTGGCGGCCTGGGTTCGGATCCCAGGCGCGCACCGACGCACCGCTTCTCCGGCCATGCTGAGGCCGCGTCCCACATACAGCAACTAGAAGGCTGTGCAACTATGACGTACAACTATCTACCGGGGCTTTGGGGGAAAAAATAAAAAATAAATAAATAAAAGAAGGGAGGTCCTTGAGACAGGGACAAGGAGACAGGAGGGGAAAAACCAAGCCCCGGGTCTGTGGCCAGGACCTGGGGTCAGGGAGATGGCCTGGGTACGGTAGACCTTTTTTATCCATTCGGATCTTCTCATCTATTTCCTTCTCCTCCCTCTGGGTTCCTAGTAAAGTTCTGTGGACTTCTGTGCTTGGAGAAAATGTGCATTATTTTTTTGTGCTAGCCTAAGCCCAAGAGGAAGAAGACTGAGAATAATGCTGGAGGGCGCTCGGAGAGTCCTGGGCAGTGACAGTGGAATCAGCCACAGGCCAAAAAGAAGCGGCCAAGGGTTTCCATGCTAATGGGGACAACGTGCTGTGATTCCTGAGGGTCCCAGGAAAAGCAGCTGACAGGGATGCCCTGGCTGGGCAAGTCCGCACCTTGACCTGGGGAACGGTGCAAAGGGTGGCTACATTGGATGTGGGGACTTGAGGGCACAGAGACAGTGTGAGGACACCGACAATGGGCCCTTTGTCATACCCACCACCTTCCCCTGTTGTCTAGCTGTGTTCTTGTGTTCCTAAGCTTACTGGGGCCTCTAGATCTGACATTCTTAACCCGGTGCCCAGAATCCTCTGCAGTTGGAGGCAGAATTGTGTGAGTGCTTAAGTGTGTCTTTCTCAGTGGTGATGGCATCATGTGCTTTTTTCAGATTCCTGAAGGGTCTGTGACCCAACAGAAGTCAACAGCATGGATCTTTTCTTTTCCTCGGATCTGCTGCGAGGAAACCACCTTGATTTGATTTTGAAACTCCTGTGACTGGGCATGTAAATGTGTATAAGTTAAGTTTGAAGATGAGCAGGAATTCTGTAGCCCTGTCCCTTGGAGGACAGCTGTCAGGATGTGGCTGAGGTTTGGGCCAGAGCTGTCCAGCCAGAGAAAGGGGGCTGGAAAGGCTGGGGGAGCCACACCTTCACCAGCAGGAGGCTCCTTGGAGGAAGAGAGGCGGCAGGCAGTTCTCTCTCTTCTGTGGACCCCAGTCAGAGAGGGAGGCCAGAGTGAGGGAAGGGCAGAGGACTGAGAAAGACAAATGGGACCTTTTGCTTTGGTAAGTGGTGGTAAGGTCCCACTGGCCATTTGCTTCTCTTCAACTCTAACCTTCTGTAAATCTGGATTCCACAGGACAGGAGACTTCAGATAGCAAATTCTTTGGAAGGCCATTGTGGGCTTTTGATGTATTTCTGTTGACTGACTGAATGATTGGATAAATAAAACAAAATGGCACCCTGAGGGTACAGCCATGTTAATAAAAGCCAGGGAGACGCAATCTTTGTAAGTCATTTGAAGCTCTCTCGGCAGGGGCCTCAGGCATTTCCACAAGTGGTTGCACCATGCACCATGCAGCGAGACCCTCATGTGATTAACTCATTCAACCCCCAGAACTACCTGGAGACATTGACGGTTACAATGCCCAGTGTACCAATGGGGACCTGAGGCTGGGGGCTAAGGCCCTTGCCCGCTGTGGCAGTTTGCAGGTGATCAGAGTTGGACCTGCTTCCTGAGGCTGCAAAGCCCACCCTCTGCTCTTCTCATGGCCACCGCTGCGAGCCCACCCTTCTGCTCAGGCCCTGGCAAGCTTGGGAGTTGTGTCTTCAAGGTTGCAGCTTCCTGGGGCCGGCCCCGTGGAATAGCGGTTGAGTGCACGTGCTCTGCTGCTGGTGGCCTGGGTTCGGATCCCGGGCGTACACTGATGCACCGCTTGTCAGGCCATGCTGTGGTGGTGTCCCATATAAAGTAGAGGAAGGTGGGCCCGGATGTTAGCCCAGGGCCAGTCTTCCTCAGCAAAAAGAGGAGGATTGGCATTGGATATTAGCTCAGGGCTAATCTTTCTCACCAAAAAAAAAAAAAAAAAAAAAAGGTTGCAGCTTCCCTTTCAGCATCTCTTCCCCTCCTCCCAGGTGAATGATGATGTCCAACTCTCCAGCTTCTTGCAACTCAAAGTGTGGTCCTGGGACCAACAGCATCAGCATCATCGGGGAGCCAGTCAGAAAAGCGGAAGCTCAGACCTGCTGAGTCAGAATCTGCATTTTAACCAGATTCCACTGAGTGACTCGTGTGCACACTGGAGTTGGAGGAGTTCAGCTCTAGATCTCTCTCTGCCGTCCACAGGTAAGGGAAAACCCTCGCTACCCTTATTCATAGGAAGCCACTTCCTCAGGGATGCTGGGGGCAGGGATGCTTGTTTCTTTCAAGACCGGCAGCCTCTCTGGTTCTACTTCAGATTTCCCAGGACATCTTCCTTCCAAACCTTCCCTCCCCTTCCAACCAGAAAGCCAGATCTTCCTGCCCTCCCCCACAGCTGTGCATTACCTTTTTAAAAAAAAAATAAACTTTTGGAGCAGGCCTGGTGGCGTAGTCGTTAAGTTCATGCACTCTGCTTGGGCGGCCCGGGGTTCATGGGTTCAGATCCCGGGCACGGACCTACCCACACTTATCAAGCCATGCTGTGGTGGCATCTCACATATAAAGTGGAGGAAGATGGGCACGGATGTTAGCTCAGGGCCAATCTTCCTCAGCAAAAAAAGGAAGGTTGGCGACACATGTTGGCTCAGGGCTAATCTTCCTCACCAAAAAGAAAATAAATATTAAACTTTTAATTTCAGAATAGTTTTAAATTGTTAGAAAAGCTGCAATGGTAGTACAGAGAGTCCCTGTATACCCCTCAGCCAGTGTCCCCTATTGTCACTATTGTCTTACATTACCGTGGTGTGTTTGTCCCAACTAAGCTAACAACATGGTTATACTGCTAACTAAACTCCACTTTATTCAGTTCCACTCGATTTCCCACTAAGGTCCTGTTCCTCTTCCAGGATCCCATCCAGGACACCACGTTACATTTAGTCATTACATCTTCTTAGTCTCTTCTGGTCTGGGACACTTTCTCAGACTTTCCCTGTTTTTTTTAATGCCCTTAGCATTTTGGAGGACTACTGGTCAGATACGTATGGCATCTTTTACAAAACCCTCCGTCGGCAAAAAGATTACAACTTGCTGAAGCTCAGATGATGGTTAGCCTTTTTTGGCAATAAAGTATTTTTTATTTTATTTAAATATTTAATATTAATTACTATTAATATTTATTTTATTTAAATATTAAGGTATTTAATTAAGGTACTTTTTTTTAGACGTAATGCTACTGCACACTTAATAAACTACAGTGTAGTGTATTTTTATTTATTTATTTATTTATTTTGTTGAGAAAGATTAGCCCTACGCTAACATCTGTTGCCAATCTTCCTCATTTTTTCCTTGAGGAAGATTAGCCCTGAGCTAACATCCGTGCCAATCTTCCTCTACTTTATATGTGGGTTGCCGCCACGGCATGGCTGCTGACAAGTGGTGTAGGTCTGCGCCTGGGATCCGAACCCTCAAACCTGGGCTGCCGAAGCAGATCTCGCCAAACTTAACCAGTATGCCACGGGCCAGCCCCTATAGTATAGTGTAAACATAACTAGGAAACTGAAAAATTCAAGTGACTTGCTTTATTGTGTTATTCCGCAATATCTCCGAGGTATGCCTGTATTTTGCAGAATGTCTCTCAATTTGGGTTTGTCTGGTATTTTTCTCGTGGTTAGCCTGGGGTTATGGGTTTTGGGAAGAAGACCTTCCCTTTTGGGAAGAAGATGAGAAGTGCCCTTCTCATCACATCACATCGGAGGACCTGTAATCAACATGACTCATCACCAGTGATGTTATGCTTGATTATCTGGCCGAGGTCCCACCTTACCTAACCTTCCCTTTCTTCTTTCCCCAGGTCTCCGTAGTTTTCTTCCTGGCAGTTCGCCATTGTTTCAGTAGTCAATGATGTGCTTGTACTGAAAAATCTCCCCACCCTGTCTCTGGTGCTTTCCACCCCGTGTCACTTAGGTGGTGGCTGTGATGCTTTTATTACAGATGAGCTGTGCTACTGGGACACATCCTCTGCCAACAGAAGCACTGCTGCACTCACAGGGCTCCTGCCAGCGTGAAGCCTACAAGTGAAATGGAAGCCGCCCGCGGGGCCTGGAGGCAAACAGGAGGTTGGGCCTTGAACAAGCCAAGATATGCCCCAGATGATTTAGAAAAGTGTATTCTACTCAAGTTGAAGGATAAAATTAGAGTTAGATTAGAAAGTGATAGGGAACAGGGCAATGCTGCGTGTGTGAGGGAGGGAGGTATCCAGACATGCCTGACTGTTTGCATTTCTTTATATTTTATTCTAACTTCTGAATTGTCCCTTTCGATCATGTTAGGCAGTAGTTATGGGCTTCAGCTTTAACACAAGCCAGTCATATTTTCATTTTAGAATAGCAACATTGAGTGGAAAACATCCTGCTGTCCTTCCCCCTGGGAGCCTTCAATCTGCCTGTGCTCCATGAGGCAGCCCCCATCCCCATTCTAGATCCGGGGCTACCTGTTGCCAAGTAATTGTGGAAAAAAGACAAGTTAAAGACATACTACAGGGGCTCCACCAAGCGCACTTGGTGCTCAGGAAAGAAAACTCTGGCCTCTGGGTGGAATTGATGTCTTCCAAGTCCCAAGTGCAGGAGTGGGAGAGGGGATCAAGACTCATGCTGACCTGTCTCACCCCCTGCAGCCCTACTTACCACTTCTAGTGAAATCTGTAGAATCCTGTTCAATTTCCAGAATTCTCCATTCAGTGCTAAGTCTGTGTGGTTCCAGGATTATCCAGAGATGGTGAGATATTAGTATTTGTCCTTCCTGAAAGTTATGATCAAGTTATGATCAACAGTCATGTACATGCCAGATAGGAGTCCACCTATGGAATGTTCTGTAGGATTCTTTGCCACCCTATACAGGATGCATGATGGGTCTAGATAAAATGTCACTGGCCGATTCTCACTCAGCAGTGGTGGTGGGTAGTGGGGGGAAGGAGGGACAGTCAGCTGCTACCACCATGAATTCCAGTTGTTCACGTGTGTAATTTCTCTGCACTCATCTAGGAAGAACCAGCCCTTCGATCCAGCTATACACGCCGTTGAGCTGCACATCTTCCAATAGGGAGAGGTGAGGGGCAAGCAGGCACCCCGGCTACTGGCAGCTGCTTTAGTCAGCTCTGTTGAATGGCAGTGAATGGAAACCCACCCAAAGTGGCTGAATGTCACGTGACTGTGGAACATGCAGAGGTGGGCTGTAGAAGCTGGGGCACAGTGTGACCCCCACTCCACCAGACATGGCCAGCTGGAGCAGGGGTGGATGCTCACCCAGACTGGGCCTGCCAGAGCCTTCTCCTGACTTGGACAGGGACTAGAGAGTGGTCAGGACATCTCTGTGGCCACACGAGTGTGTACACTCCGGGGCTATGAAGCAACCATATTCAGTCTCGTGCACGTGGAGAATTGAAGAAAGCTGGTGTCAAGTAAGATGCTTGAGACCATGGGGCCCAGAGAGAGAAGGGCTGCCTGGCTTTCAGGCCCTCCTGGGGCACAGGTGTGCCACCTGTCCCAGGGCTCCAGGAGACACCTGCATCCTTATAATAACTACCCTTTTACCTGCCTAAGTTAGCCTGGGTGAGTTTCTGTCACTTATACCCGAAAAAGCCTAAGACAGGAAGTATCACAGGGATTCAGAGAACATCACAGAAAGGAAGGGCAGGAAGCACACTGGGGCTCCGGAATTGGAAAAGTCATGTCTCTCTCAATCTGCGCATTTGGTTCTTTTCTTGCTGCAATTTATCTCAACAGACCAGGTTTTTGTTTTGTTTTTTTCCATTAATGAACCCCCAACCAAATGGCTACCCTGGTCCTGAATGAGTACAACCTTTCAGTTCCAGCCATTGGACTGTAATCTCTCCATCTAGTTTAAATACAAGAGACAGGCAGAGAGAGAGAGAGAGAGAGAGATTGATTCTGCTCGGCTTGGAGGACAAGGAGTCTCACACAGTATATTGATCAAGACCCTTTTTTTTTTAAAGAAGAGACAGATGTCCAGCTCAAAGCAGCACAAGAGGGAAAGCGGGAATGGATAGCTCATGTAACTGATATGAACAGAATGCAAGGGCTTCAGGAAGAACTGGATCCAGAAACATCAACAATGTCACTAGGGCTCTACTGCTCTCTGTGTTGACCTTATTCCCTCATGTTGTACCTTTATGTGGGGTATTGAGAAAGCTGACAACTCTAGGCTTGTATCACCCCCATTAGTGACCCCAGAGTAAAGAAAGGCCTCCTGTCTCCTGTTACCTGTATGCAAAATCCCAGTTAAGGAGCTGATGACCCAGTTTGAGCCAAGTGACCTTCCTTGGGCTGACCACTGCTGCCAGGGGGACAAGGATATTGTGATGACAGCCCCTCAATGCCCACATGGAAGGGGGGCTTCCTCAAAGAATAGAGCCGGTTGAGAAGGTCCAGTGTGAATGATCTACAGTGCACCCCTTTCAGGGGCTAGGGCTGTGACAGGTAAACTAGCAGGGAAGGTGGGAGAGAAAGGAGGCAGTAATGGTCTGGGTCCTCCTCTTCTGTTCCTGAGCGTCTCTTCCTCAGAGCCCTGTGTCTGCAGATCTGAATCACTCTGCTAACAGCACTTTGGCCTCCTTTATGTTCTTGTTCTCCCTGGAATGTTAGTCTCCTGCCCCAACTCACTCTGCCTGGACTCAGCCTGCTGGCTCTTAGACCCTCGCTTCCACTTTAGGGGAGGATTCTGGAAGCACGGCTCTGAGTGAGAGCCTGTAACTCTCCCCATGGTTTGACATTGCCCACTGGGGCTGGATGCCCCTGGCTCCTGGGGGACGCTGGGACCAGAGAGGGTCAGTTTATGGAGGAAATGGTTTGCACCAGGTGCACGATCACTGGCTCAGGCATTAGGCCTGGAGGATCCCAGGTTGAGCGGACTTCTGTCCTACGGAGGGTCTAAAGAGTAGCCCTTCTAGCAGCAATTATAAGCTCCTCTCTGTGTTGACTTCTGTCATCCCCAAGTCTTAAGCAAAATTTTGTCAAACGCTAAAAATAATAGAAAAACATTAGAGGTCAGAGGCCTGCAGGCAAACCCTGTCTTCAAAACTGAGACATGGGGAGACATCAGGATTACTTCACAACTCCAGTTGTCTCTCAAACAAGTCTGTTCAGACATCTTCAAATATGCATGTTAGCGCTTCTCTCTGCCAGAGTGTTGACACTCGGGCCGGCGTTCCCAGAGCTGAGTGATGCCTCTGCAGGTCTGTGTAGCGCCTTCCTGGTGCTCGGAGGTGCAGGCATCGCCAAGAGGCAGGAGAGTGAGCCAGAGGAGCATTCCTGCTTCTCAATCAGTACTTTTTCTGTCTGCAAATCCCTCAGCACAAGCCACTTAGTACATGTGGACAAACCTGTCCAGTCTCTCAAGATAGAATTCTTGGGGGTGAGGAAAGTGGAAGGACTGTCTTCCCCACACCCTCGGCCATCACTTCCTATTCCCCACCTCTTAGTTCTGGTGGACAACATTCTGAGAACGGATACAAAGGCAGGAGCATGGGGACTTCAAGGAAGCCGGGTGAGGGGTAAGGACCTGGATACTGGGTCTCACTGGGAGCCGGGGTTGTGCTGCCTTTGGGACCCACTGTTCTTCAAAGGTGTGAACTGGCATCTGTCAAGATCTAAATTAGTGCCGGGCTGGACACACCCCTTGTGTTAATTCAGTAACTCCCTTCTAACAACCTTTTTATTTTGAAAAAATTTAAGCCTACAGAAAAGTTAAAAGAATAGTATAATAAACTCCCAAATGCCCTTTACCTAGATTCACTGATAACTAACATTTTACTACATTGCTTTATTCTCTCTCTCTTTCTCTTACACACAAACACACAGATATAATTATTTTAGTAATGTTTTTTTCTGAACTATTTGAGGATAAGTTTCAGACATCATAACCCTTCATCCCTAAATACTTCAGCACATATCTCTTAAGAATAAGGACATCCTCTTACATATCCTTAGGACAGCTACCAAATTAAGGAAATGTCACTGATACACACGATTATCTTATATATGGTCTATATTAAAATTTTGCCCTTTGTCCCAATACCATATTTTATAGCTTTTTTTTTTCTGATCCAAGATCCAATCCAGGATAATCTGTTACAGTTAGTTGTCATGTCTCTTTAGTCTTCTTTAATCTGGAAAAGTTCTTCTCAATCTCTTTTGCCTTTCATAATATTGACTTTTTTGAAGAGTTTAGATGTCTGACAGTTTTCTCGTGATTAGATTCTGTTGATGCATTTTGGACAGGGATGCACATGAGTGATGCTGTGTCCTCCTTGGTGCATCAATCAGGAGGCACAGGATTGTCAGCTGGTCCCATTATTGCTGATGTTGACTTTGATCACTTGGATAATATGGTTCCTGCCGGATCTATCAATTGGAAAGGTTGCCTTTTTCCCTTTGAAATTATTAAATGCTCTGTGGGGAGATACTTGGAGACTGTCTTTTCCCCCAATAAACTCTTGCTCAATAGTTTAGCATCCATTGATGATTCTTTCCTGAATCAGTGATTACTAGGACAGTTGCAATATGGAGTTGACTCCTTTCAACATCTAGAATTAGCTGCTATTTATTATCTCACTTTACAGATTAAACCATTGAGGCTCAGAAAGGTCAAGTAACTTACCCAAGACCAAAATCTCACAAAGTGAGATTCAAACTCAGGCCTGACATCTTACAAAAACAGAAACCACTTTAAGAGGCAAAGTGTTTATTTGGGATCAACAAATTGCAGTTCAGTGAGCACAGATTCAGGTAGAAACCCAAATAGTGTCCCGATTACAGGAGAGAGGCTTAGGGATTTTATGGGAAAAAGGGAGGATGAGGTGAGATGTATTAAAGAAGAGTTCACTGGTGCTAGATGAGGTAAGGCTGGGTTTGTGCTTCATATATTGGCCTGAGGTTCGATCATCAGGCAAAAGGCTAGACTTGTACTTCATTGATTAGTGATCAGTCATCAGCAATTTCATCTGTCCTTACAGGCAGGATATTCTCGTCCTTCCTGACTTCTTGGCACGTTGGTGGTTTGGTTCAGTTTGGAAGATAAGACAAGATGTGCAAGTGAATTCCTCTAAAATGGCTGCTCCAGCTCTATTTTAATAAAGCTCCACTCATGTCATCTTTCACAGGCCTGTCTGATTCCAAGCCTGTGCTGTGCCCTTCGTCTATCCTGCTGCTGTGCTGCCCCTCCAGCCACGAGATGTGGAGGTGATGAGATGTTCTCTCCCCCACCCAACACTCTATGTCCTTGTTCCCCTCCTGAAATGTGAGGCTGAGGCTCTGGTCACAGTTGGATGGAAAGAGATAGGCTGTAGGGTCATCTTTGCAACCCCCGTCCCCCGGCCTTTCCCTCTGAGTCACCTCAGGAACCTTCCAAAACTGATATCCAGAGCAGAAATCTCACAAAGAAGTCACCTCAATTATTTGGCCCTTCGACCCAACACCACCCCCCGCACCGGCCCCGCAAAGGCTCTCCCCTCTCCAGTGTTGGAGGAGGATGGCCTGGGCTTTGCAATTTGAATGAGAAGTGCTTGTGATTGGAGGAGAGTCAGAGGCTAAGCTACAGGGCAACTGCAGTGTCACACATGTGCGCATGTGTGTGTCAGCGTGTATGTGAGTATGTACAGTTGGGAGTTCTAAAAGGAAAAAGAGGAGAGAAGGAGGGAGTATGGGTAGTGCTTAAAATTACTGACTCTGGAGTCGGACTGCTGGAATTTGAACAGGGTGCCCCATCAACCTGTGCAACCTTGGATAAGTTCCTTAACCTCTCCAGGCCTTGCTTTTGTCACCTGTAGAATGGACATAATAGTACCTACCTCACAAGGTTGTTGTGAGGATTAAATGAACTAATCTGTGGAAAGTGCTCTGCCCAGGTGAGTTATTGCTCAATTGATGGTGGGGGTGTGCTGAAGAGAAAGATGATATAGGTTGTGGTGGGTGGCGGAGGGGCCTTGAAGGGCCCTGGCCCCAGGACAGTGTCCCCATGAAGACAGAACTGGTTGTTTGAGAGGCTGGTGGGTGAGACAGAGGCAGGAAGGATATTCTTGTCATCCATCTGGGACTGGGAGGGCTGGGATGACTCACTCATTCACTTGTTTACACTTTATCTCTCACCTGCTTCCAGAAAGGCTTTGAAGCGGTTCACAGTGAAAGCCTCAGGTGCCTCAGCCTGCTGAGACAGGAAAGACCATGTCCCAGCTTGAGCGTGGCTTGGGCAAGGCTGGCACAGCTTGGCAGGTCCTGGGCTCACCCGGAGGGATGGAGGGGGGCCAACTTCCACAGTATGAGGGGTGGAGGATGGCGGGGATGAGAGGTTGAGGAAGGAAGCTGGACTGAGCCCTGACTGATCACCCTGGGGAGAGGGACAGAGAGGCTGGAGGCTGGGAGTATCCATTTTGGACAAAGGAAGTGGGAGGAGGAGCTGGAGGGGTGCACTGAGAAGGGGCTCCTAAAGGTCTCAGAATCTGGCTGGGCCCATTTTTGATATTTGCTCAGTTGCTGGCTTTGGGCTTAGACCATCCCGTTGAACATTCTTGTCGGCCAGTCCTGTCCCTCCTGCTGCCCCGAAGCTCAGGCCCTCTCCACCAGGAATGCCAACTTCTCATCTCTGGAGGGAGGGCCTTTCCTCTAGGGTCCAGGCACCTCTGGCCTCAGGCTGAAATGCTTGTTGGAGGAAATCCCATCGTCCCCCCACCTTCCTACCCACTCCTTCACTCCCTACTGCTCTCCCTCACCCCGAGCCCCAGCAAGAGCTGGGCCCCACCCACCCCACCCTAATGCAGTGGGGCTGTCCTGATGGTCCCTGCACCTTTGTCTGGCAGCAATGATGAGGAAGTCCCTGCCCCACCCCCGGAGCCCTTCTTTCCCCGGGCCACCCCAGACCTGTGCTTTGCCTGCCCTTCCCCCACACCATTTCCTGCCTCTTACCTTGAACATCCTGACTTGCCCCCACCTCAGCTCAGCTCAGCTCAGGTTTCCTTAGGAGGCGCCTTGACGGCGTCCCCACATTACACCAAGTTTTGGCAAGTCCAGCCAACTCTGACAGACTTTCTGTCACCCTCCCTACACTTTACCGTGTAATGGAATATCTTCCATTTGGGGAGGTGGAGGGGGTCTCCCCCAGGCGGGATTAGACATGATGACAGTTCCTAAAGGTAGGGGCTGGAATTCAGGCTGAAAAGGTGAGGTGGGAAGACTAGGGGGAGTCGATCAGAAGTTACAGAGCCCACACTGCCAGCCTGGGTTGTGGGGCTCCCCAGTGGCAGAAGTGCAGAGGAGGAACTTGTGGCCTCTCTGCTCGGAGGATCTCCGCCTTCACCCCTGCTCTGCAAAAGGAACCCCCACTCCTGAGGTCAAACTAGGGGGGCAGGAAAACAAGGTGAGAGGGAGCTAAATGAGAAGAGGAGGGAGCATTGGGGCTAGAAAAGCACTGGCCTCAAATCTTAAGACCAGAGGACAGGCTTTCCTGCAGAGTGTGAGGAGGGCAGAGTGGGGTGGAGGAAGCAGGAGGTGCCTGGGCAGACAACCATTGGCCACCATCTGGAAAAAAACCTTATAGGTTGAGATGCATCCACATGGGAACCAAGTTTCCTGTTAGAAAGAGGACTCATTGGCTGCAAAGAGCAGAAACGTACTCAACTTGCTCAACCAAAACAGGGTGCTTACTAGAAGGAAATAGCAGCATGTCTGGGACTTCAAGTTGCGGGTATGGAGCTGGGCCTTCTAAGAGCCTAGATACAGGGACTTGAAAGTGATGACTGGGGTTACTCTCCCCAAATCTCTCACAAGCTTTCCCAGTTTTGTGTCACTCTTGTCTCTCTCTCTGTGGATAGGTTTTATCTGCTTCTCTCCACACTCGTGTAGTGGACGTTTGTCATTTTGGAACTACTCAGCATCTATATCCCCTTCCTAACAGCACCTCTATTTCCTACTGAGGACTGTTTTAAAATGTACCCTGGATTTTGTTTTTATTCAGGTTTGATGAAGCCAACTGATCAGGAGATAACTGTCATTGAAAAGACAATTTGTTACTCTTAGTTCCCAAGAGGAGGGGGCATGCTCCCCACACAGGGCCCCATGGGGAAGCACCAGGGTCAGTGGGAAGGCAGAAGGAGCCAGGGGAAAGCATGGGCACAGCCTTTATTGTGGTTTCTGTGCAAAAGGCAAGGCAAGGGAGAGTAAGAATATTTAGGATTGGCAAATTTGAGTAATTTTTGTGGGCTCTGGGCTATAGGGTTGTCTCTAGTTGTCTGATACCTGGTCCTGTGATGATTAGGGAAGAGGAATATTGTCTGCTGGAACATAAGAGCTACATAGAGGAGGGGGTTTGGAGTATGGGTTCTGGATTGGTTAGCTTACAAATGAAAGGCACACTGCCTGTTTGCTATCTCTAAGAATTGGCTAACCCTAAGATGGGCAGTCTCTCCCCAGTCAGTGAAGCCCCAGCTGCCAGAGCATCAAGAATACAAAAAATAAGAAATTATAGTTAATACAGGGACTTAGTCTTATCATGTTGGATGTAACCTTGGTGGCATGGTAAATCTAGGCATTCTTCCACCCTCTACAAAACCAGAGGGATGGGAGCAAAGCTGGAGCAGTGGGGACTGTTTCTGAGTCTCACATTCACTCTTAAGGAACTGAGAACTTAATCTTTTACAGTGTCAAAAAGACCACCTTATGCCCTACCTCCCACCCCAGCTCCTGCAACACAAATGCCCAGCACAGCACAGTTTGTGGGATACAATCCACAGAGTCATCTCGCCTACAACTACAGGCTGAGAGGAACCTGGACACTAACAGCCAGGTCATGGTGTCCTCCGGTCTTATGATTCCAAAGTCCCCAAAGATAAGCTACTGATTGATGCCCTACACCAGGTAGAGCAGAAAGATCTGGGGCCAAGTAAAGGCTTCCAACCCTCACCTAATGTTGTGGTTAATCTTGCCAATCATTGGTGGCATATGGCAAGATCTCACTGATGAAGGAAACAAAGATATTTAAATAAATATGAAGCAGAAAATATAGAGTAGAATGAATCTCTGAAGGCCTATTATAATGCCCCCACATACCTTCTGAAAACAAGTACAAAAAGTCAAGCAGGAGCTGCTTTAGAGGAAGACAGAGACAGTCTCTCATAGAGAAATGAGAATTTTACATGAGCATTCAGCCTGCTGAAGATCCACATCATTATCATGATGGCTTTTTAATGAATGAATGGATTAAACAAACTTTTTTTCTTTTTTTATTGGTGTCGTAATAGTTTATAACATTGTGAAATTTCAGTTGTACATTATTATTTGTCAGTTACCGTATATATGTGCCCCTTTACCCCTTATGCCCACCCCCCAACCCCCCATCCCTCTGGTAGCCACTAATCTGTTCTCTTTGTCCATGTATTTGTTAAACAAACTTCTTAAGAGCAATTTTAGGTTCACAGCAAATTGAAAGTACAAGAGAGTGTCTATATACCCCCTACCCGCCCCCCAGCCTCCCCTACTATCAACATCCCCTACTGGAGTGGCACATTTGTTAGAAATGGTGAGTCTACATTGGCACATCATTATCGCCTAAAGACCATAGTTTACATTAGGGTTCATGCTTGGTATGAATCCCATTCCATGTGTTTTGACAAATGTCGTATATGTAATGTCATGTATCCACTATTATAGTATCATATAGAATAGTTTCACCACCCTAATCCCCTGTGCTCTGCCTATTCATCTCTCCCTCCCCACTAACTCCTGGCAATCACTGATCTTTTAACTGTCTGTGTAGTTTTGCCTTTTCCAGAATGTCGTGTAGTTGGAATCATATAGTATACAGCCTTTTCAGACTGGCTTCTTTCACTTAGCAATATGCATTTAAGTTTCTTCCATGTCTTTTCATGGCTTGATAGCTCATTTCTTTTTGGTGCTAATGATATTCCATTGTCTGGATGTATCACAGTTTATTTATCCATTCACCTACTGCAGGCCATCTTGGCTGCTTTCAAGTTTTGGCAATTATGAATAAAGCTGCTATAGACATCCGTGTGCAGGTTTTTATAAGGACATAAATTTTCAACTCATTTGCGTAAATACCAAGGAGCTCAATTGCTGGATCCCATGGCAAGAGTAAGTTTAGTTTTGGAAGAAACTGCCAAACTGTCTTCCAAAGTGGCTGTACTACTTTACATTCCCACCAGCAATGAATGAGAGTTCCTGTTCCTCCACATCCTTGCCAGCATTTGGTGGTGTCAGTGTTTCGGATTTGGCCATTCTAATAGGTGTGCAGTGGTATCTCATTATTGTTTTAATTTGCAATTCCCTAATGATATTTGATGTTGAGCATCTTTTTATATATTTATTTTCCATCTGTATTTCTTTGGTGAAGTGTCTTTTCATGTCCTTTGTCATTTTTTAATCAAATTTTTCATTTTCTTATTGTTGAGTTTTAAGAGTTCTTTGTATATATTAGATAGCAGTCCTTTATCAGAAATGTCTTGTGCAAATATTTTCCCCTAGTCTTGGCTTGTCTTCTCATCGACTTGGCAGTGTCTTTTGCAGAGCAAAAGTCTTTAATTTTAACAAAGTCCAGCTTATCAATTATTTCTTTCATTGTAAATATGCATGTTCGTAATGAAAACATTTTAGCGGATGTCAATAAAGCGTGTTGAAAAAGGGGCACTTTTTTCTAGTTCTTATATAAGTGTTTTATGGGCTAGTGGTGACCCCAGGCTGGGCCTACTCCTCAACAGGGAGGGGTCTGGCAGGCAGTTCTTAGAGAAGACAGTATGGGCTAGTTACACCTCAGTGGTGGTTCTATTAGCAAATTTTGCTGGTGGGGTCTGGTGTACACATATCATCCCCTCTTAAAGTGCAGTAACTGGCTGTGAAGCACCTAATGTTTAGAAAGTAGTTCAAAGCTTTGGAATGAGAGAGGATGGGGGTGTGGAATGTCTGGGCTGCAAATGCTGATAAGCCAGGTTCCACCCAAGGAATTCAGAGCACACTCCCAGCAAAACCTACCACAAGATTTCTCCTCTCTGTAGCTACCTTGGCAAAAATTCATTCATTCAGTCAATGGCTGTGTGTCAGTTCTGTGTTATGGGCTGCAGCACAATAGGAATAAGAGAGTCAAGATCCAGTCTAGTCGGGGACACAGACATGGAACAAATATTTACGAGATTATGAGTGTGCTGTGAAAGGAGAAGCCCAGGGTAATGGGAGATTGCTGTTAAATAAGAGGATCAGACTTAGCTAGGAGTCAGGAGAAACTGCAGGGTGAGTAAAATTCAACTAGGTGAAAAGTGAGGTAGCCTAGATGAGGGAGGGTTTATTTAAGCTACTGGCTAAGCTCCTGTTAGAAAGAAACTGAGAAGTGCAGTGGGTCAAATAAGATAGAGGTGCTTTCTCTCCCCTGTAAAGGTCTAAAGGTAGGCAGGGCCCAAAATTAGTAGGTGTCTCAGCTCCATGAAGCCAGACCAAAGTGACAGTGGCTTAAATAGGAGACAAATGTACTTCTTTCTCTCATGTAAAGGTCCAGAGGTAGAGAGGCCAGGGTTGGCACAGAAATTCTGCTCCATGAAGTCTGCGGGGACTGTATCTACTAGGGTTCAAGCAGGGAAGCAGAACCACTGTATCACGAAATCAATATTTATCATAGGAATCAGACTTTACACAATTGTTGGCGGAGCTAGAGAAGTAAAGATCACAAAGGAGAGTTGGAGGATCATGGAAAAGTTGCCAATTAGCCATCCAGAAGCACTGGTTTTGGGGGAGTGGGGACAAGTTGGAGCTTGCAGGGAAATAAGCAATGCATATCTTGTCTCCTGGAGTGGGATAGAGATGGGGCTGCTGTAGAAGTCTGTGGAAGGCTCTTGCTTCTTCATAGATATACTTCTGTGCGTTCTTGCCCAGTGTCTGGTGGTGGGCCTGAGGTCTCTGCTGTTTCTCGGGGCTGGCAATGAGGAAGAAGAGCTGGACTCTCAGGAAGATGAGCAAAGACAAACAGGAACCCTCTGGCCCCTTTGCATCTGTCTCTTACTGCCTCTAGCCACAACAACCTTTGGAAGCATAAAACCTTCAGAACTACTTTATTTCCACATTCTGAATCTTGAGCAAATTTCTCCTTAGGTGAAATTAGCCCAGAACCATACAGGGAAGGGTGTTTTGGGAAATGTAGTTCCAGCTTAACCAAAGTGACAGGGTACAAAACAACCATAGGGATCCACGTTCCCTGTAGCTCCCTGCTAGGCATTCTCACCTGCTGTTAACTACTCCACTTTCAACTTCCAGAGGAGGGGCAGGTCCACTTTGGGGAGTGGCATTTCAGGAGCATCAGAACCCAGATGGAAACACGATGAGCTCATCCAAAGGCACATCCCCTCCTGCCTAAGCAAACAGGGGGTGGGGTAGTGTGGGAGGAGCTTGGAGGTGGTGGCAGAATTTAGGACCCAGATAGTAGTAGTTCCCTCCCTAGGTACATACCATCAGGCAAGGGATGAAACCCCAAGGGAACAAGACTTCATAAAGAAAAATAAGAAAACACTTGAGTAGTGCAATCCCTATAAAAGAAAATTCAAAAAGTGAATAACCTATATAAGATAAAGCAGAATTAATGGACCAGCGAGAGAAGGAATTTAAAATAATCATAATAAAAATCTTCTAAGAGACCATAGAGAGTATTATAAGTTTGAAATAGAGAATAAGAATGTATAAAGAAGCTATTGAGTATGAAAAATATAATAGCTGAAATAAAGAACTCACTATGTAAGTTGAATGGCAGAATAGATTCAGACTAAGAAAAAATTCATCAACTGGAAGACAAGGTTGATGAACTCTCCCAAAAGTTATCAGGAAGGAATAAAGAGATGAAAAATACAAGGGTAAAGTCAATAGGTATGGAAGATAGATATGTCTTTAAAATGAGAGTTCCAGAAGAGGAGGAAAAAAAGCTAGAAGAGAGGAAGTATTTGAAAAAAATGAATAAAAGAATTCTCAGAATTAGAGAAAAGTGTAAGATTTCAGACTGAGTACCAACAAGAGAGGTTAAAAAAAAAACTTGAACATATTATAAAATTTAATTGAGACAAAAATTCTGAAAGCTTCTAGAGAATTATAACAAATAAGCAAAGAAACATAAAATAAAAAAACACACTACCCACTAGGAACAAGTGTCATACTGATATCAGTTTTCTCAATAGCAATACTGAATGTGGGAAAAAGAACTTTAGAACTAGAATTTGTGTGTGTGTGTGTGTGTGTGTGTGTGTGAGGAAGATTAGCCCTGAGCTAACCTATGTTGCCAATTCTTCTCTTTTTCCTGAGGAAGATTGGCCCTGAGCTAACATCTGTGCCCATATTTCTCTATTTTATATTTGGGATGCCTGCCACAGCATAGTTTGATAAACAGTGTGTAGGTCCACGCCCAGGATCCGAAGCTGCGAACCCCGGGCTGCCAAAGTAGAGCACGTGACCTTAACTACTATGCCACTGGGCTGGCCACTAGAACTAGAATTTTTATATACAGTTAAGCTATAATTTTAGTACAAAAGTGAATTAAAGATATTCTCAAGCTTTCAAAGTCTCAGAAGATTTACTTACTAAAAGATCCTCTTTGAAAACACTTTTGGAGGAAGTACACCAGCAAAGAGAGAATTAAATCTCAAAGGACACTACAAGATACAGGAATGAAGGGTGACTAAAGTATTTAGTAAGGAATATGGTTGTCTTAATAAATAAGGCTAAAAATGATAAAACAACTATATGCATCATTAAGGACTAAAATTCTAGATGATACAACATGACAGGGTTGTGTGTCTAGAAGGGAGTTGAGTGAAGTCCAGTGGGAGTTGAGTCTATGCTTCTTTGGAGGGAAAGATATAGCTATTAATAAGGTCAAAATTGATAAATAAAAATAAACATAAGTAAGGGTTATAATAAGCTAGAGGTGACACTGAAGAATGAAAATAGATATATAACTTTCAAACCAAGAAAAGAAAATTCAATCTATCCAATGAAAGTTATGAAAGGAGTAAAAAACAATCAGATATGGTAAATAGGAGATATGAAATAAGATGGCTGATACAGTCTGAATATAGCAGCAAATAAAATAAATATAAATGGGATAAATTTACAAATTAAAAGACAAAGAATCTAATATTAGATTAAAAATAAATAATATATTGAAATAAAATACGTTATCATTTTAAAAGAAGATACAGAAAGGTTGAAAATAAAGAGAAAAGAGATAAACCAAAACATTAAGCAAAATAAGGCCATTGTAGCAGTTTTCATATCAGACCAAAAAGATTTTAAGGTGAAAAACATCATAAAGGAAAAGAGAGACATAATATATTTGCAAAAGAATAAATCAAGGAAATATAATAACTATGAATACATATGCACTTAGTGATACAGATTTGAAATACATAAATAACAACTGACAAAACTTGGGGATAGGGTGAGATTTTAACAGATCCTTCCCAGAACTGACAATTTAGGTAGACAAAAATTAAACAAAGACATAGAATATTTAAACAATATATTAATAAGCTCAAATTAATAGACAGAGAGAACTTTACTCCTCAAAATTGGGAATATTTATAGAACATCAGCAAAATTTGACCCTGTAGTAGATCACATAGGAAACTTCAATTAATTTCAAAGAATCAATATCATAAAAAATAGGTCTCAGACCATAGTGCAATAAAATTAGAAATTAACAACAAAACGATAGCTTTAAAAATCCATTATGTCTGTAAACTAAAAAAAATACTTCCAAATTGCTCTTGGTTTAAAGGGAAAAATATAAGGGAAATTTAAAAATATTTGAAAATAAATAGTAAAAGCAATTCATGTCATAATTTGTGGGACAAAATTAAAACAGTACTTAGAGGAAAATTTATAGCTTCAAATATATTTATCAGAAAGTAATGAAGAAATAGGAACAAAAGAGCTAAGTATTTAACTCAGGAATCTGAAAAAGCAGCAGAATACACACAAAGATATAAAAATGAAGAAAAAATAAAGATAAGGAAAATCAATCAAACTAAAAATCACAACAAAAAATATAAAAGATTAATGAAATCACAGCCTGTTTCTTCAAATAGATTGACAAGATATAGATATCTCTAAAAGACTGATCAAGAAAAAGGAAAAAGATGCAAATTAGATAAATAATGAAGTAGGGGGAAGTAACTACAGTCACAACAAAGATTATAAAAATAGTAAAAGTAATTATTACTATGTGGTATTAGATTAGAGATGTAAATAATCTAGTGGAACAGAATAATGAGCCCTGAAAAAGACTCATTTGTCTATGAATAAACACTATATAACAGGTAGCATTGCATGTTCTGAATTAGTTGGCTCTCCATATGTGAAAAAATTAGACCCTTATCTCATACTACATACAGAACAAAATTTAGATGTATCAAAGATCTAAATGTAAAAGGCAAAACTAATTTTTTTAAGGAAAAAATATAGGAGAATATTTTTTAATATCTTGGTGGTAGGGCAAGTTTTCTTAAACAAGGAATAAAAGCCCAAATCATTAATAGAAATGCTAACATATTTGCCTACATTCAAATTTTAAAAATGACATAGACCATATTGAAAGACAAGACATAGTCTGGGAGAAGACATTCACTGACTGACAAAGGATCAGAACACAGACTACATAAGGAAATCCTATAAGCCAGTAAGAAACAGCCCAGTGGAAAAGGACAAACTCAATGGCCAATATACATCTGAAAGGATGTGCAACCTTACCAAGGAAACACAAGTTTTAAAAAATGAGATACCAATTCAGACAGATTAGATTGGAAAGTTATTTAGTGTCTGACCAGAGCAAGTGTTATCAAGGAATTAGGGAAAGAGGAACTCACATGTTGGTGGGAGTATAAATTCATATATTAGTTTAAGTGGAACATGTGCATGCCCACAACTCTGCATCTCACTTCCAGATGTATACCCCAGAGAAACTCTCACATTTATTCACAAGAAGACGTGTACTAGAATGTTCACCATTGATTGCAACAATTTTAAAACCATCTAAATACCCATCAACAGCAGACTGGAAGAACCACAGTACAGCCATCTGATGGAATACTACACGACAGTTACAATGAACTGGAGCTACATCTATTAACATAGGTAATCTCCAGAACATAATGTGGGAAGCCAGAGAGAAGTTACAGAATAATATATGAACTATATACCATTTATATCTAGTTTAAACCCCTAAAACCAAAATCATACAATAGTTAAGGAAACATAAAAATGGAATGAAAATTAGGCAGTTGGCTCTTTGATATTGGTCTTGGCAATATCTTTTTTTATATGTCTCCTCAAGCAAGGGACACAAAAGCAAAAATAAGCAAATGGGACTACATCAAACTAAAAATCTTCTGCACAGCAAAGGAAACCATCAACAAAACAAAAAGACAACCTACTGAATGGGAGAAGATATTCGCAAATCATATATTTGATACAGGGGATAGTATTCAAAATATATAAAGAACTCATACAACTCAACAACAAGAAACCAAACAACCCAACTGAAAAATGGGCAGAGGATATGAATAGATATTTTCCCAAAGAAGGCATACAGATGGCCAACAGGCACATGAAAAGATGTTCAACATCAATAATTGTTAGGGAAATGCAAATCAAAACCACAATGAGATATCATCTCATGCCTGTCAGAATGGCTATTATCAAAAAGACAAGAAATAAGTGTTGGAGAGGATGTGGAGAAAAGGGAATCCTCAATACACCATTGGTGGGAATGTAAATTGGTTCAGCCATTATGGAAAACAGTATGGAGATTCCTCAAAAAATTAAGAATAGAACTACCATATAATCCAGCTATTCCATTTCTGGGTATTTATCTGAAGAATACGAAAACACTAATTTGAAAGATATATCCATCCCTATATTCACTGCAGTATTATTCACAATAGCCAAGATATGGAAACAACCTATTAATGGATGAATGGATAAACAAGATGTGGTATGTATATATATATATACATACACACACAATGGAATACTACTCAGCCATAAAAAAGGTGAAATCTTGCCATTTGTGACAACATGGATAGACTTTGAGGGTATCACGCTAAATGAAATAAGTCAGATGAAGAAAGACAATTACTGTAAGATTTCACTCTTATGGGGAAGATAAAAAATGAAACAAACAAACAAACAAATAAAACAAAACAAAAACAAACTCATAGAAGCAGATAACAGAATGATGATTACCAGAGGGGACGGGGGTGGGGGGAGGGCGAAAGGGTAAAGAGGGTCAATTATATTATGACGAATGGAAACTACAATTTTGGTGGTGAGCACACTGTAGTATATTCAGATGTGGAATTATCATATACACCTGAAACCTACACAATGTTATAAACCAGTGTTACCTCAATAAAAAAAAAAAGGAACAAAATTATAAAGTATATGTGGGAATGATAAACACTACATTAATGATGTGGTTTCCTCCAGTAAAGAATGGACTGGAATGGGATAGACGAGAGGTACACAACAGACTCAGTTGTATCTATAATTTTTTCGATAAAAATTCTGAAGCCAATATTTTATAATATTAAAATTTGACAAAGTTGTATAGTGGTGTACACAGGTGTTCTTATATTATTCTTATATTATTCTTTCTCATTTGTGTGTTTCATAATTAAACAATGAAGTTAAAAATAAAGAAATATTAGGAACAGCTTTACACCAATAAAATTTAAAATCTGTAAGACACAAATGTTTATTGAAATATGTAAAATGCCAAACTTTGAACAAGAAGAAGTAGAAAATAAGCCAATAACCAGTAAAAGAATTGAAATGATAATCAAAGTCATCTCCTTTTAAATTGTTTTCTCAGCTCATTGGGCTTTACACCTAAGTCCTACCAAACCCATTGTATCAAGATATCTGTTTATCCTGATGCTTTGATGTCTGGGGCCTTGCTCACCCTGGAGAGACTGAACTCTGAGGGCCAGCAATTCCTAGAGCTAGTCAAGGACTCCCTGCCAGCACGCCTTTCATATGCAAACTAACCAATCCAGAGCCCAGGCCCCACTACCACTTCTATGAGCTCTTACCCTCCCTGCCCTAACCACCCAGGGCCAGGTACCAGGCAACTACAACAGCCCCTACACCCACGAGCCCAATCAAATGATTAAAACTAGCCAATCCTAAGCCTGCCTATTTTGCCTTGCCTTATCTCCTCCTGACCATGTGCCTCAGAGCAACTCAAACTCAGGCCCATGAGGGGACATGCATGAGTGTTGTTTGCTACAGCAGAGAACCGGAGGCATCCTCAATGGCCACCATTAGGAGAATGGATAAGTAAAACGTGATAGATAGATGCACTGTGGAGTAAATAGGTAGCGCTTAGAAGCAATAGGTTTGAAGTATATATAATAACACGGATATATCCTAAAAGCAGTGAAAAAAGTAAAGAAGAGAAAGAGATCTAAAATGCATACATATACAAAACACGATATATTTTTCAAAGACACATATACCCAAGGACACAGGCCCGATATAAAATAGTAAGTGTCCATGGGGGAATGGGGAAATACGGGCAGTGATGGAGATGAAGGGAAGAAAAAGAAGCTTATAAATGAAAACAAGAGAAGGCCTCGTATGAAAGTATGATTGTGTTACATGACCTGGAGAGGGAGGTTAACTGAACTCTGCATCTGAGGTCCACCCCCGCCAAAACAGACACCACACACACACACACACACACTAAAGCTACATCTTGTACCAGACCTGTTGGCTCCCTTAAAATCAAGCCCGGGGCCTCTAAGGGCAAGTGGAAGGATATTCAGGGGGATCCTGGGGTACAGGCAATGTCCTATTTCTTGACCTGCATGATGGGGTATTCATTTTATAACTAATTGTTAAACCACACAAATAAGTTGTACAGATTTTTTTTTTTTTTTGGTGAGAAAGAGCGGCCCTGAGCTAACACCTGTTGCCAATCTTCCTCTTTTTGCTTGAGGAAGATTGTCCCTGAGCTAACATCTGTGCCAGTCTTCCTCTGTCTTATATGTGGGATGCCGCCACAGCTTGGCTTGATGAACTGTGTGTAGGTCCACTCCCGGGATCTGAACCTGCGAACCCTGGGCCACCAAAGCAGAGAGCACGAATTTAACCACTATTCCACTGGGCTGGCCCCAGTACAGAATTTTTTTTTTATGTCTTCATTTTTTAACATGACCTCTTCTCTTGTGAAGTAGGGACAGGGCCTTTGAGCATTTGTTGTCAACCTTGCCACTTCCTTCTCCCTGGTCCTTGTCTCTGAAGAGTTCTGAGGAACACAGTTTCTAAACCTTCAATCTGGCCCAACTCTTGTTCCACTGAGGAGCAAACTACAGTTGGTATGGGCACCTCTGGGATGGCCTCTGTCATCTTCCAAAGGTGGCTAACTCATCAGTCGACTGTAATGGGTCCTGAGGTAACCAATGCCCAGGGGATGAAGGCCCTGGTCACTGTGGACCCCAGGAGGCTGCCCTCTATGTGCCAGCCACCGAGCTGGGCACAGGTGGTTGTGGTCTTGTTCCTGCCGCTGGAGGGGACAGGCAGCGACCCAGTAACTGACCCATCAAGTCCATCCACGTCTGTGCTTCCTCCACCGGAAATCCTTCCGCTGTCCCTTTTCTGACTTGTCAGGTCTTGTTCTTGTCAGGCCTCAACCTCAGCCAGAGTCCTCCTGGGAGAGAGCTAAAAAGGGAGTGTGCTAACTTCCTGCCAGGCCCCACCTGAACCCAGGGTTATCTCTTTGGCTTGAAGCCATCTGTCAGGAAACGGCCCCCTCTCCTTTTCGGGAGTTACCTGTATGTCAGCCTCAGTGTGTGTTTAAAGATCTTCCATGGGTGAGGGGAGAAAAGGAATAAGGTGGCTTGTGAATATTCCTTGTTCCTGGGACAAGTGATCCTTCAACATCCCTTAAAGTAAGATGCTAGATCTTCTTTTAATCTCTATTTCATGGATGATGCCCATGGATGTGATGTGACGTGCCCAAGGTTACCAGCAGAGTGAGGACTGGACAACAGATTTGTCTGACTCCAGAACATGGAGCCATCATATCCTCTCCAAAAGCCATCAGGGCAGAGACTGTGGGGTTCAAAACAAAGAGAGTACATTCCTAACTCAGGAAGGAGATTTGTGGGAGAACACATTTTCATCCCCTTTAGAGAGAGACTGGGGGTTTGGCTGGGGGTTGACAGGCACAGAGAAATGAAGCTCTGCTGGCCCAGATGGCCCAAAGGCATCAGTGGCCAGTGCGTCCCCGCCTCTGTGCTGCTCTAGGAGATGGGCCCCGTGGATGCTGGGTGTGGGTGGGAAGAACCAGGAAGGGTGAAAAGAATGTAATTGGCTATTTGGGGGAATTGGAGCTATTTTGAGGTGGTGAGGGTTCAGAGGAACAAATTCTGGGCTTTAAGAGAAAACCCTAGGACAAAGCAGTCAGGAGCCCCTTAGGCTCCGGCACACAGGAGACTAAGTGGTGGTTGTGGCTGTCTGGGGGCGCTCTGCAACGGCTTCCTCAGGTATAAATAACCGGCCCCTAGTGGGGAGAACATCCTCATTGCCGCTGAAGGGACAGGAGCCAACACTCAATAATGGGGAATGAGCTCCCCCTTGTGGTACTTCAGGGTGATGGCAGCCCTGAACTCAGGCCTGGGAATCCAGGGAAATTCCTTCTTGTACTGACTAGAAGTGACCAGCGTTTACAGTGTGTAGGGCCTTGCACTAGCCATTTACATCCACCATCTCACCTTTCCAACCGCTGGCGGAAAACTGCTTCTCTTCACCAGCGCTCGTCCTCCACCTCTATCCTCAGGTGTGAGCTGAAGCCTCACTTCCTCCCAGAAGAGCCTGCTGACCCCTGCCCCTGGGTCCTGTACCTCTGCCTGGTACTTCTAGGAAGCCTGGCTGTCTCTCTGACACTTGTTGCACCTTACTCTGATTAGTTTGTTTACCTTCACCAATGGACGGTAACTTCCTCAGGCAGCTTACTCTTCTTTGCATCCCTGGCAGAGAGAAGGGATTGAATTAATTTTGGTCAAATGAATAAATGATGAATGGGAGAGTATTCCTGGCATGCATATAGCTTGGACACAGGGTTGACATCACAGCCTGGAGTTATGCAGTGCTCCAAGCTGCCACCCACTTTAGGGAGAATGTCTCTAAAGACCATTAACCCTGAAATCTCAAGAACTTCCCCTTGCAAAACCCCAGATGACTACATGTCATATTCCTCCGTATTTGCACCGTTCTTTCACTGGTAAGATACAGGGAGAGAGGACACAAGGGACGAATTTTATGACTTAACCGTCTGATGTTGAGACAGAGTCCCTGAGGGCTGGTCCTGGGCATGGTCACTGAAGAGGGTCCCTCAGATAACATCAGCCAGCAGGTGAACCCCAAGAGGACATTTAAGCTGGCTCTCTGAACTTGGGGCCAAGATCAGTGGGGTCAAGGGTCACCCCGTTGATCTCTCATTGTATTGCCTCTTATGGGATTTTAATGAGTGACTTAGGACTCTCCCAGTCAGAGGTTTCTCCTCGTTCATCATCTGTATGTAGTGGTGGAAATGGCAGCAGTGCCAGCAAAACCCTGGGCTCCCCAAATGTGCCACAGAAACACCTCCGGCTACTCTCAGAGCACTGGGAAGACTTCTAACCATTGATTTCTACAGATGAAGAAATTGAGGCTCGAAGAGTGACATAACTTGCTCACGATCACACAGCTGGTAAGTGGCAAGGCTGGAATGGTGATCCAAGTCTGTGGCTCCAAATGTGTGCTCTTAAAAATTTTTTTGAGTAAATAATATACTCACACAGCATGAAATTCAAACAGTCCCAAACAGTGACGAGCCATCCTTCCTTCTACCTTTTCCCTCAGGCAGTCTGTTGCTCTCCCTGGAGAACCAGAGCTATAATTTTCTTGGGTGACATTCCCAAGCTTTTCTATACATACTCAAACATACATATTCTCCCTGCACCTATGCACACATGGAGGGCAGCCTAGCATGTGCCCTGTTCTGCATCTTGTTCTTTACACCTAATGATGTATCTTAGAGTTTGCTCCACATCCGTGTATTTAGAGCTGTCCCATACTTTTCATGACTACACATGATTACGCTGATGGACATACCAAAATTTATTTTCCTAATCCTCTATTGATGAATATTTAAGTTGTTTCCAATCTTTTCAGATTACAAATAATGTTTCAATGAATACGTTTGTACACATATCATTTCATACGCGTGCACACATATCTGGACCAAAGCCTCTTAAATATTATACTTCGTTTGGTCATTCATTCATCCAGGCCCTGAGGACACAGAGATGAATAGTACCTGGTCACCTCTTGAAGGAGAGTGCGAATTGGAGGAGACGGTGAGCCGGGCATGGAAGGAGTACTGGCCATCTGTCTGTGGAAACCTGAGGCTGACAAATGGTCTGAGGACCGACCTTCTCCAAGCTCCTGCGTGGATGCTGGGACTCATGTAGACCACAGTCTTCTTCTTTCTGGCCTATACCCTTCCCAGGCCTTTCTGTGCGGCAGTTTTCTGCACGATTTGTCAGTCTTCTTTGGGTAGCGTTCTGGGAGGCCCATTGGAGACTCTAGGAACAGGTGTAGCACGGAGAGCGCCCTCTTGTGGATCTCTGTGGACGCAGTGTGGGAAGACCCAGAATTTCCCACCTCTGCCGGTATTCTGGCGCTGGGTTGGGCAGTCTCAAGACCGCTCCTTTGTCTCGGGTGCTAAAGGCAGAGGGGAAGAGTCCTCCCAAATCCTGCCGCCCGCTACTAGAGAGTAGAGGCTCCGTTTGGGGGTGGTAACCTGTGCCCTGGGCTTTAGAGTGTGAAATCAAGAGAAGAGGTATGGAGTCAGAGAAATGGGAATCTGGAAACCAAAACAAAAATGAAGGGAGGATCAGAGATGGAAAAATAGGTCGACCAAAGATACACGAACACATACATAAGGAGAACAGATTGGTGGTTACCAAAGGGGAAGGGGTGGGGGGAGGGCAAAAGGGGTAAAGGCGACGTGTAGGGTGACAGATGGCAACTAGACTTTTAGTGGTGAATATGATGCAGTTTATACAGAAGTCAAAATATAATGATGTACGCTTGAAAATTATATAATGTTATAAACCACTGTTACCTTAATAAAAAAGAAAAAGAAAAGAAAAATAGGTCCACCAAAATGGGCTGAGATCACTCCTACAGGAAAATTACTAAGACTGTACTTTCTTCATTCTCCAGGTTCACAGACTCTGTGAGTTCTCAGACAGCCCCCTCTCCGCAACTAGGACAGTAATGTTCAAACCAGCACCCAGGCAAATGGGGCCTAAACCCAGCCAAGTTAGGCAGGGCTGGCCCTCGAGGAGAGCCAACCCTGTAGCCCCACACCATTTGAGAAAGACTCTGAGTTGGACTTATGGCCTGGTGTGGCCTTGGTCATCTGACCAGCCCCAGAAGAGACAGTGCCTCCAGGCCCCAGTCTGGCCCCTGGTTCTTCTCCATATCCAGCCTGTCTGCTAACCAACGACAATGGCCATACCAAATACATCTATCTGTTCCATGAACTGGGGCACTTGAGTTCTGGGTCCTTGTCTTCTGAGACCAAAGTCCTGAGGCTGTCCTGGATCCTCACTTGGGAGAGGCAGCCAGGGCTGTGGGGAGGCTGTGGCTTGTATGGTCAGTGTCATAGGGGAGAGGGTAGGGGTATAGGTGGGGAGAGAAAGGAGTTAGCTCTGGTACTGGGGCCTATTGCAAGTGAGGGGTATGGAGGCAGTCTCTGTGATGGTCCCCAGTGATCCCTGCTTCCTGTGGAATCCCCCTCCCCTTGAGGAATCACCTCCCCTTGAGGGTGGGCTGCACCTAGAGACTTGCTTCTAATGAATAGAATATGGCAAAAGTGAGGGGATGTTACCTCTGAGATTAAGTTACCTCTTGCTTGCTCTCTCAGGCTCTCTTGCTTACCTGCTCTGATGAAGCCAGCTGCCATGTTGTGAGCTGCCTTATGAAGAGGTTCATGTGGTAAGGAATTGAGAGAAGCTACCAGCCAACAGCCAGTGAGAAAGTGAGGTCCTCAGTCCTCAGTCCAATAACCCACAAAGAACTCAATCCTGCCAATAACCATGTAAAGGAAATTGGAAGTAGATTCTTCTCCACTGAAGTCTTCAGATGAGATTGCAGCCCCAGGTAATACCTTGATTGCAGACTTGTGAGAGGAATGCACACTAAGAGAAGGTTGGATGAATGCAGAATGGGCTAATTCACAGTATCCACCACACCTTCCAACTGATGGTGGAAGTCCATCCTCCCTCCCAGAAATTCCATGGACTCAACCCGGCTAGCCCACATCCATCATCACCCCCCATCCATCTTCCCCAGCCCCAGTCTAACTGTCTTAGGGAGGAAGGACTCTCCCTACCTCACCCACTGGAGAGATGTCTTGTCTGTTTTGGTTAAACGTGGCCTTGTACTCCAGATAGAACCATTGCTCAGTAATTCTTACTCTGCTGGTCCCTGAAATGCCACGGTCAGGCTGGTGGGCATGGGGTCATTGTTACCCATGTCCCCAACTATTCTTACCAAAATTTTGCCCTCACTGCACAGGCCTTAATTGGGAGGAACCCCAAAGGGCCCTTAAAGGGGAGGGGATCTTGGCTCATTTTCACTCAGAGCATCTCCCTCAATGCCAACTAGTCTCGGAGAATCTCAGTCCTTGGTCTTCTCTAAGTTTTGTCCCCTAGAGTCCTGCTGACTGAATGATGTGGGCACAGCAGTGTTCTTGCATTTCTATTGCCCCGAGATGTTCTTGATCTCTGTGGATGAGAGAAGGAGCCCAGTAACAACCATTTATTAAGCACTACTTCTGACTCAGCCCTAAGACAGGCACTGGGACAGAGTTGGTTACGACTCAGAGGGTGGCCTCCGGTGCTTGTAATCTAGTGGGAGAAGACAAGTAAAGGAGCACTCACAAAACCCCTGATGAGTGTGATGAGAGACGAATACCAGGGGCATTTTGGAAGCTGAGAAGAAAACCTAATTCTTTCCTGAGGGCAAGGAAGGCTTGCAGAGGGTGAGTAAGAATTTATTTGGCCCCATAAAAGAAGAGAAGGCATTCCAGACAGAGGAAATGACATGTACCTGGCCACAGAGGGATGAGAGAGTGCAGTGCACTCGGGGAACTGCATGCTCTCTGGTAGAGATGGTTCTCCAGCGAGAGAGACACACAGGAAACTCTGAAGGATTTTTATTTTTACTGACATGGAAAGATGACCAAGATAGGTTATCAAATGAATAAAGCAAGTCATGTGAGAGTATATCGTGTGATCCCTGTGTATCTTATGTTAAGGATATCTATATATGTACCTGCTTGATGTGAATATCTGGAAACTTATTGGAAGAAAACACACAAAATCAACAATTGGGGATACTCTAGGGAGATGGACTGGAAAGGAGAGGAGATAAGAGAAAGGAGAGGAGAAAGAGGGGTGCTCTCCCTTTTTATTCCATACCACTCTGTACTGTTTGCATTTGCATTATTTTACAATATTGATATATTAAAATAATTTAATGAATTAAGTAATATAAGCATACTTGCCTTCTGAATCTCCTTTAGAAAGATTTGGGGAACAGTTTGAATGTGGGTTGGATATTAGATGCTATTAAAAAATTTTTGTTAATTTTAGCCATGTATGAAAAGAATCTTATTTTTTAGAAGTAAATATTATGATATCTAACATAAGAGAGTTTCTAAGCCCTGGGGAGATTCAACAAAAGCTGGACCCCATGAATTTACCTGTCCTCCAGTTGTGTGAGTTTCTCCATCAGTGCTCTGTGGCCTGGCGAGGAGAGAAAGCATGAAGTGGTGATGTGGCTCTAGGCCTGGGGTTTTGTCAGTGGCTTGGGTTAGATGAAAGGACAGGCTGCAGTTGAGGGGGGTTCTTGGCTGTATGGAGAAGGAAGGGAAAGCCAGGAAGTTCCCAACTACAGTGAACAGCTCTGTGTGTGTGTGTGTGTGTGTGTGTGTGTGTGTGTGTTCGGCTACTCTACATCTGAACACCCTCCAGTTGGGAGGAACCCCCCTTTGTGTGTGTCTGGAGGGAGGCAGAATCTCACCTGCTACCAAAGAAGCAAAGAGACTGGAGCTTTCTCTTTCCATCCCACAATCAGCTAGCCTGTGGGCACGTGACCCAAGTTGAGTCAATTAATGCTCCTACCCAGGATGACTCAAAGATACAGGGACAGGTGAAACATTATTCAAAGTGGGGACAATGGGGCTGAGAACACAGCACCAGCAACATTGAGTGCTCAGTGGCAGAGACACTAGTGGGGATTCCCAGCCAGAATATTCTTGTGGTTTGACCTTGGCTGCATTTGCTGTCTTCCTGGTTCCTGCATACCGGTTCTTTGGCATTTATGTGGATTCTATGAGCTACCTAAAATCTTTCCAAAAAACTCTTTTATCGTTAGGGTAGCCAAAGTTAATTTTTGTGCTTGCTGCCAAGAACCCTAACTAGTACATAAATTGGTACCAGGCAAATGATGGCAGGTAAAAGATTATTAGAGGAATGGTGGAAATGAGGATTGGTTATTTGGCTTAGTTAGGGCTGTAGATCTATTGGGATTCAGGAATGGGAATTTGGTAGCCTATGCCATACAATGCAAACCAGCTAATTAAATTACTACCCACAGTCACCTAGAATGAAGTGTCCACTGAGGACAGGCATTAGGAGACCATGTGGGATGGTCTGCTTTTAAAACCACAGGGCAGCTTATCGAAATTGGATAACAAGCTCAAACCCTAAATTCCCAGCTCAAAGTAATGACTTAAACCCTCGGACTTTCTGTCATTGCTGAAAATATACCTCATCTCTTGTAGCAACAGGGCTGACATAAATGAAACCAATCTCGGAATTTGATCCTAATGGTTCTTGAACGATAATGTTAGACAAATCACGGTCTTATAAAATTAGGACATTGATTAGAAAAAAACTTGAACCCCAAGAATTGAAATAAGGCTATAAGACACCTTCAGAGGAACCCCAACTATCTATCACTGAGCCTCCCTTACCAGCTGAAGCAGCTCCTCCCCATTGTCTGGCAATGCTCCTCCTCTGATTGATGATGCTGTGACTTCTTCTGGAGTTACCTTGCAAGAGGACACCATTTATCCTCATACCCCACCCCCCAACATTTTCCTCAGATATTTCAAATCCTAGCATGCCAATATTTGAGGGTGGTTCTATTTGAAGGAGCAGATAGTTGACGGAAACCTGGACTCCTAGCTGCTCAAACTAGAACACCAGCTTCAGAATCTTTGATAAGGGCCGGCCCTGTGGCTTGGTGGTTAAGTGCGCGCGCTGCGATGCTGGCGGCCCGGGTTCGGATCCCAGGTGCGCATTGAGGCACCACTTCTCTGTCCATCCTGGGGCCGAGTCCCACATACAGCAACTAGAAGGGTGTGCAGCTATGACATACAACTATCTACTGGGGCTTTGGGGGCAAAAAATAAAATAAATAAAATCTTTAAAAAAAAAAAAAAAAGAATCTTTGATAAGTGTTCGTACATCATTAAATTCAGCCTGATCCAAAGTTACAATGTCAGAAACAGTATAACCTCAAAGGAATCTGAAGACTTATAAAGATAAGAACATTGGATAAGATTATTGTGTCGACTTGACCACTCACCCATCATGTCCCCAGTAAGGGCCCCAGATGTTTCGTTCTCAAAGAACTTGAAAAAGTACTTTGGTGAAGGAAATAATAGAAGCACCAAAAAGCGCTTTAGTAAGCTGTTTTCTGTAGGCTAAGGATGCTATTGGGAGGTAGTGTGTGGCTCTCTGTTCCAAAGAAAATGAACTCTGTGTGCTTTAGACCAAGCAGCAGCACTTAAGTAGCAGAGGCAAATGAACATAAATAACACGTTAATCAGCAGAGCTGACAAGTACCCAATGGATAAAAGTCCTTGACTATTATAATTATTTTTGCTTCTTCTAAGTAAGTGCCTGGAACCAAAATAGCCCACTAAGGTGCCACTTGATGAGTATTTTTTAAAAATGGTAACGACTGGTGAATAGAAGCTTGAGTTGAGTTACTGTGGCAAAGACTACTAGTTGTTTTTCCAATATCTATTTTCCCCTTCTCTCTCAGAAATAGAACTGCTGAAATTTAGCAGAACACATGGCTACTGAGAATAAAGACTACATTTCCTAGCCTCTCTTGCAGCTAGGTATGGCCATGTGACTAAGCACTAACCAACAGGATGTGAGTGGAAGTAATATATATAATTTCCAGGTTGTGTTTTTAAAGGTAGAGGTTATACCTTTCTTCCTCTTCTTTCTCCAGCCTGTTGCTCAGAATATATAAGTGGTTATGAGGCATTTTGGAATGTGGACAAGGGCAATACTCTAGTGATGGTAAGAAAATAAGATAAAAAGGAGCCTAGGTCCCTGGATGGCCTTGTGGAATAGAGATGCCATACCAGCCCTGGACAGCCTATGTTTGGACAGTCACATGAGAGAGAAGTGAACTTCTATCTTGTTTAAGTCACTGTTATTTTAGGTCTCTGTTACTTACAGGTAAGTAAGTAAGTAATGATGATAGATAGTAAGCCCCAATGTTAGAGCATGTAGGCATCTCCCTATATTCCCAGACCTGAATCATTCCACAGACCCAAAGCCCCCTAAATAAAAAGAAGATTGAGTGTCCTTAGTGAGGAATTCTGTAATAACAGCAAAAAAATGCTCTTTAATAATTATAACTATCATTTATTGAATTTCATTGTGTGCCAAGCGCTGTTCCAAGTGCTTTACATGGATTAATTCATTTAATCCTTAGAACTACCCTATAATCCATATACCAGAAAAGGTGATCAATATCTTGCAGCAGATACAAAAATTAACCCAAAATGGATTATAGATCTAAATGTAAAACTATAAAACGTCTAGAAGAAAACATAGGAGAAAATCTTTACGACTTTGGGTTAGGCAAAGATTTCTTAGATATGACACCACAAGCACTATCTATAAAAGAAAAAAATTGATAAATTAGACTTCATAAAAATTTTAAAACTTCTGCTCTTCAATAAACACTGTTCAGAAAATTAAAAGACAAGCCATAGACTGGAGGAAAATATTTGCAAAACACGTGTCTGATCAAGGATTTGTATCCAAAATATATAAAGAGCTCTCAAAACTCAATAAAAAGAAAGTAAGCAATCCAATTTTTTAAATGGGCAAATGATTTGAACAGACACTTTACCAAATAGGCACATGGAAAGATACTTACCTAATGATCTTAATCATTAGGGTAATGAAAATTAAAACCACAATAAGATACCACTACCTTAAAATGGTTAAAAATTTGAAAACTGAACATACCAAGTGTGTTGATCAGGATATGGAATAACTAGAACTCTCATACATTGCTGGTGGAATTGCAAAATGGCACAGCCATTTTGGAAAACTGTTTAGCAGTTTCTTATAAAGCTATATGTACATACTTAACATATGACCCAGCAATCTCCCTCCTGGCTATTTACCCAAGAAAAAGAAAACTCACATTTACACAAAACCCTGAACATGAATGTTTATATTGGCTTTATTCATAATTGCCAAAAACTTGAAACAAACCTGACGTCCTTCAACTGGTGAATGGATACACAAACTATGGTATATCCACACAAAGGAATACTACTCGGCAATAAAAAGTAACAAATTACTGATACACACAACAACATGGATGAATCTTAACTGCATTGTGCTAAGTGAAAAAAGCCAGACTCAAAAGGCTACACACAGTATGATTCCTTTTACATGAAATTCTGGAAAAGGCAAACTATATAGAGTCAGAAGGTAGATCAAATGTTGCCAGGAGCTGAGGATGAGGGAGAGGTTGACTATAAATGGGGTATGAGGGAATTTGGGGGATGATGGAAATGTTTTATAGCTTGATCGTGCAAACTCCTCCTCACCCTTCAGCATCCAGCTGAAAGATCACCTTCTCCAGGCTATCTTCCCTTGTTGCCCCTCCCGGGCTTGTTTGGGAGCACCTCTTGCCAGCTTCACCAAGAGGGGCATTCACCACGCTATACTGTTAAAATTTGTGAGTCTCCACAGTGGTTGCACAAATGGATGCATTTGCCAAAACTCACAGAACTGTTCACTAAAAAGTATGCAAATTATATCTCAAAACTGATGATAGGGGGAAAAACTCCCCTATGAAGTAGGCACTGTTGCCCCCATTCTACAGTTTAAGAGACTAAGACACAGAGAGATTTCAAACCCACACAGTCCAGCTCCAGATGTGTGCTCTTGACCACAGAACTATATTGAATTCTCCTTTTGACCTTCCTCCCAGGAATCCTCAGCCATTCCCAGGGGAATTAAGCTCTAAAGAAAGAGAAATACTCACTCTTTTGAGAGATTATTAGTCACTGGCGTTTAGCTGACATGAATTCCCTTGTGGTCCATCAGTCAGAGTGGAGGCTTATGGTGGTGAAGAGATAATTTTTGACTCAGTCTGCCTTACAGTGGGCCCAGTGGGACTGAAACCCATTCCATAGCTATCTTCCTTTCTATCCTCAGGAACTAGCAAAAAACCCACATTGACAATCTGGTGGTTGGAAAGGCAAAATGGAAGCCCCTGGAGCTCTCACTTCCTACCAAAATAGTAGATCAAAAGCTAAATCCTGGGGGAATTGCAAAGATCATACCATAAAAGACTATAAAAGTGAAGGGTGATGATCCTATCACATCTCCATTTAATTATTGAGAGATGACAGAACATGGATGAGGCTTGGAGAAAGTTCAAAGTTTCTATGGCACATCAGGGTGCTATATGGAGCCTGTGGCATGTCACAATAGAAGAATCACAGTAGAGGCACCTCTCATGGCCCTGTAAAGACCAAGAGCCTTTTTTTTTTCTGAAAGAAAATAGCTGCTTACTGAAGGGGGCTTGAGCCTGATATAAATCACTAGGTGTACAGGAGACACCAAGATGAACTGAGCTGGCTGCTATCTGATCTACGCAGCCATGTGTTGGCTGTACACTTTAGAGTCCATCATTGAGTGGAAGTGGAATCTATGGAATCAGGTCCAAGTAGGTCCTGAAGGCTTAAGTAAGTGTCCTGTGCAGGCCATTCACCATGCCTGGACTAGGGTGAGGTAGGCAAGATGCCTAAGGTGTACAATTTATGGAGGCACTTACTCGGGTGCTGACCCAGTACTCGTATGACCCTGAGAGAGTGAGTGCCTCCTTGTATGTTTCACCATAGGCACCAACTTGCCTCAACCTCACACACCACAATGCACCACCCCTCACTCCGCATCTATGATCTCATGGGGAATCCCTAACGTCAGATGATGGAAGAAGAAAAATTGCAAGTCTAGTTTATAGTATAATACACCAACCCTGGCCAGACACAGTCCCATTCAGGGGTGGCTCTGAAAAACAACGGAGAAGAGAAGCCTTCCCAGTGGGCAGAATGTTGAACAGTATACTTTGTGGCTCACTCTGTCTGGAAGCAGAGATGGCCTGAGGTAAGGCTCTGCAGTGAACGTACGGGCAGTGGCTAATGGTTTAGACAGACGATCAAGGACTTGAAAGGAATGAGATTAAAGATTTGGGGCAAAGAAGTGATGGAAAAAGTATAAAGAAGAATCTTTGAGGATGGATATAGATGGATATTTGTGTTTTATGAGATTGATCGCCAAAAGCCTCCCACTATAGAAAGTGTTCTTAATAATCATGCGGACAAGATAACCTACTCTGGATCTCAGTCTCCTTCCCCAGGGAACTCCAGGGCCTTCTCAATGTTCTCCCGAACAAATGGCCCCGAGATTGAGATGAAAGCTATGCATGAACTCAACATCTCATGAAAGCTAACCTGGTTACTATCACTGCAAAGTGCCCAATTTGCCAGCAGCAGCAATCAATCCCAAGTCCCCTGTACTATTCTGTAACACCAGGGGGACCAGTCAGGTATCTAGGGGAAGGTTGGGATATGCCTTCACTGAGCATCAAGCTTCTGCCCATACTGTCATCCACGGATTTACTCCATGTTGTATAACTATCTGATTTCCCACATAATATTGCTCCTTAATAAGAATTCATTTTGCAGTTAAAAAAAACAGGCTAATATCCATGAGATTCACTGATATTTATGTATCCCATCATCTAGAAGCAGCTAACTTTACAGATCAGTGGAATGGTGTAGCAGAGACTATGGCTTGTGCCCTCAAACCCATTCTCTCCTTCTCCTCAGCATATGGATGTCCACCTAGGGACTACATTTCCCAGCCTCCCTTGTAGCTAGTTCTCCTCCACGGAATGTGAGTGGAATTGATAGGTATAGCTTTCAAGTCATCTTCTCAAAGAGCTTGCCCTGGAGCTGCTGCACCCTTTCCTTCCTGCTGGCCGGGACCAACAGCTTTGGAAGGCACCTTTTGAGAATGGCAGAGCTTCCTCATTAGCTTGGGTCTCCAGATGTGTTCATAGAGCAGAGCTATCTCTCTTCCCTGGACGTCAGAGAAAAATACATTTTTATCACGTTTGAGCAATTGTGTTTTTGGATTCTTTGTTAAGGACAGTGTAGTATTTTATGGTGAGGTGGTGCAGTACTTCAAGGATGAGGCATATGCTGTGAGCTAGTGATTAATATGGGATGTTATTTCTTCGATAGCCCAATTATATGGGTCCAGAAAGAGGGGGTGGCACTTCCTACAAGTACCCAATGATCCCCTTACTTCCTGTGACTCTTGTTTCTGCTAGATTAGGGTTAGAAAGGCCTTGAGAGAAGAAAGTTCCCACCAGGAGAAACAACAATATTTTTACTGAATTGGAAGCAGAAGTTAGTACCTGGCCACTTCTGGTTGCTCATGCCAAAGGATGAACAGGTTAAAGGAGGATTATGGGATTGGCCAAGGTAATGAATTCTGAATATCAAGGTCAAATAGGATTTTTTTTCTCTACACAATGGGCAAAAAGAAGTATTCATGGAACCAAGTGGCTTCCTCAGGATGCGCCCTGAGGCTGTTATGTCGAGTGGTAAAAATTAATGGAAGACCACTACAACCCTTCATAGGCAGGATCATCAAGGGCTCAAATCCCTTAGGAATAAAGGTTTGCTTCTCCTGTGGGTAAAGAATGCAAACTAGCTCACGTGTTGGCTGAAGGCAAAAGAAACAGAATGGAAAAAGGAGGAGAGATGTCATAAATACAAAATAGAATCTCATATTGCAGAAAGATAGCGGCTTTTACCTCCTGACCATCTGTCACATTAGACATGTATATATTTTATCTGCATTTTCTTCAAGTTCTAATTCCCTTGCTATTGTATTATTCTGTGTGATGATTAATTTTACAACTTGGTCTAATGCACAGGTTGCAGAAGTCTGAGACAGGATCCCAACAGAACCAGAAGAGGAATAGAATGAAGATTCTGAACTTAGAGCTATGAGGGTTTGGATTGTCTTCCTCAGGGGCAAGTTGAATACATTCTGTATGAGTGATAGTAGCATGATGTTGGAGGAGAGCATTTTGTGGGGGAAAGGACTATAAATTTAGAAAGAAAGGCACATGTGGATACTGGGCAGCCAAAGGGGTGGACTTTATCATTTTGTAGTGATTTTATCATTTTCCTTTTTTTAACCTAGCATCTGAACACTCTTTGTGATTGGAGAGACTTTCCCCAAAGAAGGTAAATATTGTTGGAGGAGTTTTAGATTTTCATATAGAAACCTAAGGGACTGTGCTTGTCCTTTCCCCATCTCTGACACCTAGTACCTGGACATGTGTCCTGGGTTTAGCCAATCAAATGATCCCTCACGACCTTTGAATCTTGAGGGAGTAAAGTTAGTAAAAGTGGAAGGATACTGGAAAAATTGCACATAGTGATGTTCATGCCAAGAGCCTAGTGACAGGGGCACCAGCAGCAGTGCCCTAATCAGGCTTTCCTGTGGTGTGACTTTGTAGTGTTTCCTGAAACAGATCTTCAGCCTTCCTGTGGATTCTATAAACTACTTAGTATCCCTGCAATAAGTTAATTTTTCTCTTGAGTTAGCTGAACCCAGACTCACACACTGATGGACATGGAGAAAATCCAGGATTCAAGGCAGGGGAGTATCCTCTGCAGGCCAGGGTTGAGAAGTAATCTCTGAACCTCACATAGGTGAGAAGGGCTTCTGTCCTGTATTGGTTGGAGAGGGATGTTGTTTCCTACAGGTCCCTTTTGTGGACTCTGGTCATTAAGAAGACCCATCTGTCAGGACAACTGAGGTGGCTGTTGACAGTTGCCAGGCCTGCCAGAGATCCAAAGGACTCAGCACTCCCACCCCCTACCCCTATGTCCAAGGGCCATAAAGGCAGAGATGTAGGGAAGGTTCAGCTCTCTGAAGGAGAGCGGGGAGGAGCGGTCAGGGCTGGGTTAGCTCTGGCCATTCCAAGGAAAGTGAAGAGGAAGCAGCAGCGCTCACTATAGTGAACCTCACAGCACAGCTGCAGGAGAGCTTCCCAGTGACACGGGAGGGGGACGTGGTGCTTCCTCCCAACAAAAAATAACAGCACCCAACTCCTCTCAGCCTCGCCATTGCCCTGATCCTTCACGGATGCTGCAAGCTTGGCCAAGTGATGGGAAAACTTATTGAAGGGTAGGAGGGGTGAGAGTAAAGCTGACGATTCCATAGGGGCCCCTTGGAGCTGTTATCTCTCTGTAGAGGAGTAATGCCCTCCCTTGGTCCTCCTGGAGCCCCACAGGGCCCAGGACACAGGTAGGACTAGAGAGAAGGAGGCTCAGGGTGGTGCTTATTTGCACCCGAGAGCCACGGGAAAGTGTGCCTTTCTCCTTCCAGGTTCTTGCCCTGGAACCCTGCACCCTTCTCCTCCTGGCCACAGGATGAATCCTGAGGCAAAGGACCCTGCCCCTTTGTGGATTTCCAAGCGGTTACAATTCTGCTCCTAGGCGGGTCCGGACCCCGGGCACAGTACGGTGCCGGTTCAGGGCAGGCTGAGCACTGCTGGGGAGTGTTTGTCCCAAAACCCACAGCAAGGAATCCGTGGCCAGGCGGTGCCCTGGTTGGGCAAGGCAGGGCCGGGCGCCCCTACAGTCCCTGCACAATGGCGCACTTCCCACAATTTCTGAAGGCAGAGAGAGTCCAGGAGCCGACAGAAAAAGCAGGGCTCTGCGCACTTTCCTGTCTGGGGCCAGGTCTTGGGTCCCAGGAGGAGATGAAGCCCACAGGAGAGCCCGACGGCAGATCTCGCCCAGGCCGGAGCCGCCTCGGACACGTGTCCCTGGAGGGCAGGGATGAAAAGCAAGCCCTTCTCTGCAAGGGCCGAGGGCTCTCAGGCCACCCTCTGCAGCCCAGCACAGCGCAGGGGGTCCGGATTCCCTCACACCTCAGCGCGCTCAGCTCCATGCGGTGGAGCGGAGCGACCCATCTCTGATGAAAGGGCCAGGTTAGCCGAGTTCTCCAGCCGCTGTGGGGACCGTGCAGTCAGGACCGCACCACCCCGGCCCGCAGAGTTCCAGTCCGAGCTGGGTGGAGGCTCGAGCTGGTCGACCGGTTGGATTCAAGTAGGTGGACGCAGGCTGCGTTTTCTTCCCGGCCGCCCCGCCCTCGACAATCCTAGGGGACCAGACTTGGGAGGTGGCGGTGCAAGATGTCCCTTCCCTCCGGGAACCTGTTTATATTCCGAATCTCAGATCCCTGGGGGCCGGGCTTCAAAATGAGAGACTGTTTCTCACCCTTTTCACATTTCTGGCGAATTCCAACCTGCCTCTGAGTGTCCTCTGTTGTCAGGCCACGACAGTCCCTGTGGCTGGCGGCGGGGGGGTGGGGTGGGGGCGCTTCTGAGTCGTTCACTAACCGTCCCTACAGAGCTTTCCGCCGAGCTTTCGGCCTGGACACTAACCGTCCCTACAGAGCTTTCCGCCGAGCTTTCGGCCTGGACACTAACCGTCCCTACAGAGCTTTCCGCCGAGCTTTCGGCCTGGACACTAACCGTCCCTACAGAGCTTTCCGCCGAGCTTTCGGCCTGGACACAGGCTTGAGGCGGCCGCACGCGGGAAGCAGAGCTTTTCCCACGCCCTGGGCTGTCTCCAGCGCACTGCGGGGCAGCTCCACGCAGGTGCCCGTTTGCACACGGCGCGGGAGCTAACTGGAGTCCTGTGAACTCCTGTGAACTGGCGGTGACACCTCGTGACAAGCAAGGAAGCTGGACTGCTGTGTGGAAGGGGGAGTGGAACTCACTCCAAGGTCGAAGGCTCAGGGGTTGCGGGAGGCGGGCGGGGGGAGGTAGGGGGGAAGGCTGGCGGGGGTCCTCCCTTGAACAGCAGTTCAAGTTTGTGCAACCGAAGGCCCCGGGCTTTCCAATGATCTGCTGCTTCAGCCGACCCCACATCGAGAAACATCCCTTAGGCAGCACAGCCCCCTCACTTCTCTGTGCTAGAAGCCTCTGCCATGCGGTTTGGGCTGGCAGGCGTCGCACCTGCGCTGTAAACCCGATGTTCACGAACCAGCGGCCCTGCGCGCAGCGGGAGGCCGGAGCCTCACTCCCCCTAGGATAGTAGTTGAGGACACAGAGTAGACTTGGGGCTTCTGTGGGGTTAATAAACCGTCCTCTCCCTCTCCTCCCGCCCAGTCCTCTACAGAATCTTCCCCAAGGCAGTAACCGTGCAGCCTCTGCGCGGACCAGAAAGCACCCAATTTCTGGCTTGAAATGGGAAAGGGAGAGAAGTCAAAGCCTGCGGATAGGAAGTGGGTTCAGGGGTACGACTGTGAGCTCGCGGGACTGGCTCCTGAACAGGTGTGCCAACCTGCGGGAGCTGGTTTTCCCTTGACAGCAAGTGAACTGGTGACAGGACGCCGCGAAGGCCTCTAAGTGTTTTTTCTACGAACCTGTGGGACCCGCCTCTGAGTCCGTGTGCAGTCAGGCGCGGCCATATGGCCACCTGGGAACAGGTGGGTGAGTGCATGCGATCTGGCGTTTCCCTGGACTGGAGGCAAACATGCGAGTGAGATCTGGGGACAGCCCCTGGTGTGTAACCTGGTGCGTAACCAACAGATCTCGCGGGAACAAGGGGGTAAATGTGTAGACTTGCAGCACGACTGTCCCCGTGTGTGAACGCACGGGTCAGCCTGAGACCCAGCCTGAGAGTCTGAGAGAGACAGCGACAGTGTGTGCCTGCGCACACGTGCCGAGGTGTGTGTGTGTGGTGGGGGAAGAGTGGTAAGCAAGCACTGCTCCGCAGCGGCCCCACGCCCGCCAGGCGCCGCCGGCCCTCTGGGGCTGGGCGGGTCTTCACCGAGGTTCCCTTCCTCGGGTCTCCACCCATTCCCCGGGGCTGTACTAGCTCTCCCTCCGCCGGCCCGCCCCTAGAACCGTTGGGCGCCCGTGAATCTGCCCCTGGCTCCGAGGAGGGGCGGGAAGCGCGGCACCTAAATACACAATAGCCTCCCTTTGAAGCATTGCGAAGGGAAAGCTCCCGGCGAGGAGAGCAGCCACTCGGCTTTCCCCGGGAAATCAAGCGTCTGGGAAAGAGGCGGGGAGGGCGGGGCCCCTACAATTTGTAGGATCCGCCTCCTAACGCCTCATCCCGCCTGGTGCGTAGAAAAACTAGGTCAAGCCACCCTGGGGCGCCCTGCGCCATTCCCAGAGCACCTGCGAAGAGCCAATCGCTTTTACCTGCGTTATCTCCTTAATCCCTTCGGTAATCCGGGAAAGGGCTGGCCCTATAATTTGGGCAAGGAAACTGCAGGCTCCTAAAATTTAATTAACTTGCCCGAGGTTAGGAAGCAGAGAAGCCGAGCTCAAAACCTAGGCTGATGTTCAAAGCCACCTCAGCAGCTGCCTGGGACTGAAAGAGGATTTTAGAAAGAGGGACAGGTGCAGAAGGAGATGGTATGGGGGATCTAGGGGCCATGCAGGTAACAGGGAAGCAGCAGGATGCAAGATAACAAACAGGGAGTGGTGAGGTCTGTGGCGTGCTGGAGAGCCCATTTTAAAACACTGTATCAGAAGGGGTACCAATTGTGCCTGTACTTTTCATTTCTTTAAATAAAATGGAAAAAAATATTCTTGGGAAAATAAAATAAGACGGTAGGCCATATTTGACAGGCAAGTTTGAGAACCCAAGATTAGATCTCAAAGGGTGGTAGTTTAAGACCTTGGTCCTCCAAGCAGCTTCAGCACCACCAGAAGCTTGCTCTAAATGTGGAATCTTAGGCCCACTCCAGACTGGCAGGAGCTCTTTATATATAAATGAAAACGTCCTATATTGCATATAAAAGAACCTCCCCAGGGACACCTCCCCTAACCTCACCTCCTAAGAGGCAGAGAAGAAGGGAAAGCTCTGCCCTCTTTTCTTTCCATATTCTGACTGGATCTTACTGGCTAAAAGGTGGATAGAAAATCCTTGACTCTCTGACCTTCAAGCTGCACCCTCCTACCCACCCCAACACGCTTCTCCATCCTCCAGCCCAGAGCAGCCTCCCCCAGCTACAGGTTTGCACAGGGCAGATGGAAAAGGAGAGGAAAGATTTTCCTTCCTGGTTTTCTATTCCTTTGTCTAATAAAGTATGATTCATTCACTTGTATTTTTAACTTTTTGCTTGTTTGAGGCCTCCCATCCCACCCACCCAGAGAGGGAAGAGGAGGGGTGAAAGTGCACAGAACCCCCTTCCAACCCCAGAGGGCTCCTGGGAGGTGGCAAGCCCAGGCTGGGAAGGCCCAAAGGATGGGTGCTGGATAGGTGTGGGGGAAGAGGAGGTCTCATAGGCCTGGCAGTGCTACAGAAGGGTGGGCAGTCAGAGCCAGAGGGGGCCCAGTGGACTGGAGCGACTTGGAAGCATTTTTTCCAGAGTCCTGGGGGCAAACTCATAGAGGACCTCTGAGCTAAGAACTCCCTCCTCAAAAGGAGACATCCCTTTAGGGGGCTGGTCGAGTGTCACCTCTAGTCCTCCCCAAATCCACCAAACCCCTGGACTACCCTATCCCTCCTAGAGACCCTAGCTCTAGGGTTAGACCCTGGGTTGGAATGCTGGCCCCACCTTTTATCAGTCGCGTGCTTTTAGGCAAGTGGCTTAACCTCTCTGGACTTCAATTTTCCTTGTCTATAAAGTGTAATGAAAATCCCACCTACCTTATAGGGTAGGTGTTAGAATGTACTAATACTTTTAAAACCTAGTGCAGTGCCTGGATCACAGCAAACGCTCAATAATGTTGCTTATTAATATTTTTATCGTTATTATTTTCCACGCAGGCTATTATTTTCTACCAAGGGTCGCTCGGACCCAAAGCTCCCGGGGCCTCGGCTCAAGGTGCCTCTCCCTGCGCGGCCCCTAGAGGGCGCCCGGAACTCACTTGTCCTGCGTTTCTGCGTTGACGCCCCAAGTTCGGTTCCCGATTCTTGGCGGCTGTTGAGTCGCCCCCGCCGCCTCCAGCTTTGGGTCTTGCGACTCCTCCCGCAGGAACCGGAGATAGTGGGCTCTGGGACCACAGGGCGGGAAACGTGAGGGAGCAGCAGCAACTCCCACCAAAGCCTGCCCTTAGGGCGGCCCACAGCAGTAGGGGCACGCGCCCCACGTCCCCGCGCCCCTCACAACCTTCCCGCACACACAAGAAGGCCGGGTTTCCGTAGGCTTCAGGAACCAGGAGGGCCTTGCTAGGGTCCTCGGCCGGAATCCCGGGCTGCCCGCTGCCCTCAAACCCAGCCTCAGGCACACGGGGTGCGGTCTGAAAGCGAAAGAGTGGGCGGACGCAATCCCCACCCTCACGCCGCCCGGCAGTCGGTTAGGCCCTCCTCCCTCCCGGCTCCGGGAGGAGGGGTGGAGAGGAGAGGAGTGCCCGTGGCGGGGTGGCCACGGGGTAACCGCCACAGGAGCTTGGGGGGCCGGGACGGGCCTGAGCTCGTGAGTAACTGCGAGCGCCAGCAGGGGAGACTGTTCATGTGCGTGTGTGTGCCTAGCACCGCACACCTGTAGCTCCCCTTGTGTGACGGCGCAGGCCCCAGTCGTTGCATAGTTGGAGGAGGTATGTGAGGTTGTACACAGCCATGCAGGCTGTGAGTGAGAGGATGTGAGTTTGTACCCACCACTCAGCACAACAGGGGTACCGCATCACTCCCTCCGCTCACCCTTTGCCCCCACCCCATCCATCGCACGCACTATATCTTCCGAGTCAGCTCTGAGCTCCTTGGAAAATCCGAACTGGCTCCAGCCCTCTCCCTCCCTCAGTCTGTTCCTATCGGACTCCCCAGGCTAAGGAATCCGGGCGTGGGTGCAAGTGAGCCGGGCCAGGGGCCTCCCTGGGCCCACAGTGGGCAGTGGATTCGAGCCATGCGGGGAAAGTGGAGGCAGCTCTTGTGAGTTGCCCAGGCAGCAGTCCGGACGTGGGGCTCAACTCAGCTGATTAGGCAGCGCCTAGGAGAGTGAGGAGCTGCTTAGGAGCAGGATTCTGAGGCTGTGTGCAAGTGACAAGTGTGTGAAGGTGGGTGTGAGGGGAGCAGGAGGAGCAGAGCATGAGGGAGGCCATTTCCTCCAGCATCTGGCCTGAAGGGCCCTAGGGGCAGCCCCAGGGCCAAAGCTCCCCTCGCACAGCATAGTGGCTGATTCCAGGCTGCTCCAGCTCTGCACCGCCGGGAGGGTGGTCCCTGCTTAGTCGTCTCTTACACCTGGAACCTACCTTGCCCACCTGCAAGTCGCTCACACCACCAACAGGACGCCCCACCTGAGTCCTGGGCCCAAGGCAAACCCCACACCTGCCACCACAGAGGGGGCCTCACAAGGCAGTGCTCAAGCCGTGCCCACACAGCCCCCAAGCACAGATCCGGCCACACAAAGCCGCTATTATAGTTAACAGGTTGAGCCAGATTCTCTGGTGCCACCTCGGCATGGGGCCTCTAGGACCCCAGCCCTGCACGGGTTTCTGGGCCCCACAGGCCGCCACCCACTCGGCCACTGCGCTGGGCTGCGCCAGTTCTGAGCTGGCGCTCAGGGCTCACTCGCATGGGAATTTCATCAGTGCACTCAGCTCACTCAAGCCAAGGAAGGAAGGGGGCCTTTCTGCCCAGATAGGTTCGTTAATTCCTCTTTTCTTCTCTCCGCACCTCTGCACACAATTATGCGGATAATGTGTTACTTTTCTATTTTTTGAACAGAGACCGACCATTTCGGGCAGGCGCAGTGGCAGGCCAGGAGTTGTGAGCTTTCTGCTGCGGGTAGTTGGCCGTGACTGTGACCCTGGAAGCTTCCTCCCCTCCAGCCTCTGCCCCACTCGGGACTGGGTGTGGGGGTCCAGCTGCCCCGGGCAGCCCCTGCTGCCATCCCAGCCTTTCTCCGCGGCCTCGGCCCTCGGCAGATGCGGGATTCGCCGAGATTCGGTCCCAACGAATTTCCTGCGGCGGGAGGGGAGTCTTGAGTGCTCCCTCAGCGCCGAGGGCCTCAGTGCCCTGGGGAGTCTGGCACCCCTGGGACGCTGCGCCAGAGGGCCTGGGTGCCTGGGAGGGGCCGCGGGAGAGCGCGCGACCCGGGCCTCCAGCGAGCGCCGGGAGCGGGCGCCGTGTCCGGGTAGCCGGTAGTGGTAGCCGGGTGGCCGCCTGCAATCGGCGCCAGGGACCCAGCGCTCCGGATTCTGGCTTGCGGGATGCCCACTTCCCTGCGAGTCCCCGACGAGCTGGACAGGGTCCGAGAGCAGCGGGGCTGAGGGGGCATTCCCCCGCGCGCGATTATGAGTGTGAGCCCTAGCTGGTTGCGAAGATCGGGGAGATAGGAGGTATTTTGGCAAGGGTATGTGTTGTGCCTAATTTTGCTTGCGTTTATCTCACAAGAGGGGCTGAGGGATGGCGGTGAAGAATCCAGATTTTGGAGTCGGTTTGGGGGTTTGTGTTGGGGCCAGGCAGCCGCTTCCCTCTCCTGCCTCAGCTCCTTAGCTGGACAGTCTGTGGCCGGAAAATATCCAGGAGCCTCCGGGCGCAGCAGCTTCTTGAGGAAGTCCCCGGGATTGGGAGGCGGGAAGAAGGCCCCGGTCTCCCCTCAGATCGGTGATTCTGGAATGGTGCAGCCGGGAGACATTGAAGGTACGTCCTTAAGACGCAAATGGAGGAGAGACCACACAGAACGAAGAAGGTGCGGGCTGAGCAGCTCCGGTCCGGCAGGAGGGGAGGGGAGGGGACAGCCAGACCTGCTCAGGCAGGAGACAATTCTGCGGTTCCGGGAGGCCATTTCCGGATTTCGCTGGGCCTGGTACTGGGTGCGGCTGCCGGTGCGGGTAGGGACCCGATGCAGATCCGGCGTTGCGCCAGGACCTTACGTCCACCACCAATACACAGCCTGTCAGGGCCGGGCCTGGCCACCCACTGGGCCTGAGGGGTGGGGACAGAGCGGCCAGCCTCCATCCTTTGGACTCAAAATCTTCCTCTCCGAGTCCAAGGGGGCCACAGATGAGGGATGGATGAACACTGCCCACTCCCCACCCAGCCAAATTTCCCCTTGGGCCTCCTTGGGTGGGAGGTTGCTGTGCTCTTTGTCCCCATATAGTATGGCAGGTCCAGGATGGCAGCCTGGGCAGGGATGAAGGACGATGGCTCTGACGGTTTCTATGGTTCTTCCTCCCACCCTCATCCGGGTGCACACAGCTCTGCAGGTAGGAACAAGCTCCACACCCCACTTGCTTCTAGTTTCTAGCCATGATGTTCTCTCACTCTCCTATCCCAAAAGAAAGACTCTCCTATCCCCCCACTCCTCTTCCCTAGGGTGGCATGTTCCCCAGACCTTCCACCACCTGGCTTCTTCCAGAAAAGCAGGCACAAGTCAGTTTTGCATACCTAAGATTGGTCTAGTAGGTGGGGACTAGATGTTATGGGGAGTGTGTGTGTACTGTGGCTGCAATCCTGGCCAGAGTGGTGCAGAGGATCCCTGAAGGTCCTAGGAAGTCACTTATTTATATCTCTCCTAGGCCAGGCTAGCACTGGGAGCTGGCAAGTCCCTCTTAGAGCACGACAGAGGATCCTGGCCCAATTACTGACTCAGTGTGCCCCAGTCTCTGCAGCTTGCTGGGGAAGGGCCTAGGACCTCAGAATTCCTAGCGGATGTTGGTACCCCCACAATGTATTTGCCCACCCCACCTTAGACCCCTACCACCATGTACACCACCAGTACACAATTACACCCACTCACACACAACCACACACTCACCCACAGGGACAGTCATCCACAATGATCCACACTCCCCACTATATTCACTTCCTCAATTACATACTGTCATGAACAAGTATACACAGTTAACATACACATCTCGGGGCCGGCCCGGTGGTGTAGCAGTTAAGTTCGCACACTCCGCTTCAGCGACCCGGGGTTCACAGGTTCGGATCCTGGGCGTGGATAGACGCACCGCTTGTCAAGCCATGCTGTGGCGGTGTCCCATATAAAGTAGAGGAAGATGGGCACAGATGTTAGCCCAGGGCCAATATTCCTCAGCAAAAAGAGGAGGATTGGCAGTGGATGTTAGCTCAGGGCTAATCTTCCTCTCACACACACACAAAAAAAATACACATTTCACACATGATGACACTTACACACAATTACATTCATACAATGAAAGATGATACACAATCACAAACATTCACATATTTAGCACAAAAGTAGCTTCACAAGGAGAAACTAACATGTACTCTCACAAACATTAACACATGATTCATACACAACCCCAAATACGGGTGGGTGATGACACAATTACCCAAAAAGACACAGTCCCATTCACACATGGTTACATACACACCACTACAAGTCTCTGTGTACAATGATAGTTTCGATTTGCAACTTAAACAGAAACAACCACTTATACACAGTAATTGCAAACACAATTACATGCTTAAACACTATTACAAATATTCCTTATCAGTAACATCCTGATTGCCCACACCATCACAAACACACAATGCACACACACAACTCTTACATCCAAAGACGTCCATATATTCCCCAGCAGCGAGCGTTAGCTGTCACTGGAGAGCCTAGCTCTCCCTCCTTTCCTCACCTCTGCCTTCTTTCTGTCTGTCCCCTTCCTCTTTCCTCTCTCCAGAGCCTGCAGGTCCTGGCCCCCAGATGTCCATCAAGCTCAGGCACCAGCACTGCCCCGGCAGCACCAGCTCACACCAAAACCAAGCAGCTGCAAGGTGCTGGGCTCAGCAAGGAGCAGGCAGCCCCGACTCCGGATCCGGAGGGTTTTATTATTTTTTCACATAAATTACACAAGCACTTTATAAAATGGTTACACAGAAAACACCTTATAAGTGCATAACTTAAACCCCCCTACGAACAGGAGCTGGAGAAATGGGCTGAGTTTCTGTGAAACTGCCTATGCGTACCTGGGTGCGGCTAGGATGTGTGATGGGGGCCTAGCAGGCCAAGTGACGATACTGTGGCTGAGGGGTGTGGGATGGGGTGTCACAGTGTGGCCATGGCCTTGTGTTTGTGAGAAATGCCATGCTGTTCAGAATGAGTCTGGGTCACCCCTGGCTTATGTCTGACAGTGAAGGTCAAAGGTGCAAAGGTTGTGGCCCTGTGTGTACATGACACTCTACCATAGGCCCCCTGTGATTCTGGGGTGACACCAAGAGGGATAGTGAAATTGCCTCTGTGTGGGCCTATCGATGTCCGTGTGTGATGAGGAGTGGGATACAGAAAGGAGGCCTCCCCAGGGCAAGTTCAAATGACAGCCTGTGCTGTCCTCTGGGGACCCCAGAAGCTCTTCTTCCCCCACCTCCCCTGTCTCTCTCGCTCCCACGTTAAAAATCAGAATAAAATAAAATAGACGCAAACTGGGAGAGTCTGAAGAGTTCCAAAGGGCACGGGACCGCATGGGCGTTTGGGAGGAGGTCTCGCATCCCTGTCCCGCGCGCTTTTCTTTTCCAAGAGAGACTGGTATCCACGGGCCGGCGCGAAGGGGCGAGACGTTCCCCTCCCGCGTGCAATCTGAGGCGAGGAGGGGTAGGAGAGAGTCCTGGCTCTCAGGCTTCGGCGACCCCTTGGCTGGACGAGGGGTGGAGCGGGCAGGCTCACTCGCAGGCCGACGCCACCGACGTGACGCTGGTGATCTTGGTGGAGTCGTCAGACCACGGCTGCAGGTTCTGCAGGGCGAAGAGCGAGGAGTTGTGCACGCATAGCGGGTCGGCGGGCAGCGGCTGCGCCAGGCTCTTCTGGAAGGCCTCTTGCTGCAACTGCAGGAGGATGCGGTTCGCCTGCTGCCTTTCGGCCTCGCGCTCCTCCGCGGTCTGCCGCCTGCACCAGGGACAAGCCGTTACCGACGCTTCGGGTGCGGTTCCCGGACACAACCTGTGCCAGCGCTGCTCCCCTTCACAGCCCCCAACTCGAGCTTGGGACCCTTTAACATATTCCCTTATCTTGAGGGTCTTGACTCCGACAAAGACTGGAAACCCCAAAAGTAGATGGCGCGGAGGTATCCCGGGCGAGCTGTGGGAAAGTCTGCTAGGCCCGAGCAGCTGGGGCTTCCGTCTACGCGCAGAGCCCTCACCTCCACCAGCCTTGGACAGCGCAGCCAGGGGTAGGATGGCATCTCCCCTCTCCCCAGCCCTGAGGAAGACCAGGCGCCGTCCCAAGCCAGAGGGGCCTCAGCTCTCCACCAGTCCCGAGCAGAGGCAAGGGCCGGGTGGATACGAGCTGCCCTGCTGGACCTCTCATCTCCCCCTTCTCTCGGCGAACCTCTCCCAGGCCTCCGACCTCCTGCGCCGAGCCCTGTGCCCTGCCGGGACTCCCGCCAGACCAGCTGGCTTCCTCCGAGGTGGTCCAGGGAGGAGATGACTCACTTATTCCATTTAATGCCTCCCCTCCACCCGTCAACTGAGATCAAACGTCTGTCTCTAAGGTGGACAGACCTAATGGGAGTCCCCGGGGCCTCCAGAAGCAATTTGTAGGCGATCGATGAAGCCGCGCGAAGCCAGCCGCGGCCTCTCCCAGCGGCGGACGCCGGGCCCCTTCCCGCCGCCCCTTCTTGCCTTTTCGCTCTGTGTGTCTTTCTGCCTCTGGTCTTCCCTTCTTCCCTGCGTTTCAAACTGCCTGAATGTTTCTCTTCCATTAGGCTTTGTATCTATGTCTTGTTTTCTCTCACCCTCACCTCCTTCATTCTCGCAGAATTAAGGGAATTTGTTTGAAACGAAAATGGAGATTTTAGTCATCAATTGCTTTCCTTTATTATATGTAAGACTTCTTCAGGCTGCCTGTTTTTTTCCTCTTCTCCCTGGGGTGGGGTGTCTATCTTTGCTCCCTCCCTTTGTGTTTCAGTTTCTCTCTCTGCCTGCCGCTCTGTCTTCCTCTGTGCACCGCCCCCCCCCCCACTTGCCCAGTCCCTCCCCGCCCTAGACTGCAGCCCTGGGTGAGCCTTGGGTACACCAGTGCCTCCTCTACCCCGCTAGCCCCTGCTCCTTCTTTAACTAGCTTTCCAGAGATCTGAAGACGCGTCCCCCACCCCTTCCCCAGCGGCAGGAATGTGGGTGGGGGGCAGCAGGCTCGCGGGGCACTGGCTTCCTTTGTGGCCACGACGGCGGAATCCCAGGCAGATTCCTCGCCTTCATTCAGAAAAAGAGGAAACTCCAATTCCTTCCTCCCGCCCCAGGCCCGCCCGGCCCGGCGCCGCCAACTTTGCCCAGACTCTCTTGCGCTCCCCCCTGAGGCCTGAGCTAGCGAGAAACTCCTGGCGTGTGGGGAACCGAGAATGCGGCCCATATGTGCAGGAGCGTGCAGGAGTGCAAGAGGGTGCGGCGGAGACAGCGCCGGTGTGTGCGGAGAATAAGGCTGCCTAGGAGTGTGGGGGACGCGTTATGTATGTAAGGGTAAGAGAGAGAGAAGATGAGAGCGGTGGAAGTAGATATGTATGTGGGGGAAGAATCAGTGTAGTTGTGGGTGTGAGACAGGAGAAAAGGAAATGTCTCTCTCTCACACACACACACCCATCTGCTCCCAACTGATCCCCCTTTCAGTGGGACCCTGGAAAACCCGCCGCAGCCGGCGCGGATTGATTTTCCCCTTCCAGGGTGGGGGACCGGCTGCCCGGTGGCTGGGCGTCTGGGGAGGACAGAGTCAGAAGGGCCCACGCCGGCGGTCTGGCGCCCCAGACTCTCCACCGGGTGCCCTGGCTGGGGCGCAGAAACAAAGCACGGGCCATCCTGTCTCCAGTCTCCGGGAGAGAGGAGGCATCTCTGTAAGGGTGTTTGCGCAAACAAAAAGCCTCTCAGGACTCACTAATCTAGGAAGCCCAGAATGTACAGGCTGTGTTCTAACCCGCCTGTTTCCCCAAGCAGCGGAGGCGACCAGCCCCGTCTACACTGGCAGTGAATGTGCCAGCCAGAAAGCCAAGAAGCCTCCAGTAAAACAGAGCTGGGCTCTCCAGCCCCATCCCGTTCATCGGCCTCGGTTGCTTCCCGCTCCCCGCGAGCCTAGCAGGAGCGGCCCGCTCCTCCGAACCGATCCGAAACGGGCGAGCAGAGGGAGTGTAAGAGACGCCCCGAGAGAGGCCCCAAGCCGAGAGCTGCCGAGACTGCGCGGCCCGCGGCCGCGCCTGCCCCGCACGCTCACCTCCATTTCGTCCGCCGGTTCTGGAACCAGGTTTTGACCTGCGCGTCTGTCATTTTGAGCGCCTTGGCCAGGGCGGCGCGCTCGGCCGAAGCCAGGTACTTCTGGCGGTGGAAGCGCTTCTCCAGCTCGCAGATCTGCAGGCGCGTGAAGGACGTGCGCGGCTTCTTTTTCTTGGGGGGCGTCCGGTTCTGATAGGGGTGACCTATACGGCGTGTTACAGTGAAGGGTGAGAGGGCCACTGGAGCGGGAGACAGACAGACGGCAGAGGCAAGCGGCAGAGCGTCAGGAGGCGTCCCAGGCCCGACACCCCGCGAGGCAGCGAGCGCAGCGGCTAGACCCCATGAGCAGGGCCCTGGTCTCCCGTCAGCCCTCAGCTCCAAGCCCGCTGCTGGAAACGGCCCCCTCCCGCCGCCAGGCCGACGCCGCCACTGCCACCACAGAGGCCTCCCTAGCCCCAGGCTCCCACGTGCCCAGCCAGACCCATCCGCAGTGGCCTCCTCAGTCTCCTTGAGGGGCATGTCTGAGGTGAGCTAAGGGTGGCAGCCCGCCGCTGCCCCAGGCCTCGGCCTCAGAGAAGCTGCCCAATAGTAAGAGGCCCTGCTTGGTCAAGGTCCTGGCCCTGGGTCCTGACTTGAGCCTCCATCACACAGCAACATACACAGACATCACATATCACAGGAGCAAATTATAGATCTATACACCCAAACAGGCAGACACACAGACAAGCAAAGGCACAGGCACAGAGGCAGACACACAGGACACAGGGCAACACAAGGCAACAGCCATTCACTCCCTCAGAAACTTCTTCAGGCCCGGAGCAAGATTAGGCCCAGCTGTGGCTCCCCTAGGTAGGCCCTGTGTGGCGTACCTTTCACCAGAGACCAAGGACCAGTGGGCCCTGGGCTGGGCAGTCCATCAGAGCCCTTCAAGCCCGGCCTGGCCTGGTTGGGGGGAGTGTGATGGGCACGAGGCCCTGCCTCCCCAGGCCTGAGAGAACTTGGTTTGGGGCAGTGGGGCCCCTTGAATACAAGGCCCTTCCTAGAGGCCCAGAGCAGAAAGGCTATTCCGCCTCCCCCTCCCCGACTTTTGCACAGACCCAGAGTCTGGGCCAAAGTTCCAAGGCTGGAACAGGAGCAGGAGACCTGGGGTGCCTTGGGGTCGCCCAGCCCTAGGTCTAACTCTAAGCTGCCTATCCTCCTCCACCGATGGGCCCTGGACCCTGAGCCTTACGGGAATCTCAAGTCGCGGTCGGCAGCGGCCTGTGCCCCCTCTGCCTCCTCTCTCTAAGGCGGGCCAGGAACCCAGGCTCAACTCGTGGTTGCTTCCCAGCGGGCTTGAGGGCCTGGCCTGGCGGTGGATCGTAGTCTCAGATCCAGGGAACGTAAGGGCAGCGGGAAGTGAGGCCGGGCAAAGGGGCCCGCGCATGAGCGAGAGCTGAGTGCTGAGAGCGGAAGCGGGAGCGAAGGGAGCCGGGGCGAGCGGAGGCAGGCGCAGAGTAGGCAGCGGAGAGCTGCCGAATGCGTAATCGTCCCTTGAGTTGTCCTTCGGCCGGCGATCGATCTCGAGCCTGGCCCGTGCATTATTCAGGCCAGAGGGAACTGGGCTGGGCCCAGGGGGAAGGACGCAGAGCCAGGACAGAACGAAAATGAAGCGGGCGGCTCAGCGTCACGCTGCCGCCGACCAGGACGAAGCCTGAAGTCCGGGAAGAAGGGCCCGCCAGCTCTGCTGCTTTACTTGGGCTCGGGGCCTCTGCTGGGCCCGGCAGCGCGACGGGCACTGGAGCTCGGAGCGCGAGTGTGTGTGTGCGCGCGCGTAGGGGACAGGAGGTGGGGAACCTGTTCTTTCCTTGCGTCTGATTCTGGGGTTCGCCGCCTGGGCCAGAGAACGTCGGCCGGGACGGAAGAAACAGCTTGTTCACATCGCGCCTCTGTCTCTGAGATTACAGAGCCCCAGTGCCGGCCGAAGGTAGTCCCGAAGCTACATCCCCCTTCCCTCCGCCTGACCAAGCCCAGGGACTCGGAGAGGGGATCAGGGAGCGCTTCTCAGAGCAGGGGTCCTGCGGGAGAGTCGCAGAGAGGCCCAGTCTGGGAGAACTCTTCGAGCACGGCGATTCCGCGAGCATAGAGAGGTGGCAGGCGGCTGAACTTGGGGGAAGCACCGAGAGGAGCTGGGCGACCTGGCGCGCAGAGGGAGCTGCAGGGAGCCAACGGGCAGGAGAGGGGTAGCGCAGAGCCCGGGCCGCGGCCAGGCGGGGCGCGCGCGGGCCGGACTCACCTGTGAACCTGTCCTTTGTGTATCTGCGGTTACTCTCCATCCAGGGAAAGGTGAGGCCGGTGAGGTTGTTGACGCCCGGCACGGCGGGCACGGAGGGCACGGTGGGCAAGCCGGTAGCCAGAGGCTGGGGGTGGGCCACCGCTCCAGCTAGCGGCCTGTGCGCGGGCACCCGGATCACCCCTGCAGCGCTCAGTGCCCCCCCGCCGCCGCCGCCCCCGCCGCCGCCCCCGCCGCCGCCCGGACCGGGGCCGCCCGCCAAGGCCATGTTCACGTTGTAGGAGCCAGCCAGCGGGCCCATGCTGCAGGCGCCGCCGCCGCCGCCGCCGCTGCCCGCCGCGCCACCAGGGCCGCCCGGACCGCCAGCGCCATAGGCCCCCGCGCCCCCGGTCCCCGCCCCGGCGGGGCCCCCGCCGCCGTAAGCGTAGGGGCCTCCAACCAAACAGCCAAGGCCATATTCGTCTTGGAGGCGCGAGGCGGGCCCCATGCAGCCGCTCTGGTCCGGGCTGTTGAGGATCTGGTCGATGCCGAAGCTGATGGGCTCCGCGTGGCCCGGGTGGAGATGGTGCGGACCCAGGTGCTCCATGCTGGCCCCCAGCCCCGGCCCCGCGGGGGGGCCTGGGCGGCGGCGCTCGCTGTGCTTGGCTCGGGGGGCAGCGCGGAGGGGCGCGGAGGCGGCAGTGGCGCCTGGCTGCGCGGAGACTTGGAGGCGAAGTGCGCAGGAGGGCTAAAGTAGGAGGGAGGGGAAGAAGAGGGGGCGCCGTATTCTTCCCCTCTCCGGCTGCTCTTTCCCCTCTCCGGCTGCTCGCTAGCTGTTGACTCTGGGACATCAATCACCGAGCGAAAAAGCCCGGTGCGAGCGAGCCCTGCCGATTCGGCCGGGTCTCTCTATTGGCTGTGCGCGGAGAGGAGCGGGCTGAATGACAGCGCGGGGGAGGGGCGGAGAGGGGGAGAGGGAGGCCGGGAGCCGAGACAGATGCAGGAGCCAGAGACAGAGGGACGGAGGCCGAGGCTCAGAGAAGTAGTTCAGGAAGAGACAGAAGAGGGGAACCAGACACTTAAAAGGAGAAAGAAAAAGAGCAGGAGGCGGCCATTCCCAGAGACCGATAGACAGAAGACGGACCCAAAGAAGTGGAGGTCAGGCCCTCTTTCCAGCCTGGCAGGAGCCGTCCCCTCACTTTAAATTGGGCCAAAGGGGTCCAGCCTATGAAGCCTCTGGGGAAGAGATGTCCCTGTGCTACTGGAGAATCTTCCCAGGGCCTCAGCTGGGAAGCACCTGTCTGTCAACCAGAGGATTTACTCCAAACTTCAAGTCTGGCTCTTTAGAAAGAAGATGACTGTCTACTCCTCAGGTATGGAGCCTAGGCCCCTGAGGCAGGAAGGTGAGTTCAGGCTTGTCCTTCTTTAAAACACTGACCTGTGAACAACTGGCTATACATTGTTGAAAATATCAACAACCACCCCAACTCAGCCTGTTTAGAGAAACTGAGGAAGGAAAGACGTCCTGAAAGTCAGGCACAAGTCAAGGGAGTTGGCTTGGGGCCTGCTGCCAGGGTGCCCATGCCTCATGATACCCCTTTCCTTTTAAACAAACCGATGCCTCAAGAAGCAGTTCCCCCAGTATGTGAATGAACTCAGTCATATTGCTTTCACCCAGCAACCCGCCCAGGACTGGCTATTCTAAGCAAGAAACCTTGGGACTATGGTGAGGGGAAAGAGTTATTTTCTCACTTTTGGCATCTTGGGAGGGAGGCCTAGGGGCCTAAAGCAGTGGGGGCTGGGGGTGGTGGGACCACCATCAGGGAAGTGCATCCAGGACAAATTTAGGCCTTTTTAAAGTTTTGCCTGTGGCTGCCTGGCTTAGAGCCCAGGAGAGAAGGAGGAAACTCCCTTTTTCTGCTTCCTCTCTTTCCCGTCTCCAGTAGGGAAAGGTCCGTTCCCTCCCAGGAGCCAGGTTCTGGGAAGGACGCAGGTTGGATCACTTGGGATCTATTTCTGGTCTATTTCAGATTCAAATAGATTTAGGTAGAATAGATTCTGGTCTATTTCAGGCCCTCAGGGAGGGGCTGTCTGTATCAGGCAAGATGCTAGAATGTGAAGGTTCATATTCTACTTATCATGTCTCGTTGCAATATATTTGCTTTGGCCACGTCTGCTACTTCCACTTGAAGAGAGAGTGTTCCCACCTGTGCAGTACAGCCCCAACCCACAAAATATACTCATCTGGAGTGAAAAACAAATGAAAGAACCTCCTTATTCCACAAATGTTTATTGAGTACCTACTAGGTGTCAGGCATTGTTCTTGGCATTAGGATAACAGCAGTGAACCAAACAAAGTTCCTGCCCTCATGGAGCTTACACTCTATAGAGGGGTCAGACCATAACAAAGAAGCAAATTCAATAAGCCAGATGGTAATTGTAACGGAGAACACTATAACCTCCACACCAGCTCTTTGAGATGAGCATTGCCCCTATTTTACAGATGAAAGGAAACCAGATTTCAGAGAGGCTAAGTGACCTGATCAAGATGGAGGAGCTGGATTTGACTTGCTTTTATGGGTTAGCCTGGAAACCCAGCTGCTGGTTAGAAGCACATCTCTATGGGGAAAACCTTGTCTGGACTCCAGGCAGGTGAACAAAGGCCCACTCAAGACAAAGCCAGATGTGGAGCTGGTGGTTGTTTGTAAACACTAAGCAGAAACATGAGGGGAGAGCTCCAATCCCTTGCCAGTTCTCTCCTCTCTCCTCTCCCCCACCCAATCCAGATACTACCTCCTTACCCAGGAGGTCCCATAACTTTCTTTAAGGGTTGTTGTTTGAACCTGAATTGTCTCTTTCCTGCTTCTTACCTTGAGGGAACTAAAGTATAGATAAACATAAATGTTTTACTGAGAAACTACTGTGTGCCAGCCACACATCACGCTGATCTCATTTGAGACTCACAACCACCATGTGAAGTTAATAGAAACATCCCCATTTTTTTAATAATTAAGAAAATGTAATGAATGTTCATAGCAGTATTATTTGTAACGGCTAAAAAGTGGAAACAACTCAGATGTCCATCATCTGATGAATGGATAAACAAAATGTGGTATATACATACAATGGAATATTACTCAGCAATAAAAAGGAAGTCCTGGTTCATGCTACAACATGGAAGAACCCAGACAACATCATGCTAAGTGAAAGAAGCCAGGCACAGAAGGCCACATATTGTATGATTCCATTTATATGAACCATCCAGAAAAGGCAAATCCATACAGGCAGAGAGTAGATTAGTGGTTGCCAGGGGTTAGGAGGAGGGGAAAGTGGGAAGTGACTGCAAATGGATACAAGTTTCCTATCTGGAGTGATGAAAATATTCTGGAATTAGATAGTGGTGATGGTTGCACAACTTTGTGAATATACTAAAAACCACCGAGCTATATGATTTAAAGGGCTGAATATTATGGTATGTGAATTATACCTCATTTTAATTTTATTTATTTATTTATTTTTCCCCCAAAGCCCCAGTAGATAGTTGTATGTCATAGCTGCACATCCTTCTAGTTGTTGTATGTGGGACGCAGCCTCAGCGTGGCCGGAGAAGTGGTGCATCGATGCGCGCCCGGGATCTGAACCCGGGCCACCAGCAGCGGAGTGTGCGCACTTAACCGCTAAGCCACGGGGCCGGCCCGAATTATACCTCATTTTAAAAAAGAAGAAACAAAAACTGAGACTCAGTGAGATGAAGAAACTTGCCCAAAGTCCCACAGACAGAAGAGGATTGATCTGGGATCCCCAAATCTGAACTATTTTCCCTGTATGAGGCTGAAAACTATGGGGGGAGTACTTCAGCTTCCTTTGAGGCTGGGTCCCGGTGGCCCTGCTCCTTTTAGTCAAGAAGTCACAATTGTGTCTAACCACAGTTCTGCCTGCTGCAATTAAAACCGTATCTTTCTAGGTTGTCCTTTGCCATTCTCTGGCCCATACAGGAAACCCCTTGAGAGTTCCTAACACTCTTCCCCTTCCTTCCTTCTTCTTTGTCCAGCTGCACCTTTCCAGCCCCTATGGCTTTCTGACCCTGCCTGTTCCAACCCTTTGGGCATCCACTTCACTCACCTCTTGAACTCCTCAGATCTGGCACCCATTGTCCAAGGTACCTGGGAGGAGACCTCATCCTTGCTGGCCCAGTCTAAGGTTGGCAGAGGTCACAGCTAAGACTGACAGGATGCTCTTCTCATCAAAATCCAGCAACCCAGGAACATCCTGAGTTCCCTCTGCTCTCAGAGCTGCCTGGCTGCCTGATCTCTTCTGTAGAAGAGGTTCCCTCTCCTGCTTATCAGAGTCAACTTTTATCCCAATCCAGTACTGAGGTAATGGCCTCCCCTAGCTGGGGTTCTTGGAGTCCAGCTTGACCTCAGCCTTTGTCTTCCAATGGGATATTTGCTGAGGGCGAGGCTTACCCTCTCGGCACGGGAAGACGAGACGAGAGGGTTAGGAGTCATGGGGTTCTGGCCCCCGCCCTCCTGGAAGCAGTGTTACCTGAGCACAGTGCTGCAGGTTGGAAAGTTTCCTGAAATGGGGGAGGAGACTCATGCAGAGCTTATATTCAGTGAAGCTTCTGCATTTCCACAGCGCTTTTGCATGCCTTGCAGAGCAGCCCTGTTAGGAAAGAGGAGAGGAGGGAAAGAAAGCAGGACTTACAAAACACCAGTGATGTCCTAGGTACCTTCAGGCACAGTAATTATCTCATCTCATTGTCAATAAGCCTGTGACATGGCTTTTGTTATCTCCATTTTACAGATGCGAAGACCAAGGCACTGAAAGCTGGAAAGGGACAGAGACTGGACTCAAGTGCTGAACTTCTGACTCCATCATTACAAGCTGCTTCCTCAACACCACACTTGGCAGATGTGGTCCTTGCCTTGCAGGAGTATCTTGCACATGTCTAGGTGCGTTCCAGCCCGGAGGCTGCCTGGTAACAACCCCCCCAAGCACCATCCACCACCCTCGCCTGCAGAATAAAGAAGTGCCTCCAATTAAAAGAGGAGCAGCTGGGGCTGGGGGAGGAGAAAAGGGGGGCTCAGCCAGCGGGGGAGTCCTCTTTGGATCCCACACAGCTCCCTCCCCGCTCTGGGAGAGACCCCTGGGCCAGGGGTTGTCCTTTAGCTTAGGGGTGTGTGTGATAACTTAATTACTTTGTGTTTGTGGGACCGTGCAGCCATGGGGGGAAAGCCGGAGGGGAACGTGTGCATGACAGTGAGGGTAGCTGTGCAGATAGACGAGGCATGTCTTTGAGGAATAATTTTTTAAATTTACCCAACAAATATGTATTGAGTGTCTATTCAATGGATTAGTGTTAGCCTGTTGGGATACAACTGCAAGTGTGTCAGTAAGAGTGGTGGGAGAGAGGAAGAGCTCTGGGTCATTTTTACAACTGGATTTGTCTATGTAAGGATGTGTATGTTGATGAGAATGCAAGTGAGTGTGTGTTTTCTGTAACAGGATAAGAGTTTGTGTCTCTACAACTGTTTTTCTGTAGTGGACACATACGATGAGGTGAGGGTATCCCTCGGCTACTATGTGCAAGTGTAATGTGTGCTGCTGATGGTGTGTGTGCATCCGTGGGAGGGCTGTGTTATTTTCTAGGGTAGTTGTCAGGGAAATGGCCATATGTGGGCCTGTGGGTGTGGAAAGGGTATGCCCAATAGGTATTTAGCAGGGAAAGGGTGCGACAGGCTGAGAAATATGTGAGGGGATATGTAACATGAAGCGGTCCAAGATGGGACCACTGGGGTCTGGAGTCCTGATACCAAATTCCCCCTTCTGCCTTGCTCACCTGCCTCAGTAAAGGGGGCAGAAAATTTCCCCTTCCATGGAGGAGGCAGGCGCAGCTGGTGACTTAGGGACTTAGAGACCCAGTAAAGGGCCCTCCACCTTCTGCCCTTGTCTCTAGGAGCCTAGGTTGGGGAAGGAGGGAGTGAGCAAGTTGGGCTGGTTCCAACCACACAACTCAATGATTCTTCAGGGCTAGGGGAGGGGGTTGTCCAGGATCAGCCCCAGGAGCCCCCACCCAATCTTTACAATAACAGAGACGGAGGACCGACACAGAAAGACAGGCACACATTTCCCCATCAGTGGAGGGACCCTGAATAAGTAGAAGACAGAGAGACTAGGGCTCCCCCTCTCAGCTTCTGACTGAAAAGAAGCTGTTGGCCCCATCACCCCTGGACAGCAAACTAGGGCCTCAGGCCTCTCTCCGGCCAACTCTCTCCCAAAGGAGGGCCAGGCACCTTCAGGGCCCACCATCCGGCATTGTTGCCCTTGTATCTTCAAAGCTAGGTCTCCTCTCAGGACGCCAGAATTGAGGAAAGGGTAGGCAGAGGGTGTGATGAAAGAAGGTTCAGAGCAGGACAGACCCCCATGGCCCTGCCGTCCTCCGACGGCTCCTGGAGGGCTCTGTGGGCACGGCCCAGGAGGGCATGGAGTTCAGCTTCCCACCAGTGGGCCCTCTAGAGCAGCTCGCTTAGGATCCAGGGCAGCGGTTAGGGCCCATCTTTGGCGTCTACCCTTGACCCTACTCAGCCTCTAGGTGGGTCGGTGCCGGGTCCCAGGAATTTGGGTGGCAGTGGGCACCCTGATAGCCAGGCCCTGAGCGAGGTGCGGGGGAGGGAGAGGGAGCCGAGAGGGCTAGCTCGCTGCAGGCCAGGCCTCTGAGGGCAACCACCGCCTTCTAGGAACCACTCTACTTCCTTCAAGGAGCCTGAGGCTGGCAGGCTCTCTTCCCGACCTGCAGGCGGGACCTCCTCGGGGTGTGCGGGCTCTCCCACTCCACCCAGCAGTAAAGCTGAGAATGAGGGGAGCTTTCCGGCTGGGTCACGAGAGCCCGCAGTGGCCGGATCTACCCAGACTTCTCATCTCGATTTCTCTCCCCTCCAGAAGCATAGATTTAGCCCCAGAGGAAGGTCGGATGGAGACCTCCAAGCCCCTGTACCCAGCCTCCCAGAGGAGCTCGATCCTGGGCTGCAGGGGGCGGGGGTGGCGGGTAGGCCGAGTTGAAGGTCTCGTGGGGGGGCGGGTAGGCCGAGTTGAAGGTCTCCTAGGAGCTCGTCCCCCTTGGCTTGCACAGGTCTTGTAATTTCGCGGCACTCAGGGCACATCGGAAGCTGCAGGCGCCCGCTGAGCTGCCGGGCTGTTCTGAGAATGGAAAATCATCGGCCTGCTCGACCTGCGGCCAGATGAGAGGGCCTTGCCGCCCAGCCCTCTGCCTCCGCCGAGCCTCTCATGGATTCGTGGATTCGGGAAGTGCCCCCGAATAAATTAGTTAATTTCAACCCCCCCCCTCAGCGGGAGTTCGGGTTTGAAATTAAGCTCCTCCTCCATCAGAAAAGCACGAGGAGGGGAGAGGAGGGAACGAATTCACTCTGGGAGACCCAGCTGCTGCTGGCGGTGATGGTGGTGGGGTAATATGTTCCACATTCTGTCCTGACTGCACATGGACCCCCCGCACAGACACAAATGGTCACCGACAGACACCCGGAACCCCGAGGCTTTCCAAATACAGCGTTGGAGCAGATGCAACACCCTCTCATGCCCAGACTCACAGACCCACACTCACCCCTGCACACAGAAACACAGACACTCCTGTGTGCGATCCCCACAGATGCTCAAAGCCTCCTTCAGGCATACATACACAGGTGCCCACAGACACACCCAACCACACCACGCACCCTCCGCACAGGTTCAGAACAAAAACCTCTCCCTTCACACACAACCTTACAGATCGCGGGTACACAGGTGCACACAGACGCTACAAACCCACAGGTACACTCCCTTCCACACAGACAGACCCTCCTGCTCAGATAAAAACCACCTCCTTCCCTTCACGCACACACTTCAAAGGCCACATTAGGCTCACAAGCAGCCACACAGTTTCCCAACTTTTCGGGGAAGCCTAGATTCGCCTTCTCGGAAAGGGAGGACAGAGCCGCAGGTGCCAGAAGGAGGTGTGTGTGGGGGCGCCTAGGGGGAGGGACTGTATCCATATGCATGGGCTCCGCGCACAAAGAGCAGCTGCCCGGAGCTGAGCCCCGGCGGGAGCGGCGCGGAGGCAGCGGCGGCCCAACTAATTGAATTAGGCCGGCCAGGCCCTGCCACCCGTGCGCCACCCGTGTCCGTTCTGCCACCCGGCCCTTCCCGCCTCAGGCGCTCGTTGGTTGCCGAGGGAAGGGTTGAGGGAGGGAGGCACCACCGCCTGAGCCCCTGCCTGTGGCAGCCTCTCCCCCCGGAAATAATCCCATTGTCCCGCGGGCTGCGTGTGGCACTGCGCGTCCGGGATCCCCAACTGGACTGCGACGCTGTGATTAATGGGACAACGGCGACGGAGCTGACGGGGGAGGGGCCGAGCCCCTCCTCCCCCCATCCTTCTCTCCCGTTCTCAGCTGCCTTCGGATTCGGTGCCCCTTCCTCGCTCCAGCTTCTCGGGAAGTGAGGGCAAGAGGGGGAGGGAGGCGAGTGGAAAGTAGACCAGTTGGATGCCTTAGTGAGCGAAATGTGTGCTGCGTGGGCAGGCACAGTGTAGTAAGTGGGGTGAATGAGTGGGTTGGGGACTGTGGCCCACAGCGTGAGTGTGCAAGAGCACTAAGAGCTGTAAGCCCCCACACAGTGAGTGGGGCGTTGAGGATGTGTGTGTGAATGTGGTTTAAGGGTAGAGTGTGGGGCTGTGTGTGAGTAAGGTGCCAGTGGGGTATGTAAGGACACGGAGCTCCCCCCTCTGGAGGCCACGCCAACTCCAAGGCCAGGGAGCTGGGCTGAGCCTCTGGCATTGCCCTGAGTCCCTCAGGAAGTGTCTGTCTGGGCACCTACCTTCCTCTCAGCCTAGATTTCCACCACAGCCTCACCAGAGACCCCCACTCCAATCCCCACCACCAACAATTAACAGTGTGGTCCTTGAACCCACACTTGTCTCTCCCCCCACTACCAACTGGCCTTCTGGACAATGGTTTCCAAGCGCAGGCAATTTTGCTCAGCTCTTCTCCTACCCTGAGGTCCTCTGCATCTCCGCTGACCCAGTGCTAGCAGCCCTTTGACATCTGACTCACAGTGCCCTCACCACAGGAAGCTCCCCGACATGTGGCTGAGAAATAACTCCTCTGTCCTAGATGGCCTGGAACTACCAGGGAAGGAAGTACGTCTGTGTGTCTGTCTTGCTTCTAAACTGCAAGTGCCCGGGGCAGAGTCCTGGCTTGCCCCTCAACACGACACACAACCACATTTGCTCTCAACACTAACAAGACTTCCTTGTCTGGTGAGCTCCACCCAAGAGCTGCGGAGACCAAGGCGTTCAGGCTTGGTGGGCACTCGGCCATGCTTCCAAGTCCCACGGGGCAAGTTTGCACCCTTGGCTTCTCCACCCAGAAGCAGGAGACCTGGGACTGGCCCAAAGTCTGCATGTGTGGTGTCCTAGGGCCTGAGCCATGGGGATCCTAGGAGGGTGGAGGAGAGCCACCGCCTTGGGAACCGAGGGCTACAGTGGGCTTTGGGGATCATCCAGTGGCCAGCACTGCTACAGAGACCCAGCCCCAGCCAGGACCCTTGGCCCTGGGCCTCCTGCCTGCTGCAGCCTTCCACTGCTGCCCTGAGTTTCGCCAAACCACCCAGGTTATGCAGTGAAGGCAGGGTCCCCTAGGAATTCAATTAGGGGTGGAGTGAGCCAAAGCTGGGAGCCTTGTACCCATCAGAAAGGCTCAGTGCATCTGGCAGGGACCAGGACCTTCTGGAGGAGTAGCATCAGGGGGAGCAGTGGCTGTCTTCACACCCTCTTGCCCTGCTGCCCAAGGCTCTGGAGAGGTGGTGAGGGTGGAGGACTCTGGGCTGGGGGCAGGCCCGGCACCCTGATGCTGCCACTCTTGTAGGCCTACACTCTTGCAGACCCGGGACTTTTACTGCGGCATGGAGATGAGCAGTGACATCCCCCTCTCCCCCTTCATAAATATTGCATCTTCCCAATGCAATTACAGGAGACGGAGCGGCATGAGCATTTACTAAATAAGATTATGGGGTAATGCTAATGCAGTTTATGTCTGCGCTCTGACACCAGACAAACTCCCTATTAATAACCTCTCAATGAGGCGCGAGGCTCTGAACGAAGAGCCTGGGGCTGCCCCTGGCCGCACACGCTCAGTAAGAATGGCCACAGCATGGCCACCCTGCTTGGGGCTCCGCTAGCCTGTGCCCTCTCCCTGGGCTGCCAGGGTCACCCTCCTCTCTGGATCTCTTGGTTTGGAGCTCCCTCTCTGCACCCCTTCGGAGGTAGCCTTGCCATCCACCCAAGTTCAGAGCCTCATTGACACCCTCACTTCCCCCACTTAACTTCTTTTTTGGTGACATTTTGGTCTCGGCTGGCACCCCACCTCTCTCTTCTGAATCCACACTGCTGGCGGGGCTCAATTCTCCTCCCCTAAAGCGTGTACAGGGCACAGGTTCTTCCCTAACTTAGAAACTGCTCTCTGTTGCCTATGAGAAAACTGAAACCCCTTATCCCACCATTCAAGGCCCTCAACTTACTTTCTGCTTCATCTGTAGTACCCTCCCCCAGTCGCTGGCTACCATTAGCCGTTTTGTATCAACTGAGATAGACACGCTCACACTTTCTCACTTGCACCCAAATCTTGGGTGCAATGCTCTGACAACACGCATCCCCTGACCACAGCAAAAAGATAAGAAAAGGAAAGGAAATTCCTACTTCAAAACCCAGCTCCGAGTTCTGCCCCTCTGACATTCTTCAGGCATAATCCGTGAGTCCTTCAAGTGGCCAATAGCACAAGAGTTTTAAAAATTACCTCTTTTGTTGTTGTTGTAGATTTGGAGTCACAGAGACATGAATTGGATTCCCAGCCACACTGCTTTATAGATGTGAATAAGAACAGATCAATTAACTTCTCTGACCCTTGCTTTTTTTGTTTATAAAACAGGTACAATAGACTCTGCCTTCTATTTCATCAAGCCATTGTCGGAATCAACATAAAGATGAAGCAACGTAAAAGTTTTCTAATTCATTGGGTCTGTCCCTGCCTTACCATCTTTCTTATTGCGTTAACATGTAAAAAGTTTGTCATCCCTGCTGGTCTGGGAGTCATTGAAACTGCATGTTGTCCAGCCCTGCTCAGTTTCCCAGACCCAGGAGATGACCTCCTCAGACACAGATGCCCTTCTCCTTGCCTCCCTAACTTCCCTCCTCTTGAGGCCTCTTCAGGGTCCCACTGGGAGGACAGGACTAAAGCAATAGAGACTGGAAAAATAGGACTTCTGGAAAAATAGGACATAGGCCCAGCAGAAAAGTGCAGACGGGATTTCAAGGTCAAGAGAGCCAGCCCCCTGACTCAGGCCTCACCCTAGTGCTGGCTGGTCATTAACACAGCCCTGGGTTCTTCTTGGCCTTCAAAAAAAAAAAAAAAGACATTTCATGCCCAAGGACCTCAGTAATGAGGAACCAGGGAGGGGCTGGGTAGCCTGCAGGCTCAGCAAAAGTGTCCCCACCTCAGAGGCCTCCCCTCCTTACTCCCTCCTCCTCCATCCCTCTGAAATCAGCGAAACCTTTAAGCAGCTTCTGGAAGAAGGAGGTTCCTTTGCCTTTGGAGCAGGCAGAGGGGTGAGGGGCACTGGCAAAACCTCTTTATAGGCCTCCTGAAGCCTCTTCTCTGCCCCCACCTCTCTACCAAGGCCAAACTGTCCTTACCTCAGAGAGACTATAGGATCTATAGAGACAAGCTGGGGCCCAGGGCCTGAAGGATGGGGGTGGGGGAGCAGTGCTTTACCACATTCTCCTGTCCCTTGCCCCTTCAAACTGGGGCTATGCCTGGTCAGGCCAGCACATACTTATCACCGACTCCGACCTGCCATTCCTGCTCTGGCTACCAGTGACTTTGCTGAACGCTGCAAACCTGCCTGAATCTGTCTGGGGCATTTCGGTCTTACCACAACATCCCTTCACTTCTTTACAACGCATTAGACGACTTTCTTTTCTCTTTTCCCTTTCTTTCCACCCTACCTCTGTTGTCTCTCTCCTGAGTCTTTTCTTAGTGCTCTTGGTATGGGAAATCTTCCCAACCAGCCCTTTTACCCAACTTGTACAGTGTGTGCACACAAACACACACACCAACTCAGAGGTACATGCAGACCCTTACTCTCAAAAACACACGTACAAACTCCTGAGCATAACACTTCAGTCCATCATTGAAGTCCTGGGTCCACATGTGCAGATGCGCATCTGTGCTATCTCCCACTGAAGAGCATGCACTCTGAGAGATATACAACCACACAGGCTGGCATATTCACACAAAAGGACACACAAACACAAATACACACCAATCAACACGCCAAGCACAGTTTCTGAAGTTGATGCTGCCAAGGAATCTTCCAGAGTTTGCCAGGGATCTAAGAAGTGCCTTCTTTTATCTTTGGTGGGAATTCTGTATACATAGTATAATGTGTGCTCAGAGTATTTAGACCTTGTACAATTGTATGACAGGATTGCGAAAAACCACTCCCCGGAAGGTACCTGAACTATGAGTCATCCCAGAAGACCTGGAAAAATAGGAGGAGCACAAATTTGAGCTGAGGGGTGTGGTCTACTCATTGGGACCGGAACCTGCCCATCATCTGCACTCTGTAAATCAGCTGAAGATCCTAGGGCAGGAAGTAGGAACCTAGTGGGCAGGCTCCAAAGGGGCGTGGGCTTTGAAATGGGAAAGGAAGGAGCTCTTTGGGCCTTTCTCAAGGGGTGGCCCTCAGTTCCAAAAAGCACCGGGCAAAGATGGCACTTCCCTTGGGGGTGGCTGCCTGGGCCCTGGTGCAGCCAGGCCTGACCATGGCTGAGAAGAGCAGCAGAGCTACACCAAGAGTTTTCTTCCACTTCAGTGTACTTCAAAGAAACCAATCAAGGGAAAGAGAAATGGACTAGGGTAAAGCGTGGGGCTTCAGGGGCCAGAGAGGAGCCAAGCATAATGGAAAGACTTAAGGCATCTACGTTTGAACAACTGGATTCAAATTCTCCCTCTGCCACTCCACTAGCTGTGTGGTCTTGGGCAACGCACTTAACCTCTCTGATCCTCAGTTTTCTCCTCTACAAAATGAAGATATGCTACCTATCTTGTATGATTGTGGTAAGGATTAAAAAAGATGAAAAGACATAAAAGTGCTTAGCCTAATGGCCGGCACGTGACAACATCCAACAGATAGTGGCTGTATATGAGAAAAAGGTAAACAGAAGGCCAGTGTAAGAAGGCCTGAAACCCATGACAGGAAGATCTAGAGTCTTCCTTCTCTGCACGACTCGGAAAAATAAGGGCAGCTACAAGCTGAAGTGCCTGTTCCTAGTCAAAGGCGCAGTGCACAGTGGTTAACAATCTAATGCCAGACTGCCTGAGTTCACATCCTACTAGTTATGTGACCTACAGCAAATTTCTCGATGACTCAGTTTCTTCATCTGTAAAATGGGAATGATAATAGTAATAGGAGCTATCTCGTGAGCTTATTATGAAAAGTAAATGAGTTAATGTTTGTGAAGTGCTTAGAATAGTACCTGACACGTAAGAAATGCTATACAAACATAAGCTAAGCAATAAAAATAAACCAGGCTCACATGCTGACGGGGAATCTGGTTCTGAGGACTCAGAGGCAGCAGCATAGCCACAGGCCAGGGGCAGCTGCCTCTGGCTGCAGGATCAGCGCTCTTCAGAACCCCGTGCTCTCAAATGCCCTCTTTTATCCTCAGGTGGATGTGGTTTGTTTACCTTAGGAACAAGTTACCCTTTTAAGTCTTCAAGCTGCTGAAGGATTTGTTAAGGGAAAAGTAGATACTTCTTTATATGTTGCTAGTGGCGCTGTAAATTGGTCCCATCCTCCCTGGGTTATGTAACAAAAACCATGATACTGTTCATCTTCTTTGATCAGATAATCCCACTTTTGGGACCATATCCCAAGGAAATAAAAAAGCAATTTGTACAAAGATCTTTATAGCAGCATTATTCATAATAGCTCAGCCTTGGAAGCAACCCAAATACCCAACACTAGGGAAATAGTTAAGCTGGGGAATGTTGGCACAAAGGAATAGTACACAGCCATTCAAACTGCGAAAAATGACACAGGTAAGTGGTGGGACGTACCATATTCCCAGGTGAAGATGCCAAGCATTGTAAAAATGTCGATATTCCCCAAGAAAATTTATAGACTTCATGCCCTACTTATCAAAGTCACACTAGAAATTTTCTTGGAACTCAGAAAAAAATGATTCTGGGCTGGCCCTGTGGCTTAGCAGTTAAGTGCGCGTGCTCCGCTACTGGCGGCCCGGGTTTGGACCCCGGGTGCACACTGAGGCACCGCTTCTCTGGCCATGCTGAGGCCGCATCCCACATACAGCAACTAGAAGGATGTGCAGCTATGACATACAACTATCTCCTGGGGCTTTGGGGGAAAAAAAGGAGGAGGATTGACAATAGATGTTAGCTCAGAGCCGGTCTTCCTCAGCAAAAAAAAGAGGAGGATTAGCATGGATGTTAGCTCAGGGCTGATCTTCCTCACACACACACAAAAATGATTCTAAGTTTCACCTGAAGGAGTAAATAGGTGAATATATCAAATAATTTTCTAAAGAAGAGGAAGTTTGACCAGATGTTAAAACATTTTGTTATAAGGCAACTAAATGGAAACACTGTGGTGTAGGCACCAAAATAGACATTTAAATCAGTGGGACAGAACAGAGCCCAGAAATAGACCCAACCACACCTAAGAATTTAATACAGACATTAGAAAACAAGGGAGAAGGGAACATAACTCAATAAATGGTGTTAGGAAAAGCTTTGCCACTTGAAAATTAAGTTATTTTATATCATATAAAATTAAACACAAGATGGATTAAGTAATTAAAATGATGACTAAGAGGATGTGTAGACACAGGGAAATATAGGTACAATGCAATGTTAAATGTAGAAAATTCAAAGATTGTATGTTCTTGGGGCCAGCCCAGTGGCACAAGCGGTTAAGTGCGCGCCCTCCGCTGCGGCGGCCCAGGGTTCGCCAGTTCGGATCCCAGGCGTGCACTGACGCACTGCTTGTAGAGCCATGCTGTGGCAGCGTCCCATATAAAGTAGAGGAAGATGGGCACGGATGTTAGATCAGAGCCAATCTTTCTCAGGAAAAAAAGAGGAGGATTGGCATCAGATGTTAGCTCAGGGCTGATCTTCCTCACCAAAAAAAAAAAAATTGTATGTTCTTACTGACTACAACTCTGGAAAAGTACAGGTCTTAACCTTGATAAGGATCAAGGGATGAAACATTATAACTGATTATAAAACATTATAAACATTATAATAGTTGGAGTTTCAAACTGATGGAAGTTTTTGTTGCTGAGAAGTTGGGACTTCAGTAAAATGGGGAAAGGAGAGGGATGTAAGTGCTTCCGCCTTTCCATCAACACAGACAAGAAGTTGGTGCTGCTTGTGGAAGGGCTGGGACTACACCCGCTCCGGGTCAGATGGGGGATGCTGGCAGTAGAGATCCAGGGCAGCTAGCTGTGGATAGTTGCTACCTTCTGATCGGACTCCTGAACCTGGCCCTGAACCTGGGCTTCCCTGCCCCCAATCCAGACTCAGACCCCAACCAGCTCCCTAGAGGCCAGACTGCCTGGGTTCCAATTCCTACCCCTGCACTTAAAAATTGGGTAACCTTAGACTGTAACTTAACCTCGCTGGATCTCAGTTTTCTCATATGTAAAATGGAGATAATAATAGCACCTATTCATAGAATTGCTGTGAGGATTAAGTCAGTTAATTCATGTAAAGCCACAGAAGAGTCTCTGGCCCAGAGTGACTTCTCAGTAAAAGTTGATCATGATTTGGGTTGAGGCTGAGGGAATCCTAAGGGAGGAGGCAGAAAACAGTGTCTGATTTCCATGATGCCTATGTCTTCTGGGTCCCCAGCTGGTTTTGAAGCTGAGCCCACCTGGCTTTCCCTCTCATCTCAGCTGATGAGGCAAGAGAGACTTGGCCAAGAGGGGGCCTTTGGTGCAGACCAAGAATCCAGTGCTGACACACGGGGCTCGGCTGCCTCAGATTCCTCTTCCCTCAATGGGGGTTCAGCCTTCCCCTCCCCCCAGGGACAAAGACCAAGCCAAGTCTCTACCAGGGATTTGTGCCTGGGGGATAGAGAGAGGCCAGGTTCTGGGCACTTGGCTGCAGGCCTGTCTCACTGGGCAGAGGACGCTCTGCCATCCAAGGATTGGCCCCCAGGCTAGCTCTGTCCTGCTTGGAGTGTTCTTGCACTCGGCTCCCTCCAGCGATCACTCCCTCTAACTCAAGACCGCGGCTCTAGCCAAAAGTCTCCAGGCTTACAGGAAGAGGGGGATGCTTTTCTCGAACTTTGTCTATTCCTCTTGCTAAGTCAGGCACAGATGGGGTGACAGGGGTGGGAAGCGTAGTGGTCTGTTTCTTGTCACCTTCCCATACGTGTTTCTCACACATAAACCTGGAAGTCTCCTTATCTTTTGGTGAAAACTTTTGTGTTTATTGCTATATTTTTTTGTTATTATCACTCTCATTATAATTAGCCAAGGTAGGACTTCCAGGGACCTACTCAGTGGTCACTTAGTGGCCCCCAGGAGGAGCAAAGGGAGTGACTGCTTGGTCCACGCAGGATGGAGAGACATGCAGGGAGAGTTCTTTGAGAGCCAGATTGCAAAGCGCCTTCTTCTCCTGGGGACTGGACCCTGCGAACCTTTAAGAGCCAAGATGGCTATAGAATAAAGTGACTGTCAGCGCTGGGGAGAGGGGGCCCAGAGGGTCAGCCACAGAAAGAGAAGGAGGAGGCCTGGAAAGGGCTGAGGATCCTTCCTGACTCCATGATGAGTCGACCCCACATGTGTTTTGAACCCAGATGGAATTGGGGAGGTTGATTACCAAGAAACCTTCTTTCCTTTATCCACCGTTCTCTTATCTACTTCTTTATCCATGCAGCCAACTTTGTCAAGCATTGCTTGGAGCCAGGGGCTGTGCCTGCTGAGTGCTGAGCTGGGAATGCCTCCTGGGAAAGGGTTCAGGGGGGACCGACAGGGAGCAGGCCCAAAAACACTCTCATTTCTGTCAAAGCCAGAACCAACCACTTCTCAGCCTTTCTGGGATTCCTGGTGACTTTGCAGTTTGTCCGTGTTTGTTATTTTTGCTAACCCCTGTTTGCCTGTAGTTCCTGGTGATTAGAAAAACAAGCAAACCAAGCCTTAAACATGAGAAGGGGGACAGGGGACATATGCTTGTTTCAGAGGCCAAGAGCGAAAGAGACCTGAAGAGGCGCTGAGAGAAAGAGAGAGAGATAGGAAGAAGTTAAGGGAGGGAGAGCCAGAAGTCAGAGCTCTCCTCCCTGTCCCCAGCCTTCCCCAGGACCCTCACCGTCTCCCCAATATCCCCAATCTCCTTCCTGCATCCCCTACTCCTTTCTCCTCCCCCACTCCCTTTACATGTCCCCTAGCATCATACAGGTTCTCAGGTCCCCTCCTCCTCTCCCCTGGGAGTCTGGCCTTGAGCCTCGGGTGCTGGAGAACTTGGGCTGGGCCTTAGCACTCCCCTCCCTAATGAGCATTCGTTCTGGGCTGAGCCCTGGCCTCCACGGGTCAAAGGTGGCAGCTTTATTTACTCACAGCCATGCTCTCACTGCTCCAGTCCTTCCATGATTTTTTATAATGGAAACAGCCCAAAGGCCACAGGCGCCATGGGAGACCACCCCACCACCTCCCTCTGCCCCAGCCCCCAGATGCACTGACACTTGTATCCGTCCAATGAGGGCTCAGATGTCTCAACAAAGTACAGCTTTGCTCTCAGGACAGCTTTCAGCTGTCGATTTCATCACATTCCTCTGTCTGTTTAGAGCCTGAGCCAGAGAGGCTGGGGGTTGGTGAGAGGGGCATGCGTGTGTGCGAGAAATTGGCGCCGGCACGTAAGTCTGAGGGTGCGTGGTGTGCGAGTGTGCATTTGCGTGTGAAAATTGAGGTACATATAATGTGTCTGTCTTGATTGTGTGTGTGAGAACCTGCATGAGTGTGCGTAAGCATAAGTATCTGCATGTGAGTATTTATATATACATGAATGTGTGTGCATGATATTCACATATGTGAGTGCATGAGAATGTGCACAGGTGCATGAGAACCTGGGTGTGTGTTGTGCTTGTGTGCATGCCTGTGTGTGAGCAGTTTAAATATGCATACTTGTGGCAGAACCATATACACATGAGCCTGCCCATGTGTGAGCCCTTATAAGTGTGTGTGCATCTCCATGTACGAATACTGTTTAAGAATGTGTCTGCACAACAGCATGCGTAGATCTCAGAACTATAATATCGAGTGACAGATGCCAGACACAGAAGTTCGCATATTCTATGATTCCATTTATGTAAAGTCTAAAAACAGACAGAGGTACTCTATGGTGTAAGAAGTCAGAATAGGGTATTGTGCCTGGAAAGGGGGCCTGAGGAGGTTCCTGGGTACTGATAATATTCTACTTTTTAATCAGGACGCTGTTTGCATGGGTGTGTCTACTTTGTAGAAATTCATTGAGCTGTACACTCATACATAATAAACCATAAAGTGCGTATATAATTTATGTACTGTCTGGATATGTGCTATAATTCAACAAAACATTCAACCAAAAAAATCAAACATGAAAACTCTCCCCTGCACCTTCCCCCTTAGCTCTCACATGTGCCCACATTGCTCACCTTCTCCAACTTGCCCTGCACTCTCTTCCTCCTTTCCACGCCTCACACTCCCTGAAGGTGAGAGGGTGTGTAAGAGGCTAATGCATCTGGGTGGCCGAGTCTGGATGTGAGATGCCTGCCCAAATCACAGCTCGCCTCTAGCTCTATGGCCCTCCTCCTCACCTCCATCTCTCCTTTCTTGGCCTCCCATGGAACTTAGTGACCCCTTCTAAGGCAGTGTCCCTGGGGGTAGATCTCAGATGGAGGAAGAGTTGGCCCTACCCTTCAGGAGCCCCAAAGCTGAAGTTCTGGAGAGGGTCAGACCTCAGGTGTGTAGACCAATGTGGCAGTACTAGAAGGCCAGACACTCTACAGAGGGACAAAAGCCCCATGGAAGGGAGTGGGTGGCTGCAGGGCATTAGTTAAGGATGGCTTTCTAGGAGAGAGTCTCTCTTTGGAGACCCCCAAAAGTGGGCCTTGGCTGCACTATTTAAGCTCCCAGAATCTGGTTTCTTACTCTGTAAAGGGAGAGAAGGCACTCCAGGTTCTGGCGCTGTCCCCGTGCTTGTCTGTGCCTGTGTGCATCTGTGTGTACACGATGCTGTGTCCGTGCCCGTGGGTGATGTGTGTGACTGTGCGTGTGCTTGTGTCTTATGTGACCAGACATGCACAGGAGCCCCTGTGGGTGATTCCTTGGGTACGTGTGCTCATGCTCCATGGAGCAGGTAGAGTCAGTACATCCCATTCCAAATTACTCTGCCCTGTGATTCGCACAAATGCTTGCCTACCTCGTGTCCCAGTTTGGGGTTCAGAACCTCTGATTTCTGCAGGTCTTCGTGACATAGGGTCTACACTGGGAAAGGGGCTGTGCCCATGAGGGGGGAAGGTCGGGCTGGCCCAGCTCCTCCATCTTCCTCCAGGCTGGGCTCATTCACTCCCCTCCACAGACTGGCGCCTGCTTTGGCACCCTGAGGAACCCGGCTGTCAGCGCCATTCCAGGCCCAGGTCCCTCCCTCAAGTCAGGACCTCTCTGCCCTCTCCCAAACCTGCTCCCAAACCTCCCATCTGGCGGCCCAGCATCTCCCAGAAGAGCCTCCAGCGCCCCTCTTCAGGGGAACAGCCACCCCACCAGAATCAGGAGAGGCAGCGAGAGCTGGGAGTGGGGTAGGTCGGAGGACAGGCTGACCCTTTCAGAAGGGGTTGGGGAAATTAGGCTTGTGCTGCCAGAAGCTGCCTAGATGCTTCTCTCTGACCTTAGCTTGCAGTGGCCCTTCCCCCATTGCCCCTGGTCTCTCTCTCCTGCTGGCCTGCTTTTGGAGAGTGACCTCCTTCTCCCCACCCCCGCCCTCAGTGGCTCAGTCCTCCCTCCTGGCTCAGCCCACATGTTTTTTTGTTGTTGCTCAGGAAGATGCACCCTGAGCTAACATCTGTTGCCAATCTTCCTCTTTTTGTTTGAGGAAGATTCTCCCTGAACTATCATCCTCCTCTATTTTGTATGTGGGTCCCCACCACAGAATGGCCACCGACGAGTAGTGTATGTCCGTGCCCAGGAACTGAACCTGGGCCCCCAAAGCAGAGTGTGCTAAACTTAACCATTAGGCCACGGGGCCAGCCCCTCAGATGACATTTTGTCTGAGTGACCCAGGGGGGCAATTGGGGCATGCCACCCCCAGGAGTGTCCTGGAAGTATGGAAGGGATGAGAGCTCAATGTGAGTCACCCCTCTCCTCCCCAGGGCTCCCATTGAGGATGGGGCCCTGGCTCTGGATTCTCCAAGAAGAGCAACCCCAGTTTCCTCAAGTGCCCTAGATCTCCACAGTGGGTGTCTACAAACAGACTGAAAGGGCAGACAGATCCATCCAGCCATCTCCCCTTCCTTGATGGAAGATGGGCTGACACAGCATTCCTCCTCCTAAGGGGATGAGAAACACTAATGTGTCTACATAAACACACAAAATAAAACTCATTTGTTGAACACTTCTTATGTGCCAGGGGCTGTTCCAAGATTTTTACATAACAGCTGATTTTAACCTTCACAGTAATCCTATGGAGAAGGTATAATAATTATCCCCATTTTAAAGATAGGAAGACTGAGGCAAAGATAAGTTAAGTAACTTGTTAAGATCACATCTCTGGTAAATAGCGGGTTCAGGATTCAAACCCAGGCAACATGGCTGCTGAGCCTGTGCTCTTACCCACCACCCACAGCATTTGCATAGTTACTCTTAAGGATACATACACCTCCTCACACTTAGCACAAGCCATCTCACATACATAATTGCGCATAGAAATACATCATTACCCAGATGTTAATCATGCCTAACATTTATACACGATTTACTTACAAATCACTTTCATGCCTAGACACAATGCCCACTGAAGGAGGGGTTGTTACCCTGTTAACTGACAACAATTAAGGCTGCCATTGACTGATTTGACTGAGGCTCAGCTATTTGGCTGGAAGTGTTTCATCTTCTCTTTCTCGTCTTTCTTTAAACAGTAATAAACATGCTTAGTAGTAAAATTAAAACAGTATAAAAGAGAAGAAAGTGAAAAGTAAAAGTCCTCTCCTTCCTCCTGTTATTCCCATTTCCAGAGGTAACCACTGTTAGCAGTTTCTTTGTATACCCTTCGGGAAATTGTCAATGCACACATAAGCAAATAGAATTAGAGATTACATGTGGCTCCTAATCCTTGCAGCAAAATCCTTGTGAAGAAGCTCTGGTTCTCCTCCTTTTACAGACGAAATGGAGGTAGCTCTCCAGGGTCACTCGGCATTAAGTGGGGAAGTTCTGTTGCAATCTGCATCTTCCTGACCTGGAGCCTCTGTCCTCCACTCCCTCTGCCCCCGGGGCCCATTGCCTCCTCCATCCCAGGCTGGCACTGTGATGGCCCACTGCAGTGAGAGACTCCATCACCCCCGCAAGCAGGCTCTGATGCTCTGTGCTTTTAGAGCAGGGCGAGGGGCTGTGCTGGAAAAGGATATCCCCTCTGGCAACTCAGTCTGGGGGAGAATTTACTGGGCTGAGCCCTGCTGAGGGGGAGGGCAGGGAGAGGGCCTGGAAACTTGACCAAGACCACTGCAGGATCCACATCAGCCAAGGGATGTGTCACAGGGTCCACATCTGCCAAGGGATGTGTCCCAGGATGGCCCTCTCGAGTCCACATCAGGTTTCACTGAGGCTGTGAGGATTACGGAGGGCTGCAGACAGACAGGCCTCAGTCTTCACAGCACCTCCCAGGCAGGGACACAGGGTGGGAAAGGAGGACCATCTGGGGCTCCAAGGGAGAAGAGGGACCTTTAGATAAGAACTCCAGCCCTCCACCCCTGCTTCTGGGGGCGGTGCTGAGCAGGAGCAAGGAAAGAACTATTTCTAGCTCCTGGGTACGAGGGGAGGCTCTGGAAGCCCCTTGCGCCCTGGGTAAGCTTTCAGAAGGACCCCCCAGACCTGTCCTCAACTCCTCTTTCGTACAGGGCCTGCAGGGTTGGGACCCTGGGAGATGTGAATTGCCATGTTTCAGCCATACCCCAGCTGCCAAGGCTTCAGAGAATTTCCCAAGTAGCTGAGCACAATGGGCATTCTGAGCCAGGTGGCCTGGGCTGTTCCTGCTGGGTCCTGCCTGCCTCAGGCCTGGGACCAAGTTCTCACATTTCCTATCCTTAAACAAGAATCTGGATAATAGGCCAGGCTGGGGCCAGGCTGGGACCTAACCATCCCCAGGCCTCAGGGGGCACTCTTTGGAACAGAATCCTCAGTGAGGTGCCCCCTTCCTCTCTGACCAAGAGGGAGCTTGTGTCAGGGATCCCTGTGGTCAGTACTCAGCAGAGGGAGAGAAAGCCAAGGCGAGGCTGGCGAGAGCCAGAGGAGGGATTGAGGTTGGGCTCATCTCTCCACAATTTCTGGGCCAAGCTGTCTCCGTGGGACAAGGCCAGCCTCCCCAAGAGCTCAGCCTCTCTCTCCTTTGCACAAGGCAGACCGTCTCCAGGTCCCCGTCACCACAAGGATTATGTCCATACACCTTAATGTGGACTTACTACTTTTGAAGCCCCACAGCTCTGTTGAGTACAGGGCGGGCATTTGTGGGACACCCCACTTCTCTCTGTTGATAGCAGTGGTCCTGGACTGGGAATCTGAGTACAGAACATGGGTCTGTTCCCAGCTTGGCCTCTAACTGGCTGAAGGATCTTGGACAAGTCACTTCCCCACTCTGAATCTCAGTTTGCCCATCTGTAAAATATGAGAGTTGGACTCAACTTGGAACCATGGGAATCTGGGAATGAGCTGGCGTGAGTGAGGTCGGCAGTGGGCGTTCTGCTTGTTGAATTGAGTAGGCTCTCTCTCAGAAGCTGGGGAACACTGTGGAAGGTAGGGACCTCTAAAAGGGTATTATCGGTCAAGAGGAAAGGATGCATGTGTGTTTGTTATGAGTGTTTTTATGAGTGTATGTATGTACATGGGGGCATGAATACATGTGTAGGAGTGCATCTGTGTGCGTGCCTGTGTGTGTGTACACAGCAGCTAATTGATCCCTCCCTCCCAGTTGGGGTGGGGGAAGGGGCAGAGAAGGCAGTCACTCATTAGGCGGCAGCTAATGGGCCCAAATGGCCGTGTCAGCAAAGGCTGAGCTCAGATGAGCTTCCTCCCGGAGTGGGGAAGGGGAGGACGTGAAATAGGAAGAGGAGGGGAGAAGAGGACCAAGAAGAGAGAGAGAAGGAGGGAGAAGAATGAAGCTTTCCCAGGAGAAACTGGATTTGCCATGCCCTGACTTCATCCCCATTAATAAATACTCCCACTGTCGAGGAGAAAAACCCTGTGACCAGAGAAGGGGGGGAACTGGTGGGGGAGGGGAGGAAAGCGCACGTGTGTTCCTGTGCCCACAGACACAGGTACACCAGCCCGCCCTCACACTCATATGGTCGGAGATGCGAGGACATGCACTGCGTATCGTGCACTCTCAACACCTATCCGTTCACGTGGGGAACACGGGCTCACCCAGGGACATGCCCCTTGAGCATGAACCTGAGCACACAGAAGTGCGTGTCAGAATGTACACGTGCATTCACCCAAGGGTGCCAGCACTGTGTTAGATGCAGGGGAGACAAGAATGAAGAGGACACAGTCCCTGTCCCCCAGCGGCTGACATTTCAGTGGGGGGCAGCGGAAACAGACCATCCATGTGGTGTGACACGTGCCGTGCACCAGGTGCACAGGTAGATGGCCTCTCAGGATCCTCTGGGGATCACCTGCTGTTCTCTTTGCCTGGAGCCATTTTCATACTGAGGTGAGGGAAGGGAGAGCCAAGGTCAGCACCTGGTATTTCTCTTCTCAGCTGAGCCCTGTGAAGGGACCTCTCACGTCACACCCACCTCCACCCCCACCCTTCCTTCACCACACCAGATACCTGCCATTGCTTAAAGTCTCTCCCTTCTGAATTGTGCAAATACTAATGGCATGCCTCTGTATTAGTGAATCAGATTCATAGTCCAGATACCCTGTGATGGTGGGTGAGGTCCCCAAACTTTACTTTACAAAAGGATTATTTCTATATCACACCATTCACAAAGTAGGTTCTAGACAAAATAAAGACCTGAATCTAAAAACGTTAGAAGATAAGATAAATTAGAATTAAATAATTTCAGATTGGAGAAGGTTGTTTAAAATAAGAAACAAACTATAAAAGCCATAAAGGAAAACATTGATAAATATACTACATCTAAATTTAATCTGATATACTACATCTGATAAAAGGTCAAAAATGACATAGAAAGACAAGCAACCAAAGCATAACAAATATTAACATCCAGGATAAAGAATTCTAACACACCAGTAAGAAAAAGATTTTTAAAAACCCCTTAGAAAAATGGGCAAAGTATATGAACAGGCAATTTCTAGAAATAGGAATACAAATTGTCCAATAAACTTAGGAAAATATGTTCAACATTAGAGAAATGCAATCATAATGAAAGAAATGCAAATTAAAACAAACATAAGATTCATTTTTGTTTGATCTATTAGATTAGCAAAAATTCAAAAGATTGACAGTATCCAACATTGGAGAGAGCGTACATAAGTGGGTTGTCTCAATAGCAATTGGAAGTACCATAAATTGATCCAGCGTTCTTGGAAGGTACTTTGGCAGTTTCTACTAAAATTAACAATGCCCATCTTTGTCTTAGCAACTCTATTTCTAGATATTCATTATCCTAATGAAATATTCGCATCAGCCCACAGAACCACATACCAGGGAGTTCACTGAGTACTGTTTAGAACAACGAAAAATTAGAAGCAACCTAACAACAGTCCACTAGTGGAGAGTGGCTAAGTAAACAGTGGCATCCCATGCTATGGAATACTTAATATGCAGCAGTGAAAAACAACGAGATCGATCTATAGGTATTGATTCAGGAAAATATCCAAGCCATATTTTTAATTAGAAAAGCAAATTGCAGAAAAATAAGAATACTTGTGTACAAAGATAAAAATACACCCCCAAAATGGTATGTTTCTTTATGTATAATATGTACATGTATATAAATGCAAAGGAAATGATCTGGAAGGATACCCAGTAAACTGACCACAGCAGTGACCTCTGGGGAGGATTCTGGAATTGGAAAGGGAGCTTCTTCTATGTTTCTTACAGCAAGAATGCATTCATGGCTTCCTTTTGACATTTAAAATAAATTTTATTGAAGGTGCATTGAATGAATAAAGGGATCAGCAGTGAGACTTGACATGCACACACGAGGCATCAAGAGTTTTATCTATTGAATGAAGAGAGGGGTCCCTCTTTGGCAGCAATTATGCTTTGGCAGCAATTATGCTTTGGCAAATATCATGAGGATTTGCCTTCCTTTCCACTCCTGGGACGTTAAAATTAGTCCAGACTGACTAGCTACGGTCCCTCATTTTACAGAGGCCAGAAGGGATGGCTAGGGCTCAAGACACAGCTGCAGGGAGATCCCAAAAGATTAATGGAAGGTGGAGGGTGGCAAGTTGACTGCACTCTTGTTTGACTTGTAATTTGTAGTCTGAGAGACAAGTCCAGGCTCAGGGGCTCCTGGCTGTACCCGCAGCTCCTGGATTCAGTCCCAGCAATTCATGACAAATATTGAGTGACGGCTGACACTAACAGTCACTTCCATCAGGCCGTTGATAGGACCCTGCCTTGCACATTCCTCATTCATTCCTCATTACAAGTCTGAGAGGTAGCTTCTGCTGCTATTCTCATGTCACAGATGAGGACGCTGAGGCTCAGAGAGGTTAAAGACTTGGCCAGGTCTGCTCAGCTATCAAGAGGCAGAGCAAGACTCAACCTCAATCCATTTGAACCCTGATCCCCAACTCTTTCTGCTGCAGCAAAATCCCTTCTGGGGTTTCCATCTGCTCCCTGCCTCAGTTTTTCTGGGCATGAGCCTTAGCCCTGACCTGAGATTTGTTCTGGGAAGAATCCAGTTCTGAAGCTGATCCCAGGCAGAGGACTTAACTGAGGCCTTGGGATGGTGATGAAGACCACGAGAGGCAGTATCGCTCAGTGGTCAAGGGCAGGCACTTGGCATCAGATGCAGCAGTGCTCCAGTCCCAATTCCTAGCCTAGTGACCTTGGGCAAGTTACTTAACATCTTTGCCTCTGTTTCTTCATCAATAAAATAGGAATAATACGAGACTCTCTCTTGGGGATGTGGCAAACATACACTAATACATGTAAAGTCCTTAGTTTGGTGCCCAGTATATTATTAGCTCTCACTAATATGCTGAAGATGCTGATGGCAAATATTTATGATGGAATGGCCCTCCTGCCCTGGTCAGCATGACTGGAATCTCAGTTTTAATGAACACTTGTACCACAGAAGGAGCTAAGTCAGAGAAAGATGTGACAGAGCAGCTCAGGGAACTGCAGAGGAGCATCTGGGTCTAGGGAATGCTGAGCCACCATCCAGCAGCAAATGGAGAGAAATGAGTCCCCAAACAGGAAAACAGGCCAAATGTCATTGGAGTGGATGACCTGAGAGGCAGTCAAGCTCTTTTGGGGGAGCGTGAGGGCTGTAATCCAGGGCAGGCTGTGGCCAGTGTGTCAAGCAGAGATGCCAGGAGGATGGCCTGGGAGAGGTCTTGAGGTGCTTAGGGTCCACAGTGAGAGTCAGCCAGACAGCAGCCACAAGCCTGGGTGCTTCTTGGACCCGGATTTCCCCTCCTCTTGGCTTTCATGTCCAGAAGGGAGCCAGAGAGGGATAAAGTGGGGGGGGGGGCAAGGTATTCAGAAGACTGAATCCCCAAATCAGCCTCCAAGTCTTGGCAACTACTGAGAGGAAACATCCAGGGTCACCCAAAGTCAAGGACAGGGGCTCTCTAAGACATCAGTTCCATAACATATTCCAGGCTGCTTCCTGTTGTCTCTCCTCAAACCTTGTCCTTCAGGAGCCTAAAGCAACAGTTACCAGATCATGGGGGCAGCAGGTGTGGATGGAAGCTTCCTAGCGCAGCCAAGGTGTGGGGCGCACCTCTTCACTAGTTGCCAAGTCTGCAGCCAACCCAGCGGCCACTCTTAAGCTTCCCTCACCCTCCACCTCACCTCACATCCTCACAACTGATCACTAAGCCCTCCCCAAGATTACTAACCTCTCTCTCCCTGCTGCCCACCTCCTTAGCCCAGGCCTCCACCTTTCACCAGGACCACAGTAACAGTCTCCTGGCTGGTGTCCCATCCTCTGACCCATCCTGCATGTGGCCACAAGAATAATCTTTCTCAAATATGTGTCTGAACAAGCTACCTCTGTTAAAAACGGTTCAGTGGCTCCTCATTGCCCTGGGCATCAAGTTCAAGTTCAAGTTCCTTGTCAGGGTTTATAAGGTCCCTGCTTTTCTCTGTGGTCTCATCTCTTATCATTCACCATCTCATAATTTATGCTCTGGCTGGACAGAACTACTTATAGCACCTCAAGCTCTCACCTTGGAACTACTGAACCAGAATCTGCATTTTAACAAGATCCCAAGGTGATTCTTATGCACGTTAAAGTTTGAGAAGCACAGCTTTAGGCTAGTATCTCCAAAATTCCCTGATAATTAGAATTGTCTGGGATATTTATTAAAAATGCAAATTCCTGGGACCCATCCTAGCCCCACTAAATCAGAATTTTCAGGGGAGGGGCCTGGGAAGCTGTGTATTTAACAAGCATCTCAGGTGATTCTTTCCACCAGGGGAATTTGGGAATCATTATCAGTGGTTCTTCAGCATGGCTGCACATTAGCATCACATGGGGGAGTTTTAAAGCCATTAATAATTAGAGATTCTGGTCTGGGTGCAGGCTGGCATCAGGATTTTTCAAATCATCCCCAGGTGATTCCTGTGTGATGCGCAGGGAGGGTTGAGAACCACCGCACTAAGTAGGTGGTTTCCCAATGCAAGTGCACGAACTACTGGCATCACAATCACCTGAGAAGCTCAGTGACGGCTGGAACTGCAAGGGCCACAGGCCTAGAACCCTGGAATCTTAGTGGGGGATGATCTACAGAACATCAGAAGGGGAACCTGAAGAGAGCCTCCTACCCTGGGGCCTCCACCTCCATAGAGGGAGGCGGTAGTAGTTTCTGGAGTGTGGTGGGCCGGGGTGAGATGGAGGGAATCTCCGGATCTGGAGCAGAGCAGTGGGGTCCAGATGGGAGCCTTGAGTCAAACATGGGGAGCCAAGGTGGATAGAGTGGCTGCTATGCCTGCTCATTCTCCCATCCCTAACCAGTCCTTCTGAGCCTGGACCCAGAGCCTTCCTGTGTGGGCTGCACCTCTGCTTGGAACCTGGCTAGGGTAGGAGCAGGTCATGGGGCTGGGGGTTGGGGGAGGGAGGCAGAGGATGGAGAGAGCTCACTGATCTTCCCGAGAACCTACAGCTGACAGATTACAAAATGCTCGCTGCCGCACGACGGCATTTGGTCCTCGTCGTTACCCAGCGAGGGGTTTTCTCCACATTGGCAGGTATCGAAACTCAGAGAAGTGGCATGTCCAAAGCCACATAGCTGGTCAATAGCAGAGAGAGACTGGACCCTGGATCTTCTAGGATTTTTCCTCTCAGATACACAGACAGTAACTGTATTTCCCACTCATGTTTGTGCTCTCACACCCAAGCACAATCATTTACTCTCAGAAACACCCATACCCCACGTGGTTACACTAGCACACTTGCTTAGTGACGCTCACTCTTTCAAAGCCCCACACATTCACACTTTCACATTGCTGCACACTGGCACACGTTTACTCAGCCTCATGGGCACACACATCCACACAGTCACAGACACACACAGTCTCAGTCTCCAGCACACATGCTCACTCACACAGGCACAAATGCACCCACACTCACCCTTGTAAGCCCCTGGTGGCTCTCCCTCCTTCCCAGAGGCCAAGTCTCTAATCTCAGCCTTGACCTCACTGAAAGTGTGTATTGGGGGTGAGCCTGGGCTTTTGAGGAGGGGCTGGGAAGCAGATGTCTGGCCCCAACAGCCCGCCTCTCATCCCTCCACCTGCCACATTGTGGCTCCAGCCCCTGGGCAGAGGCTACCTGTGTTTGGGCAGCAGCCAGGGCTGAATGAACAAGATAGGCCAGAATAGAGATCAGAATAGAAACCCACCATCATCCAGACCCTCCTCAGGCCATCCTGAGCCTGGTGCAAAAACCTTGGGTTCAGAAGGCAGACCTAATTGGGTTTGAATCCAGTTTTACTACTTCTTAGTGATGTGGCTTTGGACAACTTACTTAACATAAGTCTCAGCTTCCTCTTCTGTAAAGCGGGGCTGCTGTATCTGCTGGCTTTGCAGGATTGATACGAAGATCAAACTGCAAAAGCATCTGGCACAACACATGGAAAGTGTTCAATAAATGGGACTGTTTTTGTTATCTTTGCTATTATCATTGTTATTAAAAATGTCAGAAGGTCAGAAGCGGAACCTTCCAGGACCTTCCAGTCTTTTCCAGGGCAAAGCAGCAGGGCAAGGTGGGAGTGAAAGCAGGTGTTGGGGTAGAAGCCAGAGAGGACAGTGGTGAGTGAGGGCTCCTCCCAGCTGGGAGCAGGCATAGCTGGAGGGGTGCTGAGCGAAGCCTCTGCTGGGTCCCCTGGTTCCCACAGAGGCAGGTGGGAGCTGGGGGCCCTTCCTAGTCTGGGACGCCTGAAGCTCCAGATAGAAATCAGGGGGCCCACCTATCAGCAGTGCCCTCATTCTCCTCTTTATCCCTGTCACCAGCACCCTGAACAGGCACCACATCCTGCTTCTCATGGCTCCCTGAGAAGCTTCACTGTGTTCTCCAGGCACACCGCAGAGGCTGGGAGGGTCGAGATTTTTCTTCCCTCATGGACAGTCAGAATGGGTAGCATTTTCTGCTAATTGACCTTGAGATGGGAAATTGAGGCAGAGAACTCCAATCCAAGTCACAGGGAGAGTCCAGCAGAGCTGGGGCTGGAATCCCTGAATTTTACTTCCGTCCCCAGACACTGACCACCAGGTCAGTGGGCCAGCCTGGGCTAAGGAGTCAAGATCTCCATCTTCTGGAGGTGAGGCCGGACTTAGTCAGCAGCTAGGAAGAGGCAAGTCTTTTCCAAGACAACCTCAGGCCTCCGTTAGATGAGACTGAAGGGAATCTGGAGATGGGGGGGAGCACTGAGACCAAGACTGCCCTCTCTGTGGCCTGGCTCTAGCTGAGGAGGCCAATTACCCACGAGCCCCTGCTCCCCAGGGCCCCATCACTAGGAGCAGCTCTCATCACCTCCAAGCCCGAGCGGATCTCCCTTTATCAGCCCCCCTGGCACCAGCCTGTCTGAGCCTCCCCCACTTCTGACGCCCAGGACATTTGTTTTGGTATCTGTGGTGACTGTGGTCAGAGCATAATTGGGATTGAAACACCCACTCGGACCCCCTGAAGGATAAACAAGCTGGGCCAGGGCAGCCCTGGAACCTATGTGAAGACAGACATGAAGACAGCAGGTCCGGGGAAGCCAGGCACGCTGGGTGTGGAAGGGCTGGTGGGGAAGGGAGGGGGACCAGGTGGAAGGACAGGGAGGAGGCCGACGGTGTGCTTGCTTCCAGGGCAGCTCTGCAGGGAAGTCAGCCCTCTGCCATCCAGAAGATGCCAACTAGGAAAACCTCCCCAACCCCATACTCTGGTCTGCAGCTGCCCTCAGGAACCTTCAGGTCTAATGAGGGCATTCCCCTGGCTCTGGAAGTCTCTTGTGCAGACTTTAAGAAGCTTGGTAACAGTTCTGTTTGCTGGACCCCATCCCCACAGCCTGCAGCTCAGTAGGTCTTCAGGCCCAGGAGTCACACTTGGAGAAAGACTGGTCTTCATTGACGGGGATGTCTTCCCCCCCACCCCCAAAGCCCCGGTAGATAGTTGTAGGTCATAGCTGCACATCCTTCTAGTTGCTGTATGTGGGACGTGGCCTCAGCATGGCCGGAGAAGGGGATGTCTTGATTATGCCTTCAAGGAGCCTGAGAGGAGGAGACTGGGCCCTGCCTGGGGCTGGCGGTTCCCATCAGCACACAAAGGTCACGGAGCCAGGAGGGGCGCTCCAGAATCCTAACACCTGCAGAGAGCTGCAGGGAGGGGTTTACAGCAAGCTCACCCAGGCAAGATCAGCCAAGGAGATGATGTTCCAGTTGTTTTCCTAGGACTCCAATTGAGGCAGTTGGGGCTGAAGGAGGCCTGGCTGTCCTTCAGAGCCCGGTTCTGCCAGCTCCACCCTCGGGGCTCAAGGCATTTAAAGGGCCAGAGCCCTGTATCTCTGGTAGAAGGAGCTCGTTGGCTAGGTGGCAATGCAGTGCCAAGCACTCTCTGCACACCATCGTGCTGCAGTGCTCTGCCCAGCCTTGGTAGAGGGCATCAGATAGGACCCTCAAGGTGTGTGTGTGGCAGGCGGCGTTGAGGGGCTTGCAGAAGGGTCAGGCTGGGGGTCTCTGGCAAGTCCGGTATTAAAGCCACAACTCTCCTGAATCTTAGGGCCTGTTTGTGTCTCTGGGAAGCTCACCACTCTACATGGAGGAGGGAGGAAGGAGAGGGTCGGTGGGGAACAGGGATCCTTGAACGGAATCGGTCCAAGCAACTCACAGGCCTGTGTGTTTGAATGATCAGTTTACAGGATCAGGGAGCGCTCCAGCCGCCGCGAGTTGGGCTTTGCTGGACGCCTGCAGACCCTATTATGCCGGTAGGTCCTGTCTTGGCTGCTTCCAAGGGTCTCCCAGCCAAGAGAGAGGGATTGGGAAGCGATGGACTTGAGCCTGGGAAGAAGAGCTTGACAGGCTGGCTGCATTTCAGGGGAGTTGGGCCAGGGCCAGTGAAACTGGGATCGGCTGCATCCTTCCCCACCAGGGTTGCACTGCCCGCACACACCTCCTGGACCCCCAACTCTTCCTCTGAGATGATCCCATTTGAGGATGGCACCACGTGTGGTTTGATGTGTGAGATGGGTCCTATCTTTTGGTCCCACTGAGGCTAAGGGCTCTTGCCCTCAGCAAAACTCCTCCATCTCCACCAATTCCCCATCGCTTTCCTCCTGTGGAGCCCACCTTTCCAAAGGCACGTCCTCACTCAAGTGCTGTCTCCCACTGCCTCCTGAAGCTGCCATCTGGGTTTTAGGTCTGCCATCTGGTGGACACTGCCATAACTACTGACACCACCTTCTGAGGCCATGGCCTTCTCAGAGGTGTGGCCAGAAAAAGAAGCACAGACCCCAGGGTAGGACAGGACACTGGGGGAGGCAGGTCTCCAAGCCCGGTGGACACGCCCACATCCTGCTTCATGGGAGGGGCAACTCCCAGGAACTGGGCTTGATTGGCAGCAGAGGCTCTCAGTTGTTGAGCAAGAACCTCCAGGTAAGGGCTCCCTCTGCTCCACCCAGCCCAGCCTTAGGAAGCCCGGGGGCCGCCAACAGCCCCCATTCTGCCCCGTTTCTCCTGTCCAGAACTGCAGAGGTCTCCGAGGCCATAGCCCTGTTTCCTGGAGCTGAAAAGTTCCTGTGTGTGCTCTTGGGTGGACCAGATACTCTTCAATGGGGGCCCCCTCTCCCTCCCATCCTCACCATCCCCTTGCCTGCAGCTCCATGCCTGAGCCAGACCAGTGAACACCCACAGCCCAGCAGAGCTGCCACGCAGACCCAGAGGTCTGAGGATTCACCTCGAAGACGGAAGGATGGAAACCCTCATTATAGGATTCCTCCACGAGGCCAGGCAATGGTGAATAATTTATGTACAAGGCGGAGAAGACAATAAATCAGCGGCAATGATTAACATGAGCTGTTTTATGTGTGAGAAAGATCTATGGCAGGAGGCTGCCAGGTTGCTGGTGATTAATGCCACTGTTTGCACTGGCTTCTGGGCCTTTATATTCAATTATGGGCCTGGAGTATGTGGGGGGTCCTGGGAATGGCATGGAGGAGACAGCAAGCCCAGGGAGGGAACGGTTGATGCCTAGGACCAAGGTTGAGGTGACAACAGGTGGCAGCCTAGCCCTGAGGCAGCTTTACTGATGAGAAGGTTAAGTTAGTGGGATGGAGTAGTGGCTATTTCTGGATTGGGAGTCACTTTGCCCTGGGGGCCCCCTCTAAATACTAGTCAAGGAGGTGCCCTGGGAAGGGGGCACAGAAGGAAGGAATATCTTGGGAAAATCTGACCTTCCAGAGTCAAATGTTGGGTTTCTGAGCTCCCCTCCCTGTCCCCCTGTGCTGCCACCTCCACCATGCTAGGAGTGGAGTAACATCAGCCAGCCAGCTTGGGGTGGGGGCTGGTGGTTAATACTGGAAAAAGTTCCCTGTCAGCAACTGAGCCAGGGAGCCACATCCTGTCTCCTTGTCCTAGGCAGGGATGGTGGCAGGGGGGCAGGCTGAGGAAGAAAGCTCCGGGTGCCCTCCTCCCAGCTGACCCAGAAAGCCCCGGGAGGCCCCCTCCCTGGATTCCCACACTTGGGCCTCTCGTCCTCAGCCAGCTCCAGCTGGCCCCCGTCAGTGCCGGCGGGGGGGTTCCAAAGACCATTGGCGGCTTTGGGGTTAAGCGATTTCCCCCTGCCCAGCCCCTCCCACCCCTGGCTCCTATCAGCTCCTTCCTCCTCTTCCTCCTCCTCCTCTTCAGTGACCTCTGTGCAGTATGGCCATGCCTCCCTTCAGAACCCAAGGGTTGTCATGATGCACAGGGTGGGTGTAGGGGTTCTTCTGGGAGCTGAGCTGACGCTGGGCGCAGGGACCCTCTGGGGGCCTGGGGATGTGGAGGAAGAAGTCTCTCCCTCCCCCAGCCTGGCTGGGAGCCTGCTCTAAGTCCTTCTACCCACAGGCCAGTGCTTCAGAATTCCAGGCCTGGGGTGGGAGGAGGTGCTGAAAGAAAAGCAGAAGGGAATATCATCACCGTGGTGGGGGTGGGATAGGGCACCAGAGGAGGTTGGCAGGAGCAGGCCAGAGTTTCTGGCTGAAGAGAGAGAGTCTCTGGTTCATCTCCCCCAAGGCTTGCACACCCTGCAGCATTGTGGGAAGCAGTTCTAAGTCATAATGCTGTGTGAGGCTGTGTGGCTATGAAATTCCGTGTCTGCCTCCCCGAGTCTCTGGTGAATGTCTGGGTCTGCAGCTGTGTGTGTCTGTGCGTCTGAGCACCTGTTGTGTCTCTGTATGAGCGTGTGTGTGGTGAGTGTGTGAACACACACACTTGACGCTGACTCCCACCTCGGGCCCCAGTCAGCCCTGTCTAACCCATCACTCCCTGACAACAGTCTTCCTTGGCCCCTAATCCCCTGTTTGCCTGGCTTATCCCCTGGACTCCTTGGGACTCCATTAATGAGCCCTGGCCACCCCGGGACAAGCCCCAAATTAACCCAACTGCTGACCCCGACATGGACACCTGTAATTAGGCCAGGAGTGGCTGAGGCAGAGAAGACCCTGGGGCTCAGTGGGGCGAGGGCAGGGCTGGGCTGGGACATGGAGCCTAATGCCCAGGAATGCTCTAAAAGCTGTGCCTGGCTCCAGGGCCCGCCGCCTGGCTCACCTCTAATACCTCACAAAGCCTGCCAGACGGGGCTTCAGGGGGATTACCCCGTGCAGGGGCCCTGGAGGTGGGCTGGGCTGCTCAGCGGGCCCACCCTGCCGGCTCTGGGCTGAGGAGGCCTTACGGAAGGGGAAAGGTACCTCTGTGGCCTCAGACCCTGGCAGCCATGCCCATGACAGCAGCTGCCCAGGGAAGAGCCAAGTCCAAGCTGATTGGTGCGCCCCCCACAGCCCAGGGCCAGCCCCTGCCTCCCCCCAACTTGTTTTGTTTGCTCTGTGCAGTATGTCCGGTAGCTCCATCCGCATTAACCCCTGACCCCGACTGTAACTCTTCCTGCCCTCTGACAACTGTGTTTACCCAGGGGCTTTCTCAGGCACAGAGGGGAGGGCTGTGCCTTCCTCCTCCTGCATGGGCTCTTCAGGGAGAGATGCACGCTCCTTGGGACTCCCAACCCCAGGAGCTGCCAGAAGAACCATTGCCCATGAGTGTGCCCCAGCGCAACTGATGTGGCTATGGGTAAGGGTCTGGGAGGCAGCACCTACACCATTTGGGAGTGGGGGTAGATTGGTATAATCATCGCCATGTGCAATCTGGCAATACCTATCAAAAATTTTCGATTAATATATCATTTGACCCAGCAATTCCACTTCTAGGAATTTGTCTATATATGTCCTGCACTTGTGCTCAGAGGAACATATTAAGAGTATTTTTTGTAGCCTTAGAAGAGCTAAAGACTAGAAACATTCTAGGTGTCCACCTAGAGGACTAGCTAAATAATGAAGCCATAGCCATACAATGGAATACTATGCAGCCATTCAAAAGAACAACCTGCATGTTCCTATTGAGAATGATCTTCAAGATATCAGGATAGCAAGACATCAAAAGCAAGGTGCAGAACAGAGTGTTGAGGGGAAAAGAAGGGAAATAGGAAAACAAGCATTTATATATCTTTGAAAAAAATAAGAAGTAACAGTGGTAGCCTGTGGGAAGAGGAACTGAGGGCAGGAGTGCGAGGGAGACAAAATTTTTACTGTTATATTCTTTTGTACTTTATGATTTTTTGAACTTTGTACATATTTTACCTTTCAAAAATAAACAAATCTATTATACATACAAAAATAAATAAAATGCATATATCCTGGGGGCCAACTATTCAATTTCTGGAAATCTAGCCTACAGAAATACACAGGTACACAAAGATTATACAAGGATGGTCTATTGTTTAAATGTCATATACTGGAAACAAATGCTCATCAATAGGTAATTGTTTAAATAAATGATGGTATATCCAAACTATAGACTATTGAGTGGCCATACAAAAATTAGCTAGATCTACATGCACTGGCATAGAAACACTACAAAGACAAATATAAGAAGAAAAAAAGCAAATTGCAAAACAATACAAAAATATCATTCTATTTATGTAAAAAAAAGAAGAAAGAAAACTATATGTTTCTCTATGTACACATGTATTTCATAAATGTATTCCCAAAAGTCTGGAAAAATAAACACCAAATTGATGACAGACAGAGGGGAAAATGGGATGGGGGGTTTCACTCTATATGCTTCTGTATATACAAGACTTCAAGCATTTCTCTTATAATTATAAAATAAAATAAATAAAAGCTTGTGAAAAGAACAACAGCACCACAGTCACTTGTCTAGTTTCCTCCACCATATCAGCTTCTGGAACTGGCATGACCATACCATTATTATCCTCATGTTACAGAAGGGGAAACCGAGGCTGAGAGAGGCTATGCAACTTCCCAAAGTCACACAGCAAACCCAAGCCCGAGTCAAGCTTCAATGCTCGTGCCATCTCTTTCCTTGGAGGTGTCCTTTCTTCCGTGTTCTGAGCTTCTTCAAGAATGTGGACATCTGGGCTGGGGTTAATAATTTCCCCCTGGACTCCTACCTACAGCACATAGTGAAGCCCCTTCCCTTCCTGTCCACCTCACCCCTTCCGGCCCCCCGAGGACCTGCTGGCGAGCCCAGCCTGGGGTGGGCTGCAAACACTGGTTCAGCTCCCGGCCTTGGCATGGCTGCCAGCTTCCTCATCACCTGCTCCTGTTCTGGCTCCTTCTACCAGTGAGAGCTCAGTACCCATTCCCCACCAACACCCCCGCCCCACCACAGAGCACCCCCTTAATTACACGTAATGGCAAAGACCATAAGAGCTTTATTAACTTTATTATGGACCCAATTAGCAGCTAATGCCCCATGACTACTGTCCCCCCAACAATCCCATTAAACATAATGAAGCAGCCTTCCCCCTCCTCCTCTGCTGGGTGGGGGCCGAGGGGACAGGGAAATCCATCTTCCTGGGCCTGATTCTGCCCCCTCAGGCCCATTGGACACCAGCTCATGCCTGGAGCTTCCCATGGACCAGGGTCTCGGTGCTCGATGACAGAGATTAATCAGCAAGTATTTTGATGCCAACCATTGAACCTACACACACACACACACACACACACACACACACATGCACAGGCACACCCACTCACATATACACACAGCCTGGCTAATGTCCAAACAACTCCCTTCTCAAAACAGAGATGTGGAAACACACACAGCCCTCCAGCACAACCCCTCCACCACACGGTCGTTCTCCCAGCCTTGTCCCAAAGCTCTTCAGAGCCAGGATGTCCTAAATGAGGGCCTCTGCCCAGGCTTGTCAGAGTGAGGGATTGGGGAGCTGGGAGGCAAGGAAGGAGAGTCTCTCCCCTGAAGCTCACACCTTCACCATTCCCCAGGCTCTTCCTCTGCTTTAGCTGATGATTTCAAATTCTTATTCAGCACCCACAAAGTGCCAGACACCGTGAGGCCCTCTCTGCCATCTCACATGAGCATCACCACAACCAAGAAAGTAGGCATTATTTCTCCCACTTTACAGATGAAGAAACTGAGGCCCAAAGACACGGCCAGTTTTTGAAACAGGTGTTCTACGTGATTTGCCTGAAAAGATCTCTCCTCTCTCCTTCCCCAGCAACCCACCTTTCCCCAACCTAAGGCAGAAGAAGCAGAGATCATGGAGATAATCCTCTGTTACCTTAAGATGGAGAACTACAGCATAGAGAAGGTTTGAGGGACCATCACAGTGATCACCAGACAGCCCTTGCTGGCCATCCCTACTGCCACAAGAGGCCCCTGAGTTACTAGATCCCAACCCCCGATGCAGGATCTTGCATGCATGAGAAGGCTGATGGGAGGGGAAGAGGGGTGTGCGAGAGCAACCACAACAGGTTAAATCCCCAGCTACCCCAGTGATCAAAGCCTTAATACTTGGGGATTCTGGTCCCTGAGTGTCTGTGCTAGGGTCTCTATCCATCCCCACCCCAAGCACAAGAACCGCCTCAAGATGGGATGTGGGAGGCACATAAAGTCTCCAGGGACTTAGGTCCCTCTATCGGGCCTTGGCCCCGGATAAGGAGTAACGAGTAAATGCTGCCAAGACTGACAGGGTGGAATCAACGGCTGCCCTGAGCAAAGGGGCAGCGGCTCAGGAAGGGAGACCCTTGAACCTTGGCTTGGAAACAGGCTCCCTGTTCCTGCTCCCCCTCCCCCGGGCTGGCCCAGCCTGGAAGCAGCCACTTGAAATGGGTCCCAGGGAGCCTGGGAGAGGGGCTGGCCTGGCTCCAGCCTCCACTCCTGACGCCCCAGCCGGGCCCACTTCCCCAACCTCCCGTCGGGCCCAGCCCTGGCTGGGGTCAGGAGGTGAGAGGGAGAGCTTTCTCTCTAGACCCATCCAAGTCAGATCCACACCCCCAACACACACCCAGCATGGCATCCCTCCAATTGTTCCATTCCTGGGGAGGGCGGGTGATGCAGGCAAGTCAGCACCCTCTCTTTTCCCAAGAGGCCATGGGGCCTGGGGAGGGAGCAAATCCTACTCCCCGGGGTTACTCCAGGGCAGGGCACTGGGGAACCTCCCGGGGTGGGGTCCCTATTCTTCCCTTTGCCTTGGATGAGTGTTCTCTGACACCAAGCCCCCCACCCCAACCTCTGAACAAACGGTAGCACCATCCTCCCCACCGTCCTCACACCCAGAGGGATCTGGTGCCTGGATAATCTCAGCTGGAGATATCCAGAATCAGCCAACAGGGAACGCTGGGGAACTGTAGTGGGGATGGGGTCAGGGTGGAGGGCAAGGGAGATTTGGGGGCCTTGGGGGAAAGTTAGCCAGTGCTGAGGCTCTGGGTAGGGAGCAGGTATTGGCTTTACAGTTTTCCGGCTGTAGGAGCTAAAGCAAGTCTCCCAACCTCTCTGGACCTCAATTTTTCATCTGTAAAATGGGGCTGAAAATAGAACCTACTTCATAGGGCTTTTTGAACATTAAAGTTGTAACACATATGAAATGCTTAGCAAGCATCTGAAGATACTTAGAACACAGTAAATGAGGGTTGTATTGTTGTCTGCAGGGACGAGGTAGTCCCTAGATTGGTAATAATAACAACACTACTAAGAGATGACATTGTTAGAGCATTATAGGGACCATCAATTAACCCTGTGCTTGGTTCTTACTGACAAAGGAGGAGCGGCCTCGAGTCTTCTCACCTTGCCCTCCAAGGCCTCCACTAACTATAGTCCACCCTGGCACGACAACTTCAGAGGGCTGATTTGGTCCTGGCTCACTCTCAGTGAGCCCTAAAAGTAGTCGCCATCACATCTTCTTATGTGTCCCCCCCTCCCCCATACACACACACAGATACACACACACACACACACACACACACTGTTCCTTCTTCTTCCTTCCTTTCCCTGGAGCAAGGAGGAAGAAAGAGATATCAGGGTTTGAAGGATGTGAAAATTAGCTGAAGCTGAGAAAGTGTCAACTTCAAGGCAGCGCCCCCACCCCCACCCCTTCTCTGCCCAAGGGATGGCACTTCCACAAGTCTCTGCAGGGAGACCCCCACCCCACCCCCAGGTGTGGACTGACACTGTCAGGCAAGGAGGAGAGGGAGCAGGAGAGGAGGTGGCTTGCCAGGAAGAGCAGCTGCCCCAGCCCAGGGGCGTGTGCCAGGGTTGGGGCCCCCACCCAACCCACCCAGTGCTCAGATTTGTGGTCAGGGCGGGAAGAGGCCAGAGGAGGGGTCAGTCTGACCTTCTGGATCCCAGCTTCCTTGGCCAGAGCCACAAGTGTCAGGGACTGAGCCAGCTGGTTGGGGGGCAACTCTTTTCCTAGGAAGTGAGAGGGATCTAGGACATTGTCCTTTATCTCAAAGTGTCCTCCCAGCCCCGTCCCTGACCTGTCTGAAGGTCTTCTTGGACTCCCTGCCTCCATTTCCCCACCTCTCAAAGAGAGCCAAGAGCTGTTCCTTGCCCTGCTTTCTGGGAGTGGTTAGATTGAGCAATGGGTGGAAGCTCGGGGAGAGAAGGCTCTGGCAGAGGAGGCAGTCCCCTCATCCTGTCTCTGTCATCGTTAACAGCCACAATTATTATTATTTAGAGACACTGGCCAGAGGTGGTCAGGGACGTGGTTGGGGTGAATGAAATGATCAAGTCCTCGGTATATGCCGTCTCGCCAGGTTAATACTCCTGCCTGTCGGCCTGACAGCTGCAAGATTGATTACCCAGGCCTCCCGCTCTTTATAACTCGATCAGTCAAATTAATCTCTGGCTGTCGGCCCATCTGATGCCTGAATCACAAATTTAATTTGGAGGTGTACACTCCTCCCCCATCCCGTCTCCTCCTTCCTTCCAGACCCCTTCCTCCTCCGCCAATCCCATCTCCTCTTTCCTTTTCCTACTGCCTTCCTCCTCTTTCTCCCCACTTCCCTTGCTCCAGTTTCCTGTTCCTCCTGCTCCTGCTTCCCTCTCTGCCTCTCAGGCCCCTCAAGAGCAGTGGATGGAGGAGGAGGGAGAGGGGAGTGGGTGGCCCTGAGTCAGCAGCCCCTCTGCCCAGGCCAGGGGAGCAGTCGTGTTCACCCACCCTCTGGGCAAGGCGCCCACCCCACCATGCTCCTCCCCAAATGGAGAAAGAGACTTAGCTGACACTAAGTAAGACATATTAATGTACTAAAGACTTAATGAAGTTGGGGGGGGGTGAGGGGTGGAAAGTGCTTGCTTTATTAGTTTATGGCCGATTAATGGGGACGCCATTACTTTGATGGAGATGGATTGCTGCTGTCAGCAGCCTGGGCTGAGGGCCGGCCGCTGCTCCTTCCTCGGGTGGTAGGTGCCCCGAACCGAGTCAGAGAGAACTTCATTAGAAGCACCCATAGGATCCCACCTGGGGAGGTTCCGAGGCCAAGCTGGAGGGGTGGGGGCAGGGGCTCAGCTCCAGGCTTTGGGAGGGGAATTCCAAAGGGTCAGGGGCTGGGAGCACATAGCTATTGGGAACTCACTTGAAGGCAGCGGGGCAGGGAGGTGGCCTTGCTCTGGACCTGCACACAGCAGGGGCTCCATAATGTCACCTGGGGGAAAGAGAGGGAGGAAGCTAGAAGGACAGAATAACCAGTGCCCACTTGATCTGCCTGAGACCCTTCCCAAAAAGGGAGTGAAGAGCAAGGGAAGGGAGCCCTATCCCTTCCATCCTTCCTCAGAGGGGGGTGGCACCCCGGTCCACTGGCCCCACCCGCCTGCCCTGACACTAGAACCCCAGGCATCAGAGCCAGACATCTCACCCCACACTCTCCGAATGGAGTGGGGGAGAAAGCCACATTGCCTCCACTACCTGCCAGCTGCTGACCTCCTAGACAGCCAGTGGGAAGCATTGAGGTGGAGAACTGGGCAGGTAGACTTAGCAGAGAGCAATGGGGTGATGGGGTGCAGACACTAGCCAACCTCTAGGTTTCTCAGGCCTGGGGACAGGGGGTCCCAGTCATTGGGCAAGCTGACCCAGACACACCCTCGGTGGCTTCCCTCTCCCCTCAGCTCCTTCTCACTTCCATGATCCCAGCCTCATCTTGCTTTCTATGAAGAGGGAGAAGTAAGGGATCTAACACAGCTCTGCTCCAAGGTGCCACTTTCTATTTGGAAGACTCCAGATGCCCCCAGTCCTCAGGGTCTTCTATGAGCTCACATCTTACAGGAGTATATTACATTTTGACATTGCCATTTTGGTGCAGGAACATTGAAATTTCAGAATTTTTTATTATCATCAAGTAATGTTCAAAATAGGCACTCCTCAGCTCCTCCCTAAGTCCCAACCCATCCCCGAGAGGAATCAGGGATGAAAAGAGATTCCAGGATGGGCTCAGAATCACAGTCTGTTGGTCAAAGTACATGGTACTAAAAATACATTTTGACACAAGTTAGGCCAAACAACTGGCAAAATGACTGAGCCAAAATGCCCAATTTGATCTGTCTGCCCTTCTCACCACATGTGTGATTCCTTGTGGGTGCATCTGCCTAGCTCCATGGGCTCCGCGTGTCTGAGCCCCATCCCCCAGATCTGAGCCTGCCGTGTGTCCATGTGCTTCTCGAGGGCCTGCGTCTGTGTGTGCTGAGTGTCTGCACCACAGTGCGGACACTCCCTCCTGGGGCACCGAGGTTGCCACTCCGTGCTTGCTCAGGCCAAAAGCCAACAATTAGTTCAGGGGTCACCACCCAGGCATGCTCCCCAAGGTAGGAGCTACCTGCTCAGCCTAACTGGGAAATAAATACTCTGTTTCTGAGAGTAATTTAATTATTGGCTCCCGTGGACTAGTGGGTAATTAAATTCTGTAGCTCCCAAAGTAATTAATTGCTATGCAAATAGTAATGCCCTCTGCTTTGGAGAGGAGGATCTCGGCCTGGGTTTGCCCTGCAATTAGAAGCTAATAATTACCTTGTCAGTTCCCAGCTTCTGCCGGGTAATTACCTGCTGAAGCCCCACTGGTCACTGAGGGCCATTCCCATCACTTGCTGCTGTGGCTCCGGCTCTAGTGGCCCCAACAGCCAGGGCAGGGCATCCTTGGAGTGCTGGTTGATCCTGAGGTCCTCCCCATCCTGCACCATATTCACAGTCCCAGGAGCCCCAAAAAGATGCCCTTACTTCTTACCAAGGACAACTAAGGATGGAACCCCCTAGCCTCCCTTGGCTAAGGGAAGAGGAGCCCCAGCTCCTCGGTGTGTAAATTCCTATTCAGTGGGTTCAACTTACCTACACTAAAAGATTCCTGGCTGTCGGGAACTTTCCCAATGAGCATCTAACGGTTAATCTTCACAAAAATCATTTTTGCCATCTGATGGGTTTTTGATGTGTCAGCTGGGCTAGGTTAAGCTATGAGAATGGAAGAGAGGGCAGCAGCCACTTTGTAGCAGACACACACTTTCTCCCACACTTCAAGCAAACACTAATCTAGGTCCTGCTGAAAAGGGATTTTGAAGATGTGATTAAAGTCCCTAATCAGTTGACTTTAAACTAGGGAGATTGTCGTGTTTGGGCCTCACCTAATCAGGTGAACCCTTAGAAGGGACTGAGCTCTCCCTGATGAAGGAGAATGCAAACAGCTGCTGGGTCTACAACTGTTCTCCTTTCGCTAGATCTTCCATTCCTGACTGCCTGTGGACAACAGCTTTGCCAGTGCCCAGGGGTCCAGCTTGTTTCTGATCTTTCCTTCCTGATTGCCTGACCTACAGATTTTGGACTTGCTTAGCCAACCCCCACAATTGCATCAGTCAATTCCTTGTAATAAATCTCTGTCCTGGGTTCTTGGCCTGACTGACACATCCCTTTTTAAAGATGAGGAAACTGGAATCAGATACAAAACAGTGGCTGACCAAAGATTCCATAGCTAGTTAGTGGGAAAACAGGATTTGAAGCCAGGCCCCCAATTATGTTACCACTGCCCATTCAGTGGCAGGACCTGGCTCCAGGTCCCAAGTCCCTGGTAGGTTATACCTGTGCCCAAATGGGAAGGTATTTATGGATCCCCACACCTCATAACTCCCAAGTATCAGTGTGGTTCAGCTGATTTTTCATTTCTTATCTGGATCTTGTCCCCTCTGTCAGCTCCTGGCCCCTTGTCCTGGGTTCTCTCTGATTCCTTCCTGAGCACGTGGGCCTAAGAGTGGCACTGCCTATGTGCTTTCTAGGCCCTGGTTGTTCCCTTTGAGGACTATCTAGACTCCAGCCCTCTGGATCCTCCTCCTTCAGGTTTGAAGTCTTTCACTGAACCCCTGGCGATAGTGTCCTGGCGTAGTCTCAGAGTTGGGGGATCCGTGGGGAAGCTGGAGGCTGGGCAGGGTGTGGATGGAGGAGGAGGACTTGCGGAAACTGGACTGAAGGGCACTGAGCCAAGAATGGTTCCCAGGAGTCTGGGAAAGAAGAGGTATAAGAGTAGAAAGGGGCCAACGAGGGTGAGAATCCTCGCCTTTCCCACACTTGGTTACCTCCCGCCTACCCTTCAGGCCTCAGCTTCAGTGTACCTCCTCCAGGAAGCTCTTCCTCAACCCTAAAGAGGAGGGTAGGCCACATGATCCATGTTCTCTCTCTCCCATACTTCTGTCCTGGGCCAGATGAGCAGAAAGGCAGAGGAGACAGCCTTTGCTGGTGACCATCTCTCCTTGGCCCACAGGAAAATGTCTAGGATTGAAGGTGGCAGGAAGCACTACAGGCTTTGAGGCTGGAGTCTAGCCTGTGAATGCCTTATCCTTGGGTCAGATGCATCCTGGGATGAGTGTGTGCCACCTAAGGCAAGACCCGCACCACCACTACCAGGGAGGATGAGAGAAAAATGGCAGGCAGAGTGTGGCATCAGGAAAGCCAGAGGTGATAAACAAGTTTCTCAAACTTCACATGGGGATATGGACAGGAACTACAGGGAAATGTTCAAGACTCTCAATATCAGGAAGGAAGTAAGGGTCTCATCTATTTGGGAGAAGCCAACCTTGGAGAGGTCCCTTACCCCCTCTCCCTGGCTTCACCCAGCCCAACCCCTGACGGCAGAAGGAAAGTTATGGTGTCCCTTGGTCTGGAGTCTGTACCCTGCCTTCTACTCTCATCTTCTGTTTCTGATTTGCTGCAGGAACTGGTAGGAGTCATGCTCCTACCTGTGCCTTCACAAAGAAGCAATTTATTGCCTCTTGCTAGAGATTCTAGGACAAAGGTACCTGATCACTTACAAGTTAGCACTCTTCAGAGAGCAGGCTAGAGGTTGCAGGCCATATCTCTCCCATCAGACTGGAGGCTCCCTAAAAGCAGGAGGCCATGTGTCTCCCATCTAAACAGGAACTCCCAAGGGCAGTTGATATTTCTCTCTATCTTCCCCCTCAGTGCCTGGCCCCAAGATCTATAAATAGTGATTCTCAAAAAAAAAAAAAAAAAAAAGGTACCTATGCAGTAGCTTAGCAGGACCAGGGGTCTCAGAGCACGGCCAGGGGCTACCCGGTGCTCTCCACACAATCTGGCCTCCTCTTTTGGCTGGTGCAGTTCCTGCTCCACTGACAGCTCTTTAGAATCTGTTCAGAGTTTTGGCCCTGCTGTAATCTCTGGGTGATGAATATTTCCCCTAATGAACTGATGGGAATTGGATTAGGCTGGAATGCCCATGTGCTTAGACTCTAGCTGATTAAATCCCCATCTGTGCAGGGCCTCCCTCTGAACAGCTCGTTACATATAATTTTTTGAAGGAGGGAAAAAATGACGTTGGTATGCGAGTTCTGCAAAGGAGTAGGAGGGACAGTGGAAGCAAAATGTCTGTCCAGACTTGGGCAGGGTCTAGTTGCTTTTAATCTGACCAGGCCAGCACTCCCTCCCCAAGGGCACCCTCACTTTCCCCCAGTCAGGCCAAGGGCCCCCCAGGACTCAGGTACCTGCACTGTCACCCAGGAACCCTGTCCAGAGTCCTCTGAGCCCACACCTATCTGTCCCCTGCAAGGACCATTGATTGGACAGGGAGTTGCTTTGAGGAAAGGCAGGAGAGGGAGATGGGGTAAAAGTGGGACAAGTCGGGCCTGTGGATTCAGTTCTCACCAGATGAGGCCCCAGATCTTTGTTCTTATGCCAAAATTATCCAGTCGCCTTCCAAGGAAATTGCAGGAAGTTTGGAGCTCCATCCGGGACTCTGGGCAATTCCCGGGCCCTTTGTTGGTCAGGACCAAGGATAGCACCTTAGCCATTTCAAGGATCTCTGAACTTCCAGGCCCCTCCCCTCACCCCTCTTTCTTCCTTGCCAAACATGTTTCTCCATTCTTTAACACTCTTTTCCCTTCTCCTCCCCTTCCTCTTATCCCCTTATCCTCCCTCTCTTCTTCCTCCCCCTTCTCTTCTCACTCCTCTCCTTCTTAATCCCAGGGACAGAGCCTGGCTTCTAGTTCTTCACCACCGGGTGCTTCACCCCATCCCTCAAGAAGAGCTTTTTAAGCAGTTGAAGAAGCCTATCCTACCTAACCTCTGTTAAAGACCTTATCCTCATGATTGACTCTCACCACACCATCCAATAACACACACACACTGAAATCTGGTGTCTAGGAGGAAGGAGGGTCAGAGTTATTGTGTTTGAAAGACTGGCCAACTCTCCCCCTCTCCCGTGTGGCTGAGGATCAGCCCACCTGATTTAAGTACTCCCAGTATGACTATGGCTCTAGCTCCACAGCCCTCCCCTCCCTTCCCCTTTCTTCTCCTCCCACCCTTTCCCTCCACCACCCTTCCATTTCACTCCTCTTCTCTGTGTCTCTATGAAAAGTGGCAGCAGCTGCCAGAGAAGGCATACCCTTCAATGAACATCAGCAATTGTAGTGACTGAGTGTCTCAGCCTTCTTCCCTGGTTAATCTAACTTGGGAAGAGTTAAGGTGTGCTCTGGCTCTGCTGCCCATGAAAGACAGAATAAATAACAAGCCAGAGGCATAAACAGATGTGCAGATATATGCAGCTGGTGCTTTCCTGCCAAATTACCACGGACGGAACTCTGGAAGGGGGCCAGGATGCCTCCTCCTCAGTTTGGAGTCTGGCCACCAGGACCCATCCAAGCTCACCATCCATTTGGCAACATATGAGTGAGGGGAGGAGATGCCAGGGAAGGGAGTGGAGAGGCTGCAGGTGCCCTTAGGTTTGGTGAAGAGTTCCAGAGGTTTATCCCAAAGACTCAGGTGGATGGGGGTTAACATGGTGGAGGAGGAATAGTGAGTTCTGACCAGGCCCACTCTGAAGACTCCCTATAGTAGTCCTCCAAGGGTGTGGCTTAAAGTGGCTTGAGGGTTGAGTCTAACAACACCACCCATACACATAATGGCCTCTATATTGCCACTCTCCCTCTCACTCAAGGACTGGGCATTCCTGTGATCTTTGATCTATATGACACTGCTCAGGGTTGGCATGGAGTGCAGCAGGCAACGGCAGCTGGATGAGAGCCAGTCATAAACCACCAAACATGAAGAGATGTCCCTGAAGACTCCAGCCCTGGAACAAGAAATAGGGGAGAGGGAACTGGTGGAAATTTTTGTGCCACTGGAGGACAAAGCAAGTGAGCAGGAAGAGAAAGCATGAACAGGAGGGAGTATTGCCCAAGGAGGTCTCTATCTATGGACACTCCCAGATCTGAATTCAGAGAGACACCAAGCCACCTTCTGGGCTTCATTCAGATCATATGGAGTCTTTTTTCTTCATCAGTCATATTTGTCTTTCTCATGCCAGGCCATCTCATGCATATTTGGGAGGCATGCAACAGTTTCTCCAGTGCCTGATTCCTGCCCCTTCTCCAGATAAGATGATACAGATTCCTGACCTATGGGCATGGGAGATAGCTGTTCTGGTGAACCAGATATCTTGAGTGATGGATCTTGAGTGAACTCAACTTTGTAGGCAATGGGGACAAGAAAGTTATATGATAAAAATAGTGGCCTAAAAAGACAAGACGGCAGTGGAGTGGAAGGGTGGGTTGAAGGGAGGAGAGATGCAGAGCAGGGAGGCTAGTTAAGAGCCTGTTGTCATTCAGTCTGATGATGGGTACCAGAGCCAAGCAATGGGAAAGGAACAGAGGGAAGAATGAAGGGAGAGTTGGGGGGACTTGGTGATGGATTGAACAGGAATGAAGAGATGAACAGAGATGAAGAGGGATAGCACGGCCATATAATTTATTGTTCAATCCAGAATGGTTTTGAGCATGAAAGGAGTACTGTCCATCATTTCACCAGGAAAGTAGACATATACTGAACAATCCTGGGATTATCTTGACACACAGACATCCTAGTAAATATGACCCAGGGGGTGGTGTTTGGGCGACAGCGAGTATAGGGTGATGCTGACCAAAGCAAGGAGGCAGAGCGGCAGGATGGAAAAGGAGGGAACAATGAGCTTGGTATTGGACTTGTTGAGTTTGAAGTGTTTGGAGACATTCACCTGGAAATAACTGGCAGGCCACCCTCTTCTAAGCATCCACAGGCACTTGCTTGGAAATGTGGGATTCAAGCTTGAAAGAGAAGAGATAGATATACAGTTCATATCTTTTGACCTAGTAATACCACTTTTAGAAATTTGAATCTCAGAAATACCCATTCTTGTGAAAATGATGTGTGTTTAAGGAGGCTCACTGTGGCACTGTCTGAAGAGCAAACACTTGGAAGCAACATAAAGGTCCACCAATAAGGAATAGGTTAAATCTATTACAGAGGGCCATGTGAAATATATCTATATGTGTCGAAGTATATCTTTATGTACTGACCTGGCAAATATGTCAGATATTTTTTAAGTGAAAAGAGTAAATAATAAAACAGTAGAATGACATAATAAATTATACAATAATTGTTTTAAAACCTAATTTGTGTGTGTGTGTCTGTGTTGAATACGTAAAAAACCTAGAAGAATACACCATATTGTTAACAGAAGTAACTTACAGAGAAGAGAGTCAGATTAGAGGGAAGGAGGAAAGAGGGGCTTTTACTTCTTATTCTACACATTTCTAGATTATTTGAAACTGTCTGAAATTTTTTGTGTGTGTGTGTGAGGAAGATCAGCCCTGAGCTAACATCCATGCCAATCCTCCCCTTTTTGCTGAGGAAGACCGGCCCTGAACTAACATCTATTGCCAATCCTCCTCCCCCCCACTTTTTCTCCCCAAAGCCCCAGTAGATAGTTGTATGTCATAGTTGCACATCCTTCTAGTTGCTGTATGTGGGACGCCGCCTCAGCATGGCGGGACAAGCGGTGTGTCGGTGCATGCCCAGGATCCGAACCCGGGCCACCAGTAGCGGAGCGCGTGCACTTAACCGCTAAGCCACGGGGCCAGCCCCCAAAACTGTCTGAAATTTTTACAAGCATATATTCATGTACCATATTTTTAAAGCAAAGAATAACAAAAAGGATTCTTAAAAGACAGACCAAGGGGTTATCTAATGAAGGTGGTGGGTGAAGCTGTAGGAGTGGGTGAAAGCAGAACTGGGGTGGGAACTTGAGACCTATTCCCCAGAAGGAGGAGCTAGGAGAAAGGAGGAGGCCAGAGAAGAAACTCAAGTGTGACCAAAGAGAGCAGAACTCATTTCTGATCTCCAAGGCTAAGAGAGGTAGACTCTCTACTCCACAAATGAGGCTGCCAGAACCATTCCCTCCAAACTCCGAGCCTCCCCTTAGGCAGGGCTGAGCCTATACAAGAGCCCAGCCTTGTTCCAGGGCCCCGATGGGTCCTAGGTGACTCACTGCTGTTCCAGACTACATGCTATTAGAGAAAAGCCCACTTCTTTCTAAAGTGCCACACTTGCCTAGAAGACCAGCTCAATCCTAGGCACCATGTTGCTCTAGGTGACACAGTGCCATCCTAGGTGGCCCCGCCCAGGCAGTCCTGACTTCTTCCTGCTTCTCTCCGCTCCCCTGACGCTGCCAAAACACCCAGCTCTTCTCCAGGTGAAGAAAATAATAGCCGGAAATTAATTCCCTCTTCTGGAGCAGGGCTGTGTGTTTGGAGTGGGGGAGTGGAATCAAGGGGACAGACAGCAGCCGTGACTCACGGGCTCCTCCCCTGGGGAGATGGAACCTGACAGACCAGGGTGTGGGACGCTTCAAGGTGATTTCCTGACAAGGCTGTCAGCATGCTTCACTCCTCACTCTCAGCATGAGTCCCCCGCAGCTGAGCTGAGGCTTCTCATTCTTTCTCTTCACCTATCTATGGCTTTCTTCCCTGTCCCAATGCCCCCCTTCCCACATTTAGCAAGCCCTTTCCAGTGCTAACTCTCTGCCTTGGTGCTCCGCTCTCCATCTGTGCTTGGCTTTTTTCTTTTCCTTTTAACAGAAATACATGGAGTCAGCTTTTCTGTTGGGGTGTCCTGGCCCCAGGCTCCTTCCCAACCACAGCAAATTTTATAGATGATTGGGAGTCCAGGGACGCACAGCACATGGGGCAAGGAGGCTGTGCATGCATGCGTGTGTATGTGTGAGAGAGAGAGAGCGCGCACACCTTTTGGACTGCATATATGTTGCTCAGGGGTGGGAGGGGTTCAAAGCATGTGTAAGGAAAAGGAGGGGCACAGCTAAGCCTACTAAGGTTCCTCAGGCCTTAGAAGTTTCTAGAACATCAGTACGGGCAGTGTCCATAGAGTTCACCTCATCAGTACCCCCCTACCCCCCGCCACTTTATAAATGAGAAAGCTGAGGTTCAGTCAGGTTAAATGACTTCTCTTCCCTCACACAGCTAGCTAGTGGCAGACTCAGGGTGAGACCCTGACTGGCGGACAATGCCGTGTCCACAGCTCTATCAGGGACCTTAGAGAAAAGCTCCTATTTCTCAGACACTGTAGATGACAGATTTGACTAACAACTTCTCAAAGAGATGGAAAAAGCTAGAATCTCCTGCCCTTCAGGCTGCCAGGGGACAGGCGGGGCCCTGTCTCTCTGTGCCCCCAGCAGCCCCAGCAGTGACAGTAATACCTCTCCTCACCGTTCTGGCGGCTTCCCTCCTCCTTCCCGGGCACGCCTGGGCATGTAGCAGTCTGGCTGGGAATACTCTATATCCAAGTCCATCTCCTTGGCTGCAGACAATTCTTGCCTGACCCTGAGTCCCACCTGCCCCGTCCAAGGACCTAGCCCAAGACAAATCTGTCTTCTTATCCAAGCTCTGATTCCAGCCACTCCCCTAGGGGTGTCTTTTACTTTTCAGAATGGCAGTCTGTCTCCCACCCCAGATCAGGAGTCCTTTTGATCCGCAGTCTCTTGGCATTAGAGTCACTCGCCTTCTCCAGAATAACCCAAGACCCCTCCCCGCTCATTGATTGGAAAAAAACATTAATCCTTAACACAAGTTCTAGTCATCTGCCATAAACGTGAAACACCAGCATGGTGTGTCCCCCCACACCCCCCACCCCCGCCCAACACGCTCAGTCCTACATGTCCCTATACGAAGCTATAATAGGAAGGAATCTCCCACACCACTGTTCCCCCAAACCTACCCCCAGGCCTTCAAGAGGGGCCTGAAATCCTGGGAGAGAGGGGAAGTGCTGAGTTTGTGAGAGCGCTAGGCTTTCTCCCATTCCTCTAATAACCTCTCCCATCTCCAGGCCATTCCCCAGGAAGATACAGTGGAAGGAAGGGTGCAGAAAAGAGGTTGGCAGGGCAATAAAAATGTCAGGGCCTTTACTCTCTGCTCCCTCCTCTCTCCATCCTCTCCTGTTTTCTCCCTTCACCCTTCTCCATTTCCACCCCTCCCTCCCTCTTTCTTCTCTCCCACAGACCCTGCTGCAACCTAGGCGACGCAGCCGCATTTGGGGGATGAAGCAGGAGAGGTTAATTATTGTTCCCCCGCCCCCCACACCCCCCCACAAGATGTATCTTACTGTCAGAAGGGGTGACAGATGAAGACAAAGTACAGGTACGGCTCCTGCGAACCAGCCCTCCATGTACCAGCCAGGGGTGGGAGTAGAGGGGGGTGTGCTACCCAAGTTTTAACCCCTCTGACTCCGGTCCACAGAGCGGGGGAGGGGCAGAGAGAGTTGGGGAAGCCGAGTTAGAACCTGGGTCCAGGCCAGGGCAGCTGAGCCAGGGAGACCTGCTGGGCTTCTCCCGCCCTGCTCCAGCCATCTGGAGGGGGGGGGCCGGAGGGAGACAGGGAGCCACTCTGTCCCAGAGGCCGCAGAATCAAGGTCACAAACAATCATTTCAAGAACATTACAGGTACAGAGAAAGGAGCTCGTGGAGTAGCCTAGGGGGTAGATTTGGGGGCCCAGGAACCCCAATGGGAGGAAGAGGTCCACTACTCCTCTCCCTTCTCCATGACAATGTCCCCCTTCACCCAAGGCTGTCTCCAGGCATCCTTGTCAGGGTGCGCTTATGTGTTTGAGAATGAGGGTTGTTTGTCTGAACCTGTGTGTACCTGGGACGATGTAACTCAATAGGCTCGAAAGGACCTAATAATGTAGTGTGTGTGCGTGCATGCACATCCACAATGCTTGGAAGGGGTGTCTGTGGGTAGCTGTGAGGGTGTCTGTACTGCAAGCACCATGTGTTGTGAGTGTTTGTGCATGAGAGAGAGAGCTGTTGCCTGTAGGTACAGCTGTGGTGAAGGAGTGTATCTTCAGGCAAATGTGGATGTGTGCTTGCAAGTACTGAGGTGTCTACCTTAGGGAGGGTGTGGACAAGGTGTGTCTTTCTGTGGGTACACAATGTGTGCCAGTGTAAGGGGGTATGTGTGGCGATTGATGCTGGTGTGAGGTGACCATGATTGTGTGTGCATGTCTGTATGGGCATGTACATGTGTGTGCGCGCATGTGCCGGCCCAAGGCTGCCAGCCTCTTCTCACTGGCAGCCCTCCCTTTCCTGACTCTCCTCTCTCCATAAGCAAACGAGGTGAAATAATTACTTTTCCATTTAAGTGCCCCATGTTCAAGCCAGAATGAAAACAAAGCGATTTAATAAAATTGTCTTTAAAAGGGAAAAGAGGAAAATAAACGTCTGCTCTGCTCCTCTCCCTGGTGTTCAGGGAGGCCCCAAGCCCTTCAAAGTTAATTAAAACGGGAACTAAAATCGCAGAATTGCTTACCAACCTTTTTCCCATCTCCGCCTTAAAGGTAAGGCAGCCCCCAGAAGCCCTGCCTCCAGCTGGGGTCTTGAGGTCCCCCTGTTCTCAGGCTCAACTTCTCCCTGGGACCAACCCTCATCCCTGGCAGGCTCCCTGGCCTTCCTGCAGCCACATCTGGGGGAGGGAGCTCTGTTCCTTCCCTCCTCCCAAAGAGTCATTAAAGGTTTTGTCTGGCCATTTGAAGTCCTTGATGGACACTGGTCCCCATCAGAAGCTTCCGGCACTTGCCTCCTCCCAGGACACAGCCCGCCTTCAAACCCTGCTGCCCCTCCCCACGGGTCCCCTGAGTCCCCAGCTGCTCTGAGCTTTATCTGTCTTCACTGACCCCCTGGCCCGGTCCTCAGCTCCAGCTCAGCAGAGTTCCGGCAGCTTCCGCCTGGTCTGTATCTGTTCCCCATCAGAGGCCCCATTGGAGCTCCAGCCCTTCAGCAGCCCAGATAAAAGAGATGGATGGAGGTGAGTTTGGGGGACGCCCCTCCCTGCTAGCCAGGGCTAGAGCCCTGAGTTCTGACAGGAGCTCCCTGAGGAGGGCTGGGGTGAGGGCGAAGACTGCCAAGCTCTCTGGAAGCCCAGTCCCTACCCATCCCCTCCCTGCCTTAGCCCTTCCCCTCCTCCTTAGGCCCAATTCCTAAGGCCCCCTCCAGGCAGGCACCAAGACTGATCACACCATCCTCCAATACACACACTTCAGCAGGAAGCTCTGCACTAGGCACCCTGCCCCAATCTCCGTGCAGCTCACCTGCCCAGAAATAGTCATAGTAAAACTGACCATTTCTTGAACACCTATTGTGTTCCAGACACATTACATTTAAGATCTCTAATCTCATCATAACCCCTACAGGGTAAATTTTTATCACAATTTTGCAGAGGAGAACATGGAAGGGAAGCTAAGAAACTTGCCCCAGGTATGCACTTAAAAAGCAGTAGAACTGACATTCAGACCTGTACTGCAAAACCCCATATCCCCTCACCAGCCTATCCTTGACTGCAGAGGCCCAGTTCTGCTCCCAAAGACCCATCGTTGCCCTTCAGAGACCATTGCCCCCAAAGACCCCCATTACTGCTCCCAGAATTTAACCCATTGTGACACAGGTTCACACAGTGGGAGAGGGGCCAGAGGAGAGAAGAAGCTGGAGTTAGAACCTGGGTCCCTGCAAGGGCCAGCTGAATCCAGGAGACCTGTGGGGTCTTCTCCAGCCCTGCTCCAGGGATCTGGGGTGGGGGATAGGTGGGAGGCAGGAAGTAATTGTCCCTAGAGTCCTCAATTCTCATCCTGGGAGACCCTACCACTTCTCGCAGAGACCTTGACTCTTCTCCCAGGGGACTCCAGATCCCATTTCCACACCCTCAAGTCCATCCTACCTCCCACGGTGCTGCCCACCAAGGGGACAGGGTGACACTTGACTGGGGTAACATTCGTCACCAAAACTGACTTTCATAACTGTTCACCCTGTTCAGAGGGCCTTCAGTCACCCAGATGGCAGAGAAAATGCCGAAAATAAATCCAAGCCAGGAACCAGCCGGTGTCTTCAATACCTCCCCCGCCCCCACTGACCAGTAGGGACACAGCCCAGGGATCTAAGATCTCAATGCTGGGAATAAAAGAGGAACTGAAGAGAGGGAGGAGAGGCAATGAAGAGACAGAAACTCTGGTTTTAGGGTGAAGTAGTCCAGCACGGGAGGTTGAGAAGGAAGGGGACAGGCATGAGGTGTTATAGACCTAGAATAAGGATGGCACCTGAACTGGCCTTGACTGCACTGGAAAACATCTAGCAAAGGGAGGGAAGGAAGAAATGATTCAGAAGCACCTTTCCCAATTCAGTCGCAGGAATATGTGTGTGTGTATGTGGTGAGGGGATGTTCTGTGACCTTTTCCAGGTCCAGGCCCTACCCTTGTTTGAACTCCCTGGGTTAAGCCCAAACTAGAAGCTGGTAATGACAGCTGGGTGGGCAATGAGCCAGGAGGCTGGGACGAGGCTTCATGGGACAGTGGTGTTGTGAGCCCTGCCTCACCCCGCCCACCAGTGAGTCACCTAAGCCAGGCCAAGCCCTGAAGCCTGTGCTCTTCTCCTCTGCCCCCAGCACATCTGGGACCCAGCTTGAGCAGAAAGACAACTAGAGAAACTTAGGGGCCCCAGCATGGAGAAGAGAGGGGTGGGGAAAAGGGAGAGATGACTCCATGTGAGCTGGCCTCCAGATTCCACCCCAAGACTGCTGTATCCCTGCCACCAGAGCCTCTATCTCTGCACCGCCCCCATTCCATTCCTGATCCTGAGCTCAGTACTTCTCTCAGGCCCCATCTCTATCCACCAGCCCATCTCTCTTCCAAGAGTTCTCAAACCGTCCCCATTATCCGCAACTGTCTCCAGAGCTCCCATCACTATCTCCCAGACCTGATCCCTCCCAGTCTCTAAATGCCCCCATCACTGCCCTCCAAGAACCTATTCCTACCCCCAGCCTCCCAGACCACATTCCCACCCATCCCCAGCCATCAACCATCCTCCGAAGGTGCTCTGCATTGAGCAGAGAGGTGAGACTTGATCTTCACTAACATTTCATTAATCTAAGTGGACTTACATAGCTGTTCCCCATTTGGAAAGAATCTAGTCATTCAGAGATCTGAGGCAATAACCAAAAAATATCCCAGGACATTATCAGCCTACGTCTCCAACCTCTTTCCCTCTGCCCTCAGCTGCTTGCATACTTAGAATAGAGTCCTAGGTGACAGGACCTGAGATTTTGAACAAAAAGCCAGGGAATCTCCAAGCCCACCAGAGTGTTTAAGCCTGTCTACCTCTTACACATACACACATAGACAGAGTTACACATACATGCACATATAATCCTGTAAATATACACATATACAATTAATTCACGTGCATATCTTAGACTAGAATGTAAGCTCCATTCAGGCATAGACAATGTGGTTTCCTGTGATGTATCTCCAGCCCCTACAACAGTGTTGGCACATAAGAAATATTTGCTGAAAGAATAGCACATTATGGAACACGTACTTGCAAATAAATGTGTGTACACAGCTATTTACACATGTAATAATACATCCATGTATCCAATGCTTATGTACTCACATATAGATATGCACCTACATAGTTATTCACATACATATATATGCATTTATATAACCCACATACGTAACATATATTGTGATGTGCATGCATACATGTATACATACACTTCATATACAGTGCACGTAGACACACATACACACATATAACTACTATGGACACATTATAGATATTACATATAGATATAACACACAGATATCACATAAATACCACACGTACAAATGCATCTTCACATACATAAATGAATATAAATCGAAGCACCTTTTTACTCAGATGTTTCCAGTCAATTTAACTGTCTCAAGGCCCCTGGCCCAGGTCTGGCTGCCACAACCAGAAATATCCACCAGATGGCACTCTTTCGCCACTTCCTGTATTCCCAAGTGTTGCCAGAGATGGCGCCGCTTTCGGCCAAACCTTGCTGGAGCCAGTGCACCCCAGGCGCTTCCTCCTCCCTCCCCTACCCACCAGCGCGGTGGGCGTGTCCTTGGTCCCCAAAGTCTGCAATCTCAGCCCTCTGCGAAGTCGGGTTCATCTTCTCGGGCCTCCACGCTTCCGTTGGAGGGGCGGACTCCCCTTTGGGGCTCCAGTTCTGCTTGCCCTCAAATCCACCCCCGTTCACCAGCGACCCAGGGGTTGGGCTTCACCCGGACTCCCTCCGTTCAGACCAGCTCGGCGCAAGGACCCTTCCTCGGAGACCTCATGGTAACGAGAGCCAGAATCCAGTGGCCCCATTCCCCACGACGGCCCGGGGAGGGAGTCAGGGTCATCTGCACACACGTGGCACCCACACATCTGTATACACAGTGACCTTCGGCCCACTCCCCACACGCTGTCCTAGACGCCCAGCTCAGGTCAGCCAAAAGCTGGGAGGAGAACGGCCAGGCCCTGGGATCTCGTACCCTCGGCTTGGGAGAGGCTGGTCCCGGTTAACCCGTCCTGCCCTGGTCCGGTCTTGACCCCGGATCTCTGGTTCGGAGCCGGAAGGAAGTGCATTCGTTCATCTTAAGCAAACCACTTAAAATCCCGGAGGTATGGGAAGTTGGGTGAGACAGAGCCTCTCCCGCCTCCAGGCTTGGGCCATTCCGAGTCAGCTCTCCTGGAACCTCATATGTCAGATGTGAGCAACCTAGGACGAAAAACGCCGGGAAGGCTTGGAAACCCGTGGGGAGGCGAAGCCGAGAGTTCTGGCAGCGGCTCGGCTTCCCTCTCTGCCTCCCCTTTCCTCCCCCGGGAGCGGCGGGAAATTATTTATTAAAACGCCCACCGCGCTCTCATTTATTTGCGGTGAATAATCCTCGGCATCGCAGCGCGTTTATTAAACTTTTCCCGTCCTCGCATTACTTTAATAATAAATCGCGTGTCACTTTCCAGCGACGTTATTAAAGCCCGTTCGCTGGAGCAGAGGCGGGGGGGGGCGGGGCGGTTGCGGGGTGTGCGGAGGACGCAGCAGTTCCTCCTATTCCAGGCTGTGGGGCCTGAACCAGCAAGGCCGCAGAGGGGGAAAGTGAGGCGGTAAGGAGGCTGCACCCGAACATCCTACAAAGTCTGCAAAAACGATCGAGGAGTACAGGTTCCCGGGGTGTGACCCTCTAGGGTCGGACGGAGCCCCTGCTCTGCAGGTGGGCGCGGTAGGATCGACGGGCTCGCCAGGGGGCACCTTCAAAGCCCAGCTGGGCGGGAGTCCCGGGCAAGAACAAGCCAGGCGCAGATTCCCAGGCTGCCCCAGGATCCGGACTCACGGCCCTCCTTTCAGCGCAGAGCAGACCTCCTTCTGGTACCCACGCCGAACGGCACTACTCGCCTACGCCTGCCACACCGCTCACATTCCTACTCCTGCTCCCGCGATCGCCTTGGAATTCGCCCCAAGTATCCAACCCGCTCGAGCTGTGGAGCGCAGCTCCTGGAGCCGCTGGGCTCCAGCCGGGACTCGGCAATGAGAGCCGCCCTCTGGCTTAGCCTTTAGAGGAGCCCTGCGGTGCGGCGGGAGGGGCGGCACTCGGGTTGGGGTTCCGGACCACGCCCCTCCCAAGAGGCCGGGCTCCCTGCGTTGGGGCCCAGAGGACAAGCTCAGAGCCGAGCCAACTGCAATCTCTTCCGTGGTGGCGCCAGGCTCCGGGCGGAGCCCAAGCGCGTAGGAGGCCGTAGCCATCCACACACAGGGTCTTGGCCTCGCGAACTTAAGCTTTCCCTTTCTCCTTCAATCAGTCAATAAACACTGCGCCTCACGAGTGTCCCTGGACTAGATAAGGAGAGTGTGGAGAGAGACCTGGGGAGCAAAAGAGTACGGCTCCGTGAGGGACCCCCAGCCAGACAGCACAGGTCACAGCAGGGCAGATGAGGAAACAAGCTTACCATGACTTTGTCTGGGTTCAGCTGGGAAATGAGTGGATTCCTAGGGGAATCCTAGAGTACCAAACTTCTCTGCTTTCATACTGGGTCCCACCTACATAGACCTAGTTCCCCACTCTGCCTGGGGAGTGGACCAGAGTGAGCTGAAGAGAGGGGCAGGCACTTGATCTCTAGGCCAGCCCCAGGGGAGTGCAAACTCGGATCCTCTCCCTCCAACCAGATGGCTCCAGCCTTCCTTCCTAGAAGGCAGGGTAGGCTCCAGCTCTAGCTTCCTCTCTGTACATCTGGCAGGCAGGTGCTTAGAGAGCAGGGCCTACAGCTTCTGGAAACCGGAGTCCTACTACCATGGGAGGTCTCCCAGAGAAATTCGGTCTTCATGTGCACATCTGCATGAACCATCTGTGCATTTGTGTCTCAGTTTGTTCATAAATCTTTATTGCATGCCTACTGTGCCTAGTCCTGTGCTAGGCATTGTCCAATACAGAGTGGTATAAAATATGATGCTGGTCTTTTGGAGTTTCCAGAATGACAGGAGAAATTAGACATGACCAAATGCCCATCTTACTGCACTGAACTAAACCATGATCCACTGTGCTCTCCTGGACAGCAGATGGCGAATAGCAAAGAGGACTGCAGTTAGTAAGTGCACTTGGGGCTTAGCAGAGAGGGAAAATTTCTAGAAGGTGAGTTTTGAGTAAGGGTAAACTGAGGCAAAGCTCAGGAGCAAAACTTAGGAGTAGGAAAATATTAGCAGGAGCTGTGGGGAAGGGCAGTTAGGAAGACTGGCTGAGCAGGGCTGGAGGGAAGGCTGCCAGAAAGAAGTGGAGGATCCTAGTGTCTGTACCACCACCCACCCCGGCCCCTGACCCCAGCCTGGAGACCAGCATGCAGCTGTTGCCTTCTGCCTGGTTGGTCCACACTGGAGACTCTCCTGGCCAGGGCATCTCCTGCATGGGCCCCTTTGCATCCCACCTCCCCTAGTCTCTGCCTCTCTCCTTACCCTCCTCCAAGTTTGTCTCCCCCACACACACACACCAGATCTCCCCTACTAAGGGCACTAAAGCAATCTATGAAGGGGCCCTACTCCCTCCTTGCAGATGTTTCCAAGAGCAGGGATGAACACTATCCCTACTCACCCACCCCCATGGGCCAGGGCTCCAGGCCTAGTAGTAATCCTCGCCCTCTTCACTCCCAGCCTCCTCCTCAGGAACCAGGTGCAGGGACAGCAGCTGGGGGATGCCTGTGGAGTTCAGCTGGTCTGCAAATACATGTGAGTAAAGAAGAGAGAACAGGAACGAGGGGCTGTCAGTGCATTCCAGTCTGGGGGAAAGCCAAGCTTGCGTGTGCACCCACATGCGCATACACATATGGACACATATTCAAGGGCCTGAATCCACCACCATCCCCCCAAGCCCCAGGGCCCAGGGCCCAGGGCCCCCCCTTACCCGGTGTGAGCACTGTCAGGCTAGCTGGGGCCTCAACCTGGCCCAGGGCATTGCGGGCCAGGCAGCGGTAGGTGCCCTCATCGCTGGGACGCACAGACTGGATCTGCAGCCAGCCCGTCACCTCAAACCTCTGGGGTCCACCCCTAAACTAGAGCCAGAGGAGGAATCAGGAGGGTCCTTCTAGGGGACTCTGGGCAGCCCGGGGAGGCTCTGCTTCTTGCCCCTACCTGCACAGAGATGTGGGGGTCATCCCCTGGCAGCTGAATGTCCAGGCCGTCCTTCCTCCATTCGATGGAGGCCATGGGGTAGGCAAATACCTCACAGCCAAAGATCACGTCCTGCCCCGTCACATTCCAAATGTCGTATGGGTGCAACACAATCTGGGGCTCTGGAGGTGGAGGTGCGAGGTCTGAGAACAGGATGGCACATCCCGCCCAGCAAGGACCCATATACAAACCACTGTGGATGTATTTGCAGGAAACACAATACATGCTGAGGTAAATACACATCCCTAAACACCACATGGCATGTACACGCAGGTACACACAAATGTAGGTGCAGGTACACACAAGGGTACAAACGCAGAGATGGAGATGTAATGCAGACAGAATGCACAAACAAGCACACAGACCCACACTTTATCTTGGCGGCCACACTCTGTCCCTGACTGCTCTCCTGTCCTCATTCCACCCTCTAGGCGCCTACCCTGCTGTGCTTGTAACCAACACCTCCCTCCCACCCCTCCCCCTTCTCTAACCAGGTCTAGTTCCCACAGGCCGGAAGAGCAGTCCTTCCCCACCCACCCTGCGGGGGTGGGGAGTCCACTTGGAAAAGGCAGAGAACCTGAAACCGACCCGGGCTGCAGGAAAAAAGCCTGGAGTTGTGGGGGAAAGTGTTGGGACCCCCCGCGGGGTGTTTTTCCCGGCAGCCCCAGCCAAGCCAGACCTCTCAAAGGGGCTCAGGAAATGAAAGTTACTAAAGCCGCCAAAGAAAACTTTAGGCTCAAATGGCCCTCAGCCCCCTGGGATAGGAGGAGGGGGAGCTAGAAGAGCCCCTCCTTCACTAATTTCTAAGCGCTGAAGTGGGGAGGAGCAGAGGCGGGGAGACTGAGGTAATTGCTCTAGGCATCCGAATCCACCCAAACGAATCCTAACTGAGTCTCAGGAACCCAAGTCTCGCTGGCTCCAGGGGTCTAAGCAAAGTCTGGCAGTCTCTTCACTCTCTCAATTTTGAGGCCAATCATTGGCTATGTGCCTGCTCGCTCAGAGGGTTGGTCCCTGCCAGCCAGGTCTGGAGCTTTCACGCTCCTGAGAGCACGCAGCTTGCCCGCAAAGCTCGGGACCCGCACCTTCAGGCGGCGGTCTTTGCGGACTAGCAAGGAGAGCAGGCTTATATTGGACTCGAGGCTTCTCTGGCCTCATCTTTTTCGCTCCGCTGGCCAGAGAACAACGCCGTCGGGGTTCAGGGAGTAGTGCCTCGAGGAACCCCAAGTGCTGGAGGTAGGGGCCCCAGGCCGTGCGTACCCGATTCGCAGGGCCCTGGGTGCGCCACAGTGAGGTTGGCGTCGGGCCGAGCGTGGGCGGCTTCCTGCAAGCGGCAGATCTGCGCGTAGGTGCGGCCGTCGGTACCGCAGAGCGGGCGCTGCGAGCGGCAGGCACACACCGGCTCCGGCACCTCTCCGCGGCTCAGGTCGCCGCCTGCATCCAACTGGCACTCAAGCTGCTCGCCGCAGCGCCCGTAGAAGTGGGCGCTGGGGTCCAGGTCGCAGAGCTGGCCCTCGAGGTTGGCGCATTCCCAGCAGCAGCCGCACGCGTCGCGCACCCTGCCGGCCAGGCAGCCCCGTGGCGCGGCGCAATCCTCTGGCCGGCAGGGAGCGCAGCCCTCGCCCTCCGCCAGCAGCCGCAGCCAGCCGCGCCGCAGGTAATCGGGGCCAGGGGACGGCCGCGCGCCAGTTGGGGGCGGCGTCCGCACCACCAGCAGTAGCAGTAGCAGGGGCAGCGCCAAGGTAGCTGCCGGCGGCTGTGGCATGGTTAGCTGGGAGCCCTGCGAGCACTCGGGGCATCAGCGCGTTCGTGGCACCCTGCCAGGGAGGGAAGCCAGTTCAGGAGGTCAGAAGCAACCTCACTGTTCCTTGTACCAAAGTTTGACCTCAGCACTACCCCTCCCCTGCTACCTTGGAGTTAAGTAGACCCTCAAAACAGAGGCATAGTGACCCTCTAGAGGGTCATCCAGTTATGCTGGGTGGTATTGATTGGGCTGTTCTTGGGGGGTTGGGGAGAGGAGAGAGGAAGGGGTGATAAAACTCAGGCACACACACACACCACCAGCACCACCACCACACACCATCCAACTCTGAAACTTCCTGCCCTAGAGGTGGATGGGAATGGATGGCCCCAGGAGAAGTAAGAAGTTGTTAATAAGGTGGGGAAGGGGGGGCGGGTGATGCCTTGGGACCCAGAGCGCTCACCTAGTGTCCGGGACTGAGCCCTCCAGAGCTGCCGTGACTCCAGTCCAAAAAAGCAGGCAGTGGAAAGAAAGCAGAGACGAACAATCAATCAGCTGAGCCCTCCGGCCACCTCTGCTATGGCTTGAGGATCTCCGAGAGAGCCCACGGACTTGGATTCACAAAGCAGCTCCTCCGCCCCCTCTCCCCGCCCCTCGACGTCGGACACCACCCCCTCCCCTAGTTCTGAAGCTGCCAATTTTATGCAGTCGCACGGGACCCTCCTGGGCCACTTCCCCTGCCCTGGGCCAAAGTCACAGTGAGAACAGAGGAGCCGTAACCGGACACCGAAGCTGGGAGGGGACCAGAAATGGGGTAGAGTGGGGGGTTGGGAGTAGGGGATGGAGGGGTGGCTGGGAAGCTCGAAGAGTTGGTTGAACGGCTAGGCCCTGTCCCATCTGCCTTTGCAGTCCCTGGGGTCTGCCAGAGCAGCGGCATAATGGGGAGGCGGTAGGAACTCTGGTGCCAAGACGGGCGCTCGTGGAGCGCAGGGCCAATCAACGTCGTCTCCCCGCAGCCCAGGGCCAGCTTCCTGGGGGCGATTGTCATTCCAGCTTCCCCACCAAGGCGCCGACCAAAGACTCGGCGCTTACATCTGCTTTCCCACATCTGGCCTCCTCCTCCCTCCCTACATCCGGCAGGTGCTTCAACTCGCGAGATTAGAAGTCCGAGCCGACTAGCGGCCGCAGGGAGAAGTGAGCCGAGCGTCTCCCCAGCGGGCGTCGCTCTGGGTCGGGATTACATGTTACGGTTGCGCGGCTGGCAGGGCCGGAGGCATTCGGTGCCACCGTGGCACTTTGGGCTGGGGGCAGGGAGGAGAGTATTCCTGGAGGCCCGCCCGCCTTGCCGGGGGTCGGCCAGGCCCCGCCCCGGCCTGCCCCAAGCGGCTTACAGAAGCCGCGCCGCAGTCCAGTATGTAGGGGGCGGAAACAGTTTTGCAGCCGGGGAGGGGACTGTATTTAGTCAGGCTCGGCCCAGAAGGACCTGGCTGCCAGCCAACCGGCCTGGGCTGGGGCCTCCTGACCAGCCCAGAAGTTCAGGGCGGGGCCGCGGCCTCCCGACCGCCCAGGGGGATGGGCTCCGCATGCGCACTGGAAGCCTGGAGAGTCCAGCTCCCCGATGCGGTCCGGAACTCTCCCTCTGGGCCTGAACCATGCCAAGCCCTTTCACTTAGGGGTTTCCTAGCCGCATACACTCCTGGCCACAGGGTCTTTGCTGAGGTGGACGAAGGCACGTACACTGTCACCTTGATCTCTAAAACTCAAAAGAGGGACGGGAAACGAACTTCACGCGAGGTCTCACAAACCGTCGCGAGAATCAGCACAGGAAGTCTAGGAATTCAGAACAGGAAAAGCCCGCGGGTTTTACACCGGAAAAAGAATGGGCGGAGCCAGTTGTGGCTGGAGTTGTTGGTTGTCTTTAGCCGTGGGGGCAACTGAAGTGTAGACTTGGGGCAGAAGTGAACTGTAAGAGAATTGCAGGAAGACCTGAAAAAAAAAGGGAGGAGGCCTTGAAACTGCAGAGCTGACTAAGGAGTCACCCAAGGAGAGGCCTCTGGCTCTGACTTACAGAATACCTTGAGGCAGAGAGAGATGTCCCGAATACAGAGTGGAAGCAGTCCGGGATCTCTTAATGAATTGTTACCGGCTTCTAAGGCTTGGAGCTACTATTTAAACTAAAAACTCCACAGACCTAGAAACTGTGCACTTACCCCACTTTATTGTAGCTGGTTGTTTACTTGCAGTCTTTGCTATGCTCTAAGCGTCTGGTGGGGCCAAGCCCTGGTGGTTTAGTGGTTAAGATTTAGCCAGGGTTTGTTTCCTGGCCAGGGAATCACTCCACCTGTTTGTTGGTTGTCATATGTGGTGGCTGCGCGTTGCTGTGATACTGAAAGCTATGCCACCAGTATTTCAAATACCAGTAGGTCACCCATGGTGGACAGGTTTCAACGGAGCTTCCTAAGACAGATGGAAGAAGGACCTGCCACCCACTTCCGGAAAAATTGCCCATGAAAACCCTATGAATAGCAAGGAGCATTGTCTGATATAGCGCTGGAAGATGAAAGGATCGCGCAATAAGACGGGAAAGAGTTCTGCTTTGCTGTACACAGGGTCCCTAGGAGTCAGAATCCACTGGATGGCACTAACAACAAAAGCATCTAGTATTAGGAATTGTGCCTAACTCACCGCTGTATCTTGTGAAATTAGCCCCCTGCCTGGTGGCACAGTAAATTCTTGGTAAGTATTTGTAGATTAAATGTGAGAGGCTTTTCCTCAGTGTGAAAGTCAAGTTTACCCTGGATTCTCTGAGTTGCTGATGAAGAAAACTGGATAGACAGGGAAGGAGCGCCCTCTGGTGGGCTTGCGGCTGGTGATAAGAACATGACCGTGCATACAGTAGGCGCCAAAGATGTTGCCTGTACAGATCTGTTTTTTTAGGTAGAGATTTGTTCCAGGAAGACGCCACATATTGTAAAAATACTTTTAGAAGGGAATATTTTGCATAAGACACAATTTGGAACGCTAGGTATGTTCCCTGATCATCTGACACTTTATCCATTAAGGCTCCAAAACACATTCTATAACATCTATTTGCATCATGAATAGTAAAGAAATAGCAAAAAATTTTTGTATATTCATACTTTGAAAATATCAACTCCGTTTGACCGGGTCATGCAAAACTGTTGGGCCACAGGAAAAGGAGTCTCTAATTTAGATGATGTGAGTATTGCAAGGAGAGAAGCCAGGTAGCAGCATCCTCTGCATCTACGTGAAGGAGGCTAGACTCAGAGGAGAAGGGTCAAGTTAAAATTTGTTGAAGAACAGATAGTCCTGCCTCTTTCCCCTCCCAACCTTTCCTGTAGATGCTTGTTCTGAAGAAGGAATGAGGTATAAAACGTAGTTTGCTTTCCACTGTGAATCATAGCCTGGAACTCACAGGTTATCATACCTTCACTTTCTTTCAGCCACTGACTCATGAAATAATTGTTAAATATAATGACAGAATGAAATGGGTCCTATGCAAATGAATAACATAAGATGAAACAAGGCATAAAAGATCAATATATAACTTGGTAAGAAATTATTGGGAGGACTTACACATTCTAACCTGTCGCTTCTTGAACCCTGTTTTGATACAGCTGGTGAAAATAGTGGGTTGCAACTTTGAGGAAGCAGAAGTGAAACAAATGGTCCAGACTGACCCATTAGGATACAGAGAAATTGTACTTCCTGTGAACATTAGAATCAGTTAAGTCAAAAAAGGCTCAACATAGATAATTAAGACGGAATACCTTGTAGCTACCTACTAGGACAAATAGGTGAACTCAGTCAAAGTGAAAAATATGTGTAGGAAAATAAAGTTAAGTGAAAAGGGGAAGTATATGAATACTGATCACAACCATGTAAATATTTATCATATATATCATTAATAAACACCATAAGAGAATTTGAAATGAGGCAAATGGTTGAGTATAATGCTATTTTTCATAATAAAAAAGTAGAAGCTATCTTTATAGGTAAATTAGGATGTTGAGATAAATGTGGAAAGTTGGGACAGCCGGGTGGGAAGATAAGCATTATAGTTCAGCTACAAATAATGTTACCAAATGGAAGCTGGAATACCCAGGAGACTAGCTCTCTGGAATACCTAGTCTCCTGGAATACCCAGGAGACTAGCTCTCTGGAATATGAGCTTTAAGAAATGCAGAAAGATATTAGGTGAAAAATTTCTTCAGTTTACCTTTCTTATATCCCAGAAGGCAACTCCACCTCCAACCCCCCTGCCCACCAGTTTCCCATCCCATCTACTGGAGGTGGAGTCAGTAGCTCCATCTGACCTGATGACTTGGCCACATTTTGTATTGATAAACTTAGAAAAGATGTTTAAATCATTTAGACTCTCTCTACATTTCTTCTTCTCTTTTTGTTTTTAACTTTATTTCATTTTGAAATATAACAGACAAGCAGAAAAGTGCACAAAATAGATACATAGTTTGATTAATTATTACAAAATGAACACTCATGTGACCATCACCCAGGTCAAGAAATAGAACATTATTAACACCCCCAGAAGCCCATCATGCCCCCTCCCAATCATTAATCCCTCCTTTTCCCCCTAGATATCTACTTCCAACTCTATATTTTAATTTTACCTGGTTTTGACTTTTATATAAATTGGGATACACCTAGGAATGGAATTACTGCTTCATGTGATATGCACGCATTCAACATTAGTAATTAACAAATGGTTTTTCCAAAGTGACTGTATCAATTTACATAGTCACCAGCAATTTATGAGAGTTCCCATTGTGCCACATCCTTGCCAACACTTGGTATTGTCAGTCTTTTTAAGTTTAGCCATTAAGTAAATATTTTAGAGCCTAAGATTCTAAGATGGCCAGTTCCACAAGGATTTCCTCTCCTGGATTTTTTAAAAACTTTTTTTGAAATAATTTTAGACTTGCAAAGAAGTTGCAAAAATAGCACAGAAAGTTCCCATGTACCCTTACCTACCCTACCCCAGTGATAACATTTTATATAACCATAGTATAATGATCAGAACCAGGACATTGACATTGCTACAATACTAACTAAACTATAGACCTTATTCAGATTTCACCAGTTTTTATATTTATTCATATGTGTGTGTTTATAATTGAAATTTTATCACATGTATAGGTTTGTGAGTAAATGGGTTTTCTGAGATATGAGAGGCTAAAATTCACGCCAAGGGAAAACCTAGTAGAATCTAAAATACTAGACAAAATGTCATTTAATATATAAGTTGCTTTTTAAATTATTATCAAAAGTCATTGAAAGGAAATGAGGATAGTTGTCAGGAAAGCTAAATACTCTCACACATTTTCACAGTCTACATCTACCTGTTGGCGCAGCTGTGGGCACAGGTAGAGTCGCAGGGTCAATGGTTGAAGTCTACTTTTCATTATGTGACACTCAGAAGGAAAGATTTGGTGATGACCACTGATGTTCCCCAAAGCGGCAGGCTCTTCAGTCCCACCTCACTTTTTTCTTGAAGACAATTTTCTGTAAGTGAAGCCAATGAGATAACTTTCTGCTGCCCCCCCTCAGGGATTCCTCATTCCTTCCACCATTATTTTATATAATGTCCAGATGACCCCCAAATTTCTATCTCTGGCCCAGACCTCTCTCCTGAATGTCACACCAATATATCCAAACTGATGAATGCACTTCTCATATTTTCTTCCAAGCGGCCAGGGAAGGCCATAAACAGCTCCAACCTGCATCATACTAATGGCTCCCAGAAAAAGCATCAATATTTCAAATCACAGGGAAATATTTTATTGATTCTGCTTGGGTGATGCGCTCAAGAGGAATTAATCATGTGGCCCAGGCCTAGCCAGCCTGGAGCATGAGTCTCCCCCTGTAGCAGGTGCAGTTGATGCCCAACCCATTTACCCTTGGCCACACCAAAGGTCACCTGCAGACAGTTCCTGTACAATCTCATGGGTCTCTCTGCCTAAGGGAGTTGCTATTCTCTAGAGTGAGTTCAGCTAGCAGGGCAGTCTAAAAATTCCACAGAGTTAACTCAGGAGCAAGCCATGTCCAGTGAGAGCCAGGAGTTGAAGGATAAATATCCCTGCTTCCTTCCCTGTCAGTGGGATAATTCAGAGGTGTATTCTGTCCACTCTTGCAGAAGGGCTCCAGTGGGACTAAGCCCCAGTTACCCTCCATGGTAACCCATTCGTTGATGCACACTTTATTTGCCTTCCTTCCCTTCTCTCACTTCCCTTCTTCCCTTCCTGTGTTTTCTGGGATAACCGCCCAAATAAACTACTTGTACCCAATCCTTGTCTCAGGATCTGCTTTCTGGGGGAACCAAAACTAAGATAACCCCTGTAAAGGGAGGAGGCCATCTGTCCAAGAGCCCCATCAAGACCATACAACCAGGAAAAGATCTTGGACCCCAAAACTACATTTGTTTGTGACGGTATCCATACTCACATCCCACTTTAAACCTTTGCTCTTAAGACATAGAGTTTAGTGTTGGCTTCTGTAGGGAGCTGGGCAATAAGTTAACGTCCAAGACTCCTCTGAACTGACCGCGTCTCTGAAATCAAAGAAGAATCTGGGAAATGTATGCTCAGAACTCCAAGGAAGAAATGATGGGATGCTTTCTCAAGGGCTGATGGAAAACAAAGAGGACTATTGGGCAGGAACTACTTGGCTTTTAGGCAACCAAACCACATAGAGAATTCTGGGCCTTAGGAGAGCATCAGAATATGGTGAGTATAATGCTGAGCAGAGAACAACTGCCATCTCTGTTCAGTGTGGGCAACTCAGTACTAAGAGAACAAACATGTTAGAAAGAACGTGGGCTAGAAGAACAAACGTGAGGCTCAGCATGAGCCTCTTCAAAAGTCCATAAACCTTACACGTCGATGTGCTCAGCCACACAAAACCCCAGATACGTTCATGCATTTTCTACCATTTTCCCCAAGGATAAGGTACAGGAAGAGAGGTACCAAAAGGTGGCAATCAGGAGAACTGTGCCTAGCAAACCTCCTGCTGGCTCTGTCCCCTGACTGGGGGAGACCCAAGTGGGGAATTTGTTGAGTAGAATCACACTGAAGTTGAGCTCAAGAAAAGTGTAGAAATATGGTGCTTTAAATTAAGAGGTTGAGGTCTCCAGGGTCCTGGGACTTGCTCTCACACTGCCCTCTACAACATTTTAAAAGAATTTGGATTTATTACAAGAGAGAAGGCTGTTGTGACCCAGGTCTTGTGCTTCAAGAGCTGCCAAGTCCTAACACAAGTCCAGCTGCTGAGTGCTATTGGCAAAGTGGGCAGCATCCGCAGTGGGTGACAGCTAGAAAGGCCCCACAGTCTAGGAAGGGCCTCCTCGGAGAAATTATTATTTTAACTTAGAATCCATGCTTCCAGTTAGCTTTGCCAGCAGCTGCAACCCATCTGAACCTCAGTTTCTTCTGAGAAACGAGGATGAATTCAGCCTTCAGACATGTTGTATTTGGCACAGTGTTTTTAAGTTTTTACTTAATTTCCAATATTTAAATAGTGAGAAATTTATGTAAAAATCCAGAATTGGGGGGCCAGAGTCATCAGGCCAGAATTTTCAGAGAGGCCTGGGGGAGAACCCTCAGCTGCTCCTAGTGCTGAGACAGGGAGGTAAGAAAAGTCAGAGATAATATCTAAGTGTCTGGTGCTGCCAGACTTTTTGAAAAAAAGAGAAAAAAGAAAAGAAAACTGGGGGAATCTGGCCCACCCAGCAACCACTGAAGATGAGCACTGGCTGCTGTTTCAGGTGGGGCTGGCCCTCTCCAGCTTGCCACAGTCTCGATGGGGCCTACTTCCCTCATTTAAGATTCCTGCCTGCCCCTGTAGCCTTTGAGTTTATGACGCTTGAACTAGATGGTTCCTTTAGCTCTAACATGCAATAACAACAACAATAACATCTACCACTTATTAAATGGTTCCAGTGTGTCAGGCACTGTGGCAAGCAATTTACATATATTAGCTTGTTTCAGATGTACGAAGTCTTCTAAGGTAGGATTATTAACCCTACTTTTTAAATAAGAAAACTATGGTTCAGACCTGTAGGTAAGTTTGCTCACTGGTACACTGACTAGTAAACAACAGAGCCAAGACTTGAACCTGGGGCTGCCCAGGTCCAAGGCCTGATTCTAACCACCACGCTATCCTGACACACTCAGGGCATCTTTGTCAGCCTAACTTCAGTGCAGCTGGAGCCAGACCTGCAGCTGGCGTTTTATAAATTTAAATACCCCATATTCAGAAGCTAAGCTGTAGAAATACAGGTGAGTGTGTGCCCAGACAGCAGATCAGGAGGTGGGGAGGTGATGGGAAACATCATTGGTCACAGCATCTGGGCTCCTGAGGCCAAAGTGTTTCAGGGCTGGCATCAAGAGAAGAGGAGAGAGGAGCTGAGGCTTCCGGCGAGGTGCTAGGGGGCGGCAGGTCAGACTCTTGTGAGGCCAGGACGTTTGAGAGGCCTTGGGGAGAACCTCCAGCTGCTCCTAGTGCTAGGACAGGCAGCTGGGAGGTGAGAGCAGTTACAGCTAATATCTGAGCTGCTGGTGTTGGCAGGAACTCTCCTGGCTATGGATGGTTGGGGTGAGGGGAAATCAGGAGGCTCTCTGAGCCATGGGGCGCAGGGGTCCCACCCCAGGCTTCCTCATTCTTGCCCCTGTCCCCTCCTTGCCTGAGTGATCTGTGGTAACCAGCCAGGTTCCTCAGCTACTTCATAGGGAAAAATATGATCGGAGCCCTTCTTAGGTGCAGAAACAGCAATTTACCTAAGACCTCGAGGCCACCGCCCTGTGCAGTGCAGAGAGGTGAGAAGGAAAAGGAGGAAAGGACTTGTGTCCAGAGGCCCTTCACCTCCGCCCACTTGCTTGGCTCCGCGGGTAGCATGGAGGAGGAGGCGCCATCCGGGGGCGAGGGCACCGCGCGGTTCCGCTGCCCAGTCAGGTGGGTGGCCCGGAGCCCAGAACCCGGTGGCTTGGCAGGGATCCCGCATCCCAGGCCTGGAGCGCCCCTGTGGGGGCCGAGAACACCGCAAGCAGGCGGTAGCGCGGGGCGAGGAGGCCGGCGGAGGGAGCTCCAGCTCCGCCGGCAGCGTGGTGCGCCCCATCCCACCTGCGCGAGGGCACCCCGCCCGGGGGAGGAGGGGCGGGAGTCCGAGGCGGGTCGGATTCCCAGCCAGCTCTCTCCTCACAGGAGGCGGCCCATTATCCGGCGTCGTTAAAGAGCAATTAGATGGAAATTAAGCCGAGAACAAGTATTGATTATCTCATTAAGGCCGGGGGAGCCCGCTCTGTCGGTGAGAGTTTACCGCCGCTCACCCCATTATATGCAAGGTGAAAGCCTGCGGTCATTAAAACCCAGTGAAGTATCGATCTTACCCCCATCCCCAAACCCAGTCCCGCCCCCTCCCCCTCTGCCTCCCTCTCCCCTCTAGACTAAGTGGGTTCTAGAGAGGTGACACCAGGGGTGTGATGAGGTGGAGGAAGAGCTCAGGCCCCGCTCTCTCCGTCTTAGCACTTCCTCTGTAGTTCCCTTCATTTTCTGCTCCCAAATCATTATTTTTCCCTCATGCTCCTGGGGTTGGGGGGAGTGGGAGACAGTTGACATCCCTCCAGGGCGGGAGAGAGGGCGCTCCCCTAGTTTTACACCCAAGGAATGGAGGAACTAGAGTTGAGACTTAATGGAAAGAATTTGCCCTGTTGACACAGAGTATAGGGTGTCCCTGGCCCCAAACCCCTTACCCTGGAGGGAGGGGGAAAGGCTTAGTTCTGAATCACCACCATCGGGGAGTAAGAGATACCTGGAATCACCCCCACAGACTCCCCAAGGCTTAGAAACCTCAGAGTTCAGAAGGGACTTCCTCAGGGTCCCACATGATATGACCTTTGGAGAAAACGCATAGTGTGTTAGAGAGAAAAGTTGTTTTCATCCTCGCTTTGCTTCTAGCTGGCTGTGTGACCTCAGGTAAGTCACTCACTTCTCCAGGCCATGGAGTCCTCAAAATAATGGGGTGGGAAGATCTCTAAGGCTCCTGAGCCCTCAGACACCATAACTGTCAGACTATGTGCTGGCATTGGGGATGCAGCTGTGTGCCCAGTCCCTGCCTGCCCTCCAGGAGCTTATGGCCTCAAGGGGAAGAACTGATAATCATGGAAATAATAAGTTACAATTATGATATGAATTAGAAGGAAAAGTGCAGGTGCTATGAGGGTGTTTAGGAAGTGGGTAGGGGGCCCTTGCACAGGAAGAAGCTATTTCAATAAAAACACAGCGACAAGCCTGTTGCCCACTCATTCATTCAACACACAGTTACCAAAGGCCTCCTCCAGAGCCCGGGGTGAGCAAAACGACAGTCTCTTCCCCCTGGAGCCCACCATCCAGTGGGGGAGACAGATGTCAATGATAAAATCACAAATATGTACACATATGGCACATATACTGAAAAATATGACGGGGAGCAATGAGCGAGAATAAGAGGAAAAATGGGCTTAGGGGAGAGGGGGTCAAGGAAGCCCCTCCGAGAAAGCGATGGTCAGTCCATCAGTCAAGATCAGAAGTCTTTCAGTCGAGCCACGGGGAAAGCTGGCGGAGGCCCCTGGAGAGGGCGCACCTTCCTCCCCTACTCGCCTTGCCCTTAAGCACGCCCAGATCGGAGACCGAACAGGGAATAGGGTTCCTGTCTCTGACACTCCCAACCCCACTGTGGGGCTCACCTGAGAGTCTCAGGTGCGCCTGGGGGGCGGAAAAGGAGGCGGAGGGAGGGATGGCGGCGGCAGGTGGTGCGCCCGGCCCGCACCAAGTTGGCCCACGCGGAGCGAGCGGCCCTGCAGCGGTATCTGGGCTCATCTGCCTGCCCCGGAGCCGGGCAACTATTAATCTTGGTTGACGGTTTCTAATGTCCTAATTGGGAGGTGGGGATAGCGGCCCAGTCCGCCCTAAAGGTAGAAGCGGCTAATGGGCCTCTTCATCACCGCCAGGAGCGGGTCCCTGGCGAAGCGCGAGGGGCGCTGCAGCAGGTGAGACTCGGAGCTGGCGGCGGCGCTTAATGAAGCTGCCCTGGCTGGGGCGGACTGAGAGGCGAGCTCGGGAGAGGAAGGCGGTTCCAGGCGGAGAGGACGGTTCACCCACCCCCGCGCGGACAGCCTAGCTCGCGGGCTCACTTGGGCGCCTTTTACCTGAGAAAGCCTCCTGAGGGCGCAGCGCTGGGAGCAGGGGTTGGTGCCAGGTTAGACCTGCGTAGATATGGATCTTTTCAAAAGTGACAGGAGTTGGGTGGGAGGGAACTGTCTGAAAACCCGGGTCGCCCTGCAATTAAGCGAGGGCCGGGCACGAAGTAGGCGCTCCCAAATGTTTGCTGACCTACAATGCCTGTGTGCGGGGGCGGGGAATGTCAGGAGCAAGTGTGAATTCGCGGGCGTCCGGGACCTCAATGACGCCAGCGGCCCTGTCTTTTCGTAGCCGCGCCTCTTCCCCCTCTGTGACTCAGTTTCCCTTCTGGGGCGGGTTTGTGAGCTCCCAGCCCTCCAGCTCTCAAGCTCATGCCCTCCTCCAGCACATGCTAGTGGGACCTCTTGGTAACGCAGTCCTCCCAATGCAGTCTCCCTCACCTCCCCGCCAGTCCTGGCCCAAACTGCCTGGGGGCGGGGGCTAGGGGGTGGCTGGGCCCAGCCAGCCGGTCAGCGCCGCTCCTCCGCCCTCCCCTGGGACACGCTGCGTCCTAGAGCCCAGGCTTCTCTTCGAGCTTCGCTGTCTCTCGCTCGCTGTCAGCCTCGCTCCCACCTCCTCCCCCCTCCAGCCGCATCGGAAATATATTGTAGCATTCTCACCTAATCCTGTTCAATTACAGCATAATAAAACACATAATAAAAACCTAATTCATTTTTCTCCCGCGGCCCCCATCTCCTGGCATCTTCTTGCTCGGGATTGAAAATTTGTCTTCATGTTTGTGGCACTGCAGTCCGGCGCCTCGGCATCTTTAATGTATGAGCGAGGGAGCTAGAGACCCGCCGGTTCTGCGGTCTTTGCGCCGGGAAGGCACCCGCCAGTCACCTGAGGATGCAGGCAGGAAACGAGGGAGAAGCATAGACTTGCGTGGGGCCCTAGCGGTGGCCACCCCCTCCCTTCCACGGGATGCGGGCTCAAAGGCCGCCAGATTTCCAGCGGCAGAGAGAGAGTACGTCCGTCCAGTCCAACAGACCCAGTGTGGCCTCCAGGGGGCGCAGTGCGGGGCAGATCTCTGGGAACGAAGTTTACTGAGACCCCGCTACCTGGTGCAGCCCAACCCCAGATGCAGAGCAGAGCCAGGCAAGAAGGGGTCCCACTGTCCTCAGCATCCATTCTCTCCTTTGCTTCTGATCTGAGCTGGCCCGGCCAACACAGCTCTGGTTTCCAAAGTTACCACCACCATCCCCAGTCCCTAGGGACTCTCTACCACCCCCTGATCACATTGTAACAAACCTGGATCACTGAAACAAGGTTAGACTTCCCAGAAGGAATTATTAAGAATTCAATAAGAGGCCTGCAGAAGCCCAGTACCTGGTGAGTTTACAGAGGGTAGGTCTGAGACCCAAACACAGCCCAGTGATATTCCCTCATTCCTTCATGGAAACATTTTAGCTTTTCAGTAATTTGTTCACAGTACCTTAGGCCAAAAGAAAAACCTAACAGTTCCCTTTAAGTACTTTGGTCCGAACAACTTACTAAGCATTTACATCCTAACTCCTTTGTAGCTGTCGGAAAAACTAATACACATAAATTGGAAGAATAAAAGAATATTTTAATGTCATTCTTAACCTCGATTACTTACTAATGGAAGGTGTGCACCTGTTGGGCTTTGCATAATTTCTCAAAACTTGGAATTAGCTTGGACATTGCCACCCTCATTTCCTGTTCCACATTGACTTTTGTGTCGTTTTTGCTTTTTGTCACAGCGACCATCAAAAACCCAGTTTTGCAAAGACATCATTGAAAGTAATGCAGCACAATCTAATTTTGAAATTGTGAAGTAACTTGAGCTAGTAGTTTGTGCGTGTCCAACAGATGTTGAGGATTGCTGGATTTCCCTCGAAAACTTAAAATGTCCTGCAGCCATCCTTTGAGTTCACTGTGGCACTCTGGGGTGCCTCAGTACACAGTTTGGAAACCGCAGATTTAGGGCTTCTGCCTGTTTTCTTTAAGCAACAATCCTCCTTAGTGGTCTTGGAAAGTTTGGGACAATTGAACAGAGGTCATCTGATTTGGCCAAAGGAAAAGAACTTGAATCTTACCCACAATTTGGGGGTCAGATATAATACAGCAGGAGAGTCTGACAGCCTGGGGGTTCACAGTTGGAAGCCAGCTTGCAGGAATGGGGCCCTGAAAGAAAATCACTAGCAGTGATGAGCAAGTCCAGCAGGATGAACCAGACTCAGCAGAAGGTTTGATATCATAAAAAGCAATGCTTCCAGGTATATTGTAGGGTGATGCTTAATCTTACACCACCACGTCCAGCACCACCCCCACCCCACTGTGCCTTGGTGCCCTGGAAAGGAGGTCATGAAAATGCAACTGTATCACCAGAGGCCCAAGCAACTCTACTGTGGGACTGCTCTATAAGAACTGGACAAAAAGAAGGTGAAGGTGTCTCCTTTCCAGTATGCTTTAAATGATGGCAGCTCAGTGCCAGCCCCAAGGAGCTGCAGCGGTGGAGGGTAGGTCAGCACCACAGGGAACTAACCTCCAAAGGAAAAAGGCATTGGCATGTGCAGGGAAGCAGAGGGATAACAGAGTTGAAGACAGTGGCTCTGATTACCTGTGAGACACTCTTTCCCTCACCCCCCTGCATTTAGGACTCTCAGAGAGACACAGAAGAGGGAGGGCTGAGTTCCTTCTCTTGCTGGCTGTCATATGTAGGGACATATCTAGGGACACGCTTCACTTTGCCTGGGGGACTTTTCAAGCCATACTGCCCCCAAGATTCTGATATGCCTCCCTGGGAGGATGTGCTCCCCCATCCTTTGGGCTGAAAATCACTAAAGCTGTGAGCCATTGTTTCTGTTGTGAATATGTCACTCTTTTAGGTTTATTGAGAAGTAAAACAAATCAAGAACCACAGTGCTGGGCCGGCCCTGTGGCTTAGCGGTTAAGTGCGTGCGCTCTGATGCAGGCGGCCCGGGTTCGGATCCCGGGCGCGCACAGACGCACTGCTTCTCTGGCCATGCTGAGGCCGCGTCCCACATACAGCAACTAGAAGAATGTGCAACTATGACTTACAACTATCGCCTGGGGCTTTAGGGAAAAAAAAAAAAGCTCTATGTGCATTAAAAAAAAAAAAAAAAAAAAAAGAACCACAGTGCTAGTAACCTTGCCTTGGACCAACATATGAGTGGAGTTTAGGGCACTTTTGGATTCCACATTCATTTATTCAGCAAACATGTATTGAGTACCTATTGTGGATCAGGCACTATTATAGGTGCTGTGGGCATATAAAAGTGAAGATATGAGTTGTTCCCTGAGTGTAGAGTTTCAGATGTGCAAGATGAAAAAGTTATGGAAATCTGTTTCACAACAATGTGAAATACTTAATACTACTGAACTGTACACTTAAACATGGTTAAGGTGGTCAATTTTATGTTATGTGTTTTTTATCACAATAGAAAAAAGTGAAGATATGCTGCCTGTTCTCAGGGAGTCTTTCATTTAAACTGGAGAGAATCATCTGTTTAGGACCAATAATAATACATATTGTAGTAAATACTAATCAGGGGAATTCCCAGCTCACAACAAGTGCCCTTCTTTGGGAACAGCCCCCACCACAGAGGTGGACCTGAAGTAATGATGCCCAGTGTCCTTGCAACTTGACCCTGACCTCTGGCCACCTCCTAGGGGTAGACAACTGATCTAAGCTGTACCAATTATTGCAACTTGAATGGAGAGATCAGAGACTGAAGCTGGTTGAAGCTGTTACCTTAATGGCAGTGCCCATAAACTCCAGTTGCCGAGGACCCCAGAGCTGCTCAGCTCCCTGCCTTTTCCAAGGCCGGGTTGGTTAGCTCCGTCTCTGGTTCTGAGAGCTACCGCGGAATCCTTCCCATACATGCCGCTACTTACTGAAGCTAGCCACAATCATTCTCTGTTGCTTTCCACAAAATAACTTCAGTTAAAACCCATACGTAAGCGTGCTCCGCTGCAGCGGGCCAGGGTTCGGATCCCAGGATGCACACCCACACACCGCTTCTCCGGCCATGCTGTGGCCACGTCCCATATAAAGTAGAGGAAGATGGGCACAGATGTTAGCCCAGGGCCAGTCTTCCTCAGCAAAAAGAGGAGGACTGGCAACAGATGTTAGCTCAGGGCTAATCTGCCTCACAAAAACAAACAAACAAACAAACCCACACCAGAAGTGCTCCTTCTGGGAAATAAAAGTTGTCAGTTGATTATTTGCTGGTGATAGGGGAGGGGAGGTCTTCAGTCAGAAAACAACATAGGTGGTTAATTGGTTAATTTATAGATTAACAACATAGTTAACATAGCAAACTCTTGCTCCATAAGCAAACACTTTTAACCTGAAGGAGCTGCTGGTTGCTCCTTACAGGCACGGGGTTATTTCCTACTAGATGTATGGAGGTGAGGGGAGGACGAAGTTGTGTGTGTGGCCCAAGCTATGCAGAGTTCCTCCCACATTCTTCTGGTCGTTATTCAGTTACAAAACTTCGCTGGTCTGAGAAGACTGGAAGGACGAAGCTAGAGGCGGCTGTGGCCTGAAGCTGAGGCTGCTGTTGTCCCTCTGGCAGTCTGAGATGGGACTGCCAGTGAGGAAAAAACATCTGTGTATAAAGGAAGAGAGACGAGAGCCGCCCAGGAAGCTCTCTTTTGGGGAAGGATCCAACTGGGTCAAGATTCCTCCACAATTCCTAGCGAAAGGACGCCCCAGCATCTGAGATCACCGGATCACAGCAAGGTGCGGGGAGACTGACGAAGAGGGAATGGGGAGACGTGCCTTAATAGACAGCTGCGCTGTGCCCCTGCAGATGGGAAGGGACTCTGTTCACCCAACAGGCCATTTATACACAGCGCCGGGCACACAGCCACACTTAGCAGAGCTCAGTAAACGTTTTCTGAACTGGAAGATGCAATGGCGTGGAGAGGCAGAGGGGGAGGATGGAGCAAGAGCCGCGGCCAACAGCCTCGGAGGCCGCTGAAAAAAATCTGGGCTTGGGACCCAGAAAGAGAGGCCTCGCGTGAATCCTCGAAAACCTCGCGCATTTCTGGGCAGGAAGTCAAAGGGGGAGGGTGGGGCGCTGGGGCGCTAGTCGGTTACTAAACTCGAAAAGAGGGTTGGCATTTGGCGGATTTAGAGGACCGAGGACGAGGACCAGGTCCGAGGTCACCGGGAAGCGGATCTGAAACGAAGGTTCTAGGCTCCGGTAGGGAAGGAGAACTGTAGTCCCGGGCTCGGCGCCAATGCCGTTGCCCGGGTAACGGGAAGGAGGTGGAGCAGAGCCGAGCTGAGCTTTGACTGACAGGGCCACAGCAGGGGCGGAACTCTGCTTCTAGCTGGCTATGTCCCCCAGAGGGGTGTGGCTTACTTATGACTGGCAGGCCCCCGGGACCGGGCTGGTTTGAGACTGACGAGTTTGGGAGGAAATGGGGCTCGGCTCGACTCGTAGGGCACCGGACCCAGCGGGAACTAGGCTAGTCTGACTGGCATGAGGCCACAGGGCCGGAGATGAAGCTGGCCTAAACCACCTGCCTTAAGACGCCGGCCTCATTAGTCCCAGTGACCCTAGAAAAGAGCAGGATATGCCCAGTTGGCCCCCTCCTCATGGCTGGGCTAAGCTAGGGCTCTAGACCCAGGCCATTTTTCTCCTTAGAACGTGGGCCAGGAGAGAGGGAGGGTTGTGGTCTTTCTTATAATGGGCGGAGTGGGAGCTCTGGAGCAGATGAGGCCAGGCAAGGGGAAGAAGGCTGTGGAGGAAGGCCAAGGATGCTGATGCAGGCTCCCAGAAAAGGTTCCTGGCCGCTGAGCACTAGGAGGAAGAGAGGAGGCCCAAGAATGGGGCAGATTACTTTCCAGTGAGAAAAGTGCTATCTCTGCCCAAACGCTGACTTCCGAGGAAAATTCCAAGTATGTGGAGGCAATTTGGAAAACGTACCTGGCTAGAGAGCCTGTGAAGTTAGTCTAAACCTAACTTTTTTGCTTTGAGGAGCTGGTGTGGAATTAGGAAGGAAAGATGGCAGGAAAGCATTACTTCCAAATTGGCCCGTTGGCGCCCTGGCCAATCTTCTCTCTGATGTGGCTGAGTGTTATCTGCAGAGCACAGATAATTCTGTTATAAAATGTTCTTAATGATTTTGTTTTACAGAGATCCCTGCACCTCACTCCCCAAGTGGGTTTATTTTACATAGATTTCCCAGCAAAAGCACAAGCCCTGTTTTCAAGGGGCTTACCAAAGGCCAAAGCTATAACTGCAGAGAGAGGCTTCAAGAGTTGACCCAGGGCTCCAGTGGGCTTGATGGGAAGCACTGGTCCAGGTTGGCAGAACAGGGTGGACTTGAAACTGGTTATCTAAATGTCCCATATTTAATCAAGAATAGGAATCTTCGCTTATACTCCAGCTATAAAATCCTCATGGTTGGCAATTCCTCAGTGGCTTTAATAAAAGGTTTGTGTACACTTGTGGGCCTGTCAGTTCTGCTGGCCTGTAAACAAACTGGGCCCAAGGAGGAGATGCCTTGGAATGTCAAAGGGACTAGGAGAATGACCTCAGGTTTGGCTGGTGGCTGGAAGGGGAGGAAGAAGCATAGCACAGTGGCTTCAGAGTCACACAACTCAGCTTGAATCCTGGCTCCCTCACCTCCTAGTTGTGTAGCTATGGGCAACTTTCTTAATGTCTTTAAGCCTGTGTCTTTGCTAAGAATGGATATAACATGTCTGGCCTCACAGGGGTGGTTGTGAAGACCAAAAGATATAATGGACTTAAAGCACTTGCCTTCAGTAAGTCTGGCACCACACAGTAGGACTCAGTGAGCAGTAGCCAATGTCGCCCCCCTGCCCATACAGGTAAACTTCTACTTCCTAGGAGGAGTGCGTGAGTCCAGGCCAACGCAGCAGGTTCACTTTCAGCCCTAAGGATTTCTCCCCACCACCTAGTGTGAGAGCTTTGAGCTGAAAAAGGGAGATGAGGGGTACTTCCTCCAGGGAGTAGGGACTGGATTTTATTATAGGTTTATTCATGTTTATTCTTTTGAATCTCCCAAAGCCAAGACTTAGGGCAGGAGAGCCAACTATAAGCTCTTTAATAGTGGCTCCCTCCAGCTGCACACAGGCAGGAACTTTTGGCCTCATTTTTCCCAGAAAAAAAAAAAGAGGTTACATAAGCAGGGAGGGAGTGGAGGGCCCTGGGGCGGGGGAAAGGGGTGTTAGCAAAGGGTCCCTGCCAGGCTTGTTCCCATGTGGTATCAGCTGGGGCGTGGAGGGCATGCTGGTGCCCTAACAACTTCTCTCTGATGGAGCGGGGCAGTCCTTAGCCTTCCTCTCTCCAGAGGCCTCCTTGGGGACCAGAGGCCACCACCCATGTCAAATGCCTGAAGGAAACCAAGAAGCAGAGCCTGAGGAGTGTGATCAGCCCCCCTAGCAAAGAAGGAAATGAGGCCAGGACTCTATTTGCTGAGGAATAGAAGGTGGAGACATCTACATCCCCCTCTACTTTAATACTCAGGGCGCAGATGGAGGACTGATTTTCTAGTCTCAGAGCGCCCTCTGCTGGAGGCTGAGGCTCCCTACAGAAAGGGAGGGAAGAGACTAAGACCTGGACTCCGAGGGGAGAGAAGAGAAAGCTGTAGGCAGGAGGCTCTTCCTGGGTACTCAGGACATGAAATCAAGTGAAGTAGACAGGTTTTCAGTTTATTGAGTAACAATGGCATCATAGCTTTTATCACTCGTGGCGGTTGGGTGGGGGAACAGGAAAGTGTTCTTAGAGGATCCCACTGAGGCCTTCATCCGCCCCACCCACCCCTTCAACCAGAGGTCATGGGAGTTGGAGTCAAGGTCCAACTCCGCACTCTGTGAGTTTACCACCACATATTCCATCCCCAAGCCCACCTCCTCTTTGGACCAGGGTCCTTTGATGCCTGGGTCCTTCCTCCTCTTGGGAGTGGGGTGGGTGTGGGAGCAGGGCCAAGCCTCAAGAAAGAGAAGGAGCTAAGGTGGGAGTTCAGCTGAATGTCTAACAAGGGGCAATGGAACACAAAATTCTCAGTCTTCAGATTGTACACTCTGGGCCTAGTTGCCCTTGAGGGTGTCCTAGTTACACCCACTCAGATACCTGTGGAGTTTAAGCACCGTTCCCACAACTGTGTCCCTCTGTAAGAGGGTGCCATGGGAGCTCTTAAAGGGGAATGCTTGCTTTGTCTTCGTGGATTTTTGGTTGATGGAGGGGGTTGGGATTGTAGGTTTAGATTTGAGGTTATGATGTCAGAGTGGACCAAGAACTCCTAGGATTGTTCCTGAAGATGCCCACGTTGCAATGTGGGGAAGATGGGAAGACAGCAAGAGCAGTACAGGATACCAACACTCTGTTGTTCTGGTAGAGAAGAAGAGAAGAAATGATCTAGTCCAGGATGTGGGGTATGGCATAAGCCTCCTGCCTCCCTTATCCTGACATGTCTTCCTCTGCCAGCCCCGTTGCTGAGTCAGCTTTGGGAGCCAGGAAGCAGAAATCTGAAGTTTGGCCTGCTAGTGTCCCTCAGTCTCTGTCCTGAGATTCTGGGGCTCCTCTGTGTCCAGAAGGGGTTAGATGCTGTCAGAAATGACTTGGCTGGTGGAACTGTTTAGGCAAGGAAGTCCTGTAGCCTGGCTGGCTGGCAAGTGGCAGGAGGCCGAGAAGGGAAGCCAGATATCAGGACGTCCCAGGACAGCATGTCTGCTCCTAGCTTCCAAGACAGCACGTACACATGTTCACACACACACACACACACACACACACACACATCACATATATATGTAAGTAGACACACAAGCTCAGGAGAAAGGAGAGAGGAGAGAAAAAGGTTTACGGGGGCACCTCTCGCAGCCTAATGGAATGGATGCTGGTCTCAATGGCCACTCCCCCACTAAGCCCTCTGCCCAGAATCAGGCAGACAGGCAAGTGGTAGGGATGGCAAGGCTCCACTGAAGCAGCAGCCCAAGGGGGTGAGGGAGAGGCCAGGGGCTGCCCCTCCCTCAAAGCCCCTTGTTGTAGTAAACCACTTCGATGCTGGGGTTTTGCTCACGGATCTGAGCTCTCAGCTCCGGCTCCAGCCTGCTCACATGTATGGAGCTGCAACAGAACACACAGGCAGGCTGAGTGTCCCCTGAACCCAACCCCCTCAGGCTAAGGGATCGCCATCCCTCCTCCTTCCAGGCTGAAGAATCTTCTCTTTCAACTGCCAGAAGTCCAGCTCACTGTCATTCCCCAACCCCCAGAATAAGTCAAGTGCCTGCCAGGCCTCCTCCTGGAACACACTGAAGGAACTTAAGGTCAGCTGGTTCCAGAGAGGTGGAGACCAGCCAGAGCCCCAGCCCAGCCCAGGGCAGCACTTACCTTCTCTGGGGGAACAGGGCACAGCACAGGGGGGTGGCAAATACCAGGCTGGGGAGAGAAGAGTGTTGGAAGGGTTCGTGAAGCTTGATGTACAGGGTTCCCTCCCTGTACCCCACCCCCTCTCTGGAGACAGCCCTTAGGCGTGGAGATTGATTAAAGCCAACTGACATTAGGTTCTGGCTGAGGAAAGAGCTTCCAGAACAGTGACCCGGAGCTCCACCGCCAGCAAGTGACAGAATCAGGAATTAAATGTGCATGAAACTTCTGGATGGTACCAAAAGATTTTTCCATGGTTTCCTCTTGTAGATGAAGTCTGGAACCCCTTCAACTAGACTCTTGACCTTCAAGGACAGGGATCACCCTAACACACCCAGTATTCTCTGCAGGTATCCAAGACCCCTACCAGCCGAATGTATGAATGAATGTGTATACAAACATCTTAAAAGCAGTAATAACCACCCATGTCCACCATGGAAAGGGCACTCCCACACACCCTCCTAACTCCCTGCACACTTACCAGAAGCCCACCAGTCCCACTTGCAGGGGCGCCCCCAGCCAGGGGCGGCGCTGTGGGGAGACAGAGACAATGGAATGGCATGTGTCCCCTGCCCCCTAACCCCCACCCCATTGTACCCACCATGGCTCTATACCACAGCCCTGCCTTTGAGCCTCTGATACACGGCCCTTTTCTTTCTCCCAAGCCCAGGACAGGGTTGGGACCTCCAGATCACCATCCTCCACTCCAGCCAGGCCTGTTTGCTGACACCCTCCCTAGTGTCCCCTCACCCATTCTCGCCTCTCAGAATTGGTTCCCATAGCACTCCCTGCCCCTTTCTCTTCCCTCACTTCCTCCAGGAGCGGCTTTCTTCAGGAAGCCTCGTCTAACCCTCCACTCACTTCCTCCTGCCCCACTGGCACGAATCTGTCCCTTTCCAAACACATGTCCTGCTCTGTACACCCTTCTTGATTCGCTTCAGTCACAGGGACCACCATTCTGTTTCTCCAGTGTGCGCAGCTGGTGCTCAATAAATGTTTGTGAATAAATGATTGAATGAGTGAGCCAGGGCTTGTGTTCCTCTGCCTTGCTTCCCTGTCCTGTTTGTGCATGTGTGAGCCTGTGTGTCTGTGTCTGTGTGTCTGTCTCGCTGTTGTTAGTGGGTGACAGCATGAATGTCATATCAGGTGTGACTGTGATAGTCCATCCCTGTGTGTGTCAGAGGCGTCTGGAGTGACACCAGTTTCCTTCAGGACAGAAATCATTTTTCTCCTTCCCTTATCCTCTTCTCCTGCTCCCTCAGTGTTCCTTCACCCCAGCCTAATTCATTCTTGCTGAATGAATGAAGGTGGAGGGGGTAGCGCCAGGGTGGGGCAAACAGGTGGCAAGTCTTAGACTCAGGTCAGGCTGGAGAGAGGGCTAGGCACTGGTCACTTCTGCTCCCAGCCACTACCACTTCCAGGATGGGAGAGGTGAGTGACCTACCTTCAGGAAGTCTTTCTTCTCCAGAGCATCCATGATCACGGGGGGAATGGCTGAGGGGAGAGCAGGGCAGGGAGGGAAGCAGTGGAGTGAAAGTTGGGACCCAAAGGAAGGGAGAATCCCCCCACGGTCTTATGGCCCCCCTTAGAGAACCGCACCTCCCTTCTCTCAGAGCCTCCCGTGCCCCACCCCGCCACCCCCGCCTCACCCATGGCTGGAATCGCCATGCAGATTCTTGATACCACCACCTGGAAGATTCCCCGCTTAGCTGCGGCCACCGAGTGGCCAAGCCTCTGACCCGCCTCATCAGTGACCGGGATGCCCACCTGCAGCTCCCTGGGAAGCGAAGGGAGTAGGGGTCAGATCACAGGCCCCAAACCCCACCTGCAATGCCCTCATGGGCAGCTATTGGGGTTCTCTCAGACAGCCTAGATCCAAAGGGTGGTTCTCCCCACTCCAGGATCCTAGCATCAGACTGAGACTGGGCCAGCAGCTCATGTCCAGGGAGGGAGAGGAGTGTCCCCACTCTGGGCTGGTCTACATGGCTGGATGGTGTGTCCAGATGCACCCTGGGCACACACACGCCAGGAGTCGGGGCCACTCACCTCTGCCTCATCAGAGGGATGTTGATGCAGTTGGCAGCTGCCACAGCTGCAAAGGGCACAAATCTGCTGACCAGCGGGGGCAGGTGCTGGGGGAGGAAAGAGGTCATTTAACGGCCCTAAGGGCTATGGGGTGGTGGGGAACTCTGAGGAGACATGTGGGGAGGCTATAGGTCAGGTGGTGGGGTGATGGGGAAGAAGGAGGTGGATAAAGGGTGAATGGGGTTGCAGTGGAAGGGGGGGGCATTTACCTTTGTGAGGGATTTGAGTCCCAGGGCCGTGGCCACAGCCCCAGTGGTGGCACTCACATAAGCTGTTCCCAGCTGCCTGTGGGTGGAAGAGGCAGGACACAAGGGGAGAGGTGAACAGTTCAGTATGTGGTTCTTTCTTTCAGGGACATGCCAAATCCTCAACACATGAGGCGTGGGAGGGTGGCCTTATTGCAGAGAAATGCCTCCCAGGCTCCAGTGTAGACTTGTCTGGAAGCCCCAATCCCTCCCCTTGAGGAAGAGTGAGTCCCCAAAGGACACACAAGAGGAACCCATGCCCTCAGTTAGGCCAGGAAAGTGGGGAAGGGGGGCAGGCTGAGAGGAGGGCGCTGAGCCACTGGCTGCACGGGCCCTCTGAGAACAGGCGCAAAGGGGAGAGAGCAGTGCTGGGCAAGGAGGGGAGAAGCGTCCCTGGGGACGGGCTCTCACCTCACAGTGATGGGAGCGTCGCCACTGCGGTTGGAGTAGTTAACAACAGCATTGAAGGACTGATTCACCCACTGCCAGAACACCACAGTTGGGGTCTTCCTGAGGGAACAAAGACACTTACTTCTGCCTCCTCTACAATGTCCCTCATCCTTGGACCCAGATAATGAAACCCCAAAGGTTATTCCCAAACACTCAGGAGGGACCCAGTCAATGACCCAAGAACCTGCTCTGGTGACCCCTGCATGACCCTCCTCACTTACACAAACACAACCACTGTCTCCGGGTTGGGAGGACCCCCCAGGGCTGAGTTCTGAGGAATGGAAGGGATTCTGACACAAGATCTCACCCACTCACTATTTTTTGCCCAAACTGGCCCAGAAAGGAAGCACCTAGTCATCAAGCCACACTCTGGCTAAGACAGAGCGCTCAGGGAGGGGACACCGGGACAGGACCTGCCTGTAGAAGGTGAGCATGCAGCCAGTGATGGTCATGTTCATGGGCACCTGAGCTGACATGCGGCCAATCAGGACCACCTTCTCCCCCGTGTCCGGATGGAAGGCAGAGTCATACACATACTTGGCCCTCCACAGCTGGTCCTCGGTGAGCCCTGGAGTCACCACGCCAGCCCTGCAGAGGTTGGCAGGGAGCAGACAGGCAATTCTAGAGGGCAGATCTGCCCTCCCAAGCCCTGCCCACCCAGCTCAGGGGAAGTCTGGGCAGAGGACCAGGCACTCTGGCCCCCAATCTTAGAATAAAGGAGCTCCTTGTCTCTGGGGGAGAGTCAAAGCTTCCCAGAAAGTGTGTGGGGGGGGTCCTATTTCTATTTCCCTTCTAGCCACACAAAGAGGGGTGCCCTTCTGTTTCTGCCTAAGTGCTGCGTCATGGGTACTGGTGGTTTCCAATGGGTCAAAAATGGCTGAGGGCATTGCAAGGGTTTTTCCTCCTGCAGACAAAGGGGATGGCCTCCTACCTTGTTGGGACTCAATTTTGAGCCCCTCTGTCCTTGCAGAGGGTGGCCCAGCAATGGGATAGGTCTCTATAGAGGGTCTGTGAGGCACAGAGCAGCGCCCCCCCCATAACTATCAATGCCACATCCTCAACCCAAACACCCTAAAATCCTTTGGGTTAAAACTCTGTGCCACAGCTATCTGTGATTCCAGCAGACAGGGCCAGGGAGTGAGGGGACTGATGAGTAGGACAGGCTCACTCTCAAGCTTGGGGAGGCAGGTACAAAAGGTACTGTATTAATGGCAGGGAATGAGACCGTGGGGTACAGGGTCAGACGGGGTAGGGAGTCACCTGTAGTTCTGCACAATGTTCCGGGAAGCTTCCAGCTGTGCCCCAGACAGCAGCAGATTTCGGGGGTCGGTAACAGTGAAGAAGTGCCGGGCTCTGCCCAGGAATGTGCTTTGGTCCCAGCGAGGTTCTTGGATGTTGATATCTAAGGGCAATTCACCCATTTTCTGCAGAGCAGGGACCAGAGTGAGAGGACTCCAAGGAGGGGGTCCAAGGGCTCCACTTGGGGGAGACTTTGGTGGCCCTGCCCTGGTCCCTGGGCCTATTGCCAATCCCTTCTAGAGCTCAAAGTGACTCCAGATAGGTAAAGCAAGGGTTGGGGGAGGAGCTGTTTTCTAGGCATTGTCTTGGCCCAGGCATCTGCAGCCACTGGGGGAGGGGGCGAGGAGAACAGAACCACAAAAATAGATCATCTTATGCTGTGGCCTGGTGCAGATTTTCATGAGTGAGGATTTATATGTGTGTCGTCGATGCATGAGCAGCAGCTAATCCTATGCAGCTACTCTTGTGCTCTGTATTCACAAAAATGCATTCTATATGCATCACACATCTCTGTTCCTGTCAGCTTTAGGCCCCAGTTGCCTTGAGACCTAGATACAAACCCCTAAGGCTGTCTGGGAAGATAGCATACGCCATCCCACACCCCAGCCCCTGATTGGAGGAGAGCAAGATCTCATTGGCCACTCTAGGGCTTATCTATTCCAGATCTCAAACAGGGGACTCTGATGCCAGCCGTGTGAGAGTGTGTGTGTGTGTGTGTTCATGGGCATGCACAAGACCCACCTTCCTCAACCCCCACTAAAGGCTCAAGGCTCTCCTTGTTCCCCAGCTGGGCAGGGCTGGCACAGACACTCATCTACCTCTCCCCGAGCTACCTGCTTCCAGAAAGGAGCAGGATTCAGTAAGTGCCCCCTCCAGCCAGCACAGAGAGCCTGGAGCAGCCATCTGGCTGCACTGGGCAAAATCCTACAGAATGACTAATCCTCTCCAACCACACTTCCTCCCTCACAGGCAGACACACCCTCCCTTCTCTCACACACTCACAATCACATACCCACACACAAAGACACCATCACACAGCCCTACATAGACATACAAACAGGGTGGACACGCCCTGCATACAGTGGCCCACAAAGACTGTTACTTGCACGCACAAACACACACACACAGCCCATATCCATCAGTTGCAGACGCTTGAATGTGTGACCACTCAGAGCCCCACCCTGACATTCCTCCCCGCTACCAACTTCCTCTTATGTCCCTTGAACCTCCTTAGAGCCAAAGATGCTGAATGGGACAGGACAGAGAGCACCCTTCAAGGCAGGCCTCCCTCTCCGACTCCCAGCCCTCAACTCCCTACTCCCCTGACCCCCGAACCCGCCCAGGGCAGCAGGACTCACGCGCTCCTGGGCTCCTGGGGTCCTGGCCTCTGCAGCTCTCAGATCTGCCTTCTTCTTCGCGCATCACCCCCGCCCTCCAACCCATCACGCGTAACGTCACGCGTGACGCTAACCAGCAGGAGGGGCGGGGGCTCCCCTGGCACGTCCGCCCGGTGTGCCCCGGATTGGCAGAGTCCGGGGGCGGCGGGTGTCGTTTGGGGCGACGCCCCCAGCCCCGGCTACTGGGACTCAGCCTCACGCTGCCTCCCAGAGCCAATAGGGGCTGAGGGATCAGTTCTGGCCGGATTCCCAGCGGGAGAGAGGAGGGGAGGAGCCGCGGGTGCTGCCCGCTTTGCTTGCAGTCCCCTGGCTGGCCTCGGGAGGCACCCGGCCTCTGCAGCAAGGGGTCTAGGTACCCAGGGCGAAGGCGGGCGGCGTGGAGAGGCTATCCTCTGGTGGTGCGCTCGGAGGGACTCGAGTTACTTCCCGGCTTGTTTACTTGACGGCTACCTTGGCAGTGGCCTCCGCCTACTTGGCCCCCTGGGCGCCTATCCCGGTTCCCACAAGCTCCTTTCGCAGCACCTCGGCGTTCGCACCCCTTCACAGTCCCGTTTCGCTCTTGCTTGTGCCCCTTCTATGTCCCCAGCCCTTTCCTCCTCCCCAGGCCCCTTCTTACTCGCCTCTGAAACCCCTAGCTCCTCTGAGTCCCCAGTTTCCTTGTGCTTCCAATCCCTACCTCTGCACCACAGACCCTAGCCCCAGTCCTTGCCCTGCGATGTGAAGGGACAGAAGGCTCCAGCAAGTGAATCAGAAAGAATCTTCCGCCCCCTAGTGTTCTGGGACCAACTGCCCCGCCCTGCGTCCTTTCCAGGACTGGCTGTCCACACACTTTCTGACATAGAAGGGGGATGCATGTGAAGAAGGCAAAGCTCAGCCACACAAACACTCACAACTCACCCAGTCACCGTACAGAGCACAGCTGCTGCACACCCAGACCCCAGTCCACGCTCCTGCCCACCGCAGGCTCAGGCCCGCTCTGCCCAGGTGACACTCCCTCACTGAGGCCTCAGGGGTGACCGCGGAGGTGTGGCAATTCCATGAGCCCTGGGAGCTGCCTTGGCCTGGAGAAGACGGGGTTCTGGGCTTTCCCTGCGCTGAGTTCGCGGGGCAGGGTGGGGCATCAGAACTCGAACTGTAGCGGATATAACTCAGCCGCCGCAGCCTAGGTGACAAACAGCTGTCCTGGGCGCCCAAGGGAGGTGGCAGGAGAGAGTGACTGGCGGCCCTCCCAGCCAATGGGAGCCCGGGGCTGCGCAGGCCAGCCTTGTTCCTGCAGCCTCGGCGGAGCGTGGGCGGGGTTCCCCGGCTTCTGCAGTCGCTCGCGCCCGCGGGCGGGCGAGGCCGGCGGCTGCCGCACACGCGAGCAGGTGAGGGGGACCGAGCTTGAGAGGTGGGGGCCGGGAGGACGGAGCCGGGGGTAGGATGCTGCATTCTGGGTCCCAGAGCTGCTCTGGGGTATTTGGCCCCGGGTTTTACGCTGGATGTCGTGGGGCTTTCGTCAGCAGGTCCTCACCCGCAAGCCTGGGAGAGATTCACGCAACCTTTTTAGATAGGAGAGGAAGAGGGATGAAGGGGACAGCAGCCTGGGGCCTGGGGACCTCTGGGGGCCAGGGAATCTCTGGGGCCCTGGGAATCTCTGGGGGCCTTGGCTACAGCTGTCCCAGGTCCTGAAGCCCTGCCCTTGAGTCCCACGCCCCAGGAGCTGGCCCCCTACCCACATACACAGGAGAGGTGGTGCAGTGAACTCTCCTGGCCCCACTTTCTCTCACACCGCTTGAAGCCCTAGGGCCCTCAGTTATCCCATCTCCACTCTCTCAACCTCTACTGAGGCCCAGGGACGGGAGTAGATGACTCAGCTGAGAGCAGGAACGAGAGGTGAATGAGAGGTTCCCACCTACTTTGTTGTATAAATATCTCCAAAAGTCCACGATGGTGCCTGGATTGGGGGTTTCTCTGGCCAGGGATGGGAGAGGTGAGGGGCCTAAGGCATGGGAGGTCAGGATGCTCAAACTAGGGGGAAGGGTGCAAATTCTGGGGGGCAGCCTTCACACCCCTCCCCCAATCCTTGCTCTCCCTGCGCAGGCCTGGAGCGCACACTCCCGAGAGGCAGCGGAGGTGGAGGGCTTAGGGTCACTGAGACCCCAGTGCCGCACAGAAGGCTCATGGAGCTCGGAGCACGCCGGGCCTTCCTCTTGAGAGCTAGCAGGTTCCTTCTGGACCTGTAGGGCGCCATCCCAGTCTAGCCACCATGGCGCGCGGTTTTGCAGTGGGCTTCGACCCCCTGGGCCTCGGAGACCTAAGCTCTGGCTCTCTGAGCTCCCTCTCCTCCCGAGGCCACCTGGGCAGCGACTCGGGCTCCGCAACGCGATACCTGCTGAGGAAGAAGCGGCGGCTGCTTAATGGGCCCCCCCGTGGAATCCGAGCCTCATCGCCCATGGGCAGAGTCATCCTCATCAACTCCCCCATCGAAGGTGGGAGTGGGGCCCTGCCATGGTCCTGGGAGCTGAGGGGGTGGGTAGGGGACAGCGGGTGCCAAGTAGGAGGAGGCAGAGCCAATATGAGTGGGGGAACTCAAGAGATGGGAGTCATAGGGATGGGGGGCACCTGGAGACCCATACTCTCTTCCTCATCTATCCTTTTCTCACTTTCAGGCTAATCCTTTAGGGTTCCAGGATCATAGAGAGGTCAGAGGTGGGAGATAGGGGCATGGAGGGAGGTATGTGTGGTATGCTAGCCCCCAAGTGAGCAAGGCAGGATATTGAATTGGCCCCTCCCTCCCATGGACTCTGCCTTTCTCCAAACCCATTTGTGGATGCCTTTGGGGGTGGGGCAGGATGGAGAAGGACATCCTCCATCAAGCAGCCCACTGTGTGACCAGCTCTGTGCTGGGCTGTGAGGTGTCAGTGCGCAGTTGGGCAGAGAGAATTAAAGGCTTCAGGTGCAGAAGGAAGGAAATAGAGGTAGAGCAGCAAATGAGGGAGGAGAAGAGGAGGGTTGAGGGTCAGGGAGGGAGCCCCATGGCTGGGCCCTGAAGGAGGGGGACACCTAATCTTATGCAGTTGCTTAATGCTGTTTCATTGCACAGCTATTTTATGCCAGCGCTAGTTAGGTCCTACAGGGGACCTAGAGAGAAATAAGGCTCAATCTTCACCTTCCAGAAGTTTACAGTGTAGCAGGGCTTAGAGACAGAGCAATAACAGCTGGTGGTGGGGTGGAGGTGTCGCGGACAAAGGTTGGAGGTGGAAAGCACGGAGCACGGTGGGGGGGGGCAGGCGGGGCACTTAGGAGACAGCTTGGCTGTAGTGACAGATGTGAGGCGACAAAGAGCCGGTGAGCAAGGCAGGACCTTGAATGCCACTGGGGGAGCGGGGGCCCCCTGGGCCTCGGCTTTCTGTGAGCAGGACCAGATAAATATCTCCAGCTCCCCTCCTCTCTCTCAGCCAGCAGAGCTTCCCTGGCTGGATCCTAGACTGGAATTTTCAGACCCTGCTCCTCCCCTCTGACCCAGCTGGGCATCTCTGTTCCCCTACCCGGGCCACTGGGGCAGGGGTGGAGCGTGTTGCTCAGGGAGCAGACTTTCCTGCACCTGGTGGCCCAGCGTGCTCACCCTCATCATCCACCATGCTTGGCCTCACCCTCAGGTGAGCAGCAGGGTGCTGCTGAGGGTCACCACTGTCATTCTGGTCATAGAGCAGAAGTCCCCAGAGGAGCTAGGAGACATGGAGGGGAGGGGGAAGACCCTGCAGCCCTGCCCCTATGAGTCCCATTGTATTCAAAGAACTATGCTCTACCTCACCTCACACACCCACAGGCACTGTGCTGGCTATGGTGCAAGGGCTATGTCCACTGTCCCTCTAAAGATCCTCTTCCAGAAGTTCCATGATTGCTCTGTCCCTCTGCCTCACTCTAGTGCCCTGGTGCAGCCAGGGGAGCAGCATCTTCTAGCAATGGAAGTACTGGGGCATTGTTCTGACCAGCTGGCCCCTAGCCTGTCTGGGCTGGGAGCCTCTGAGCTCAGAATCCTCCCCTCTGCCTGATTACAAACATCTCCCAACTCACTGCAGCCTGCAACCCCTCCCCCATGTTATTATTGAGACCATTCCAGAGGCTGAAAGTAACTGAAAAGGAGAAACAGTGGGAAGGGGAAGACTGCCACCCACATCACCCCCATGAGGTCCCACCAGCTCCTCAAACTCAACTGGTCCCAGAGAAAATGCATTATCTTTAATCCGAACCAGCCCTTTCTCCTCACTCTCCTAGCTCCTTGTTTATTCATTCATTCATCCATTCGTTCTTTTATTTATTCAAAAAATACTTAGCAAATATTAAGCACTGTGCAATATACTGGGGATATGTTGGTGGAAAGGAATTCCAAAGTCCCTACCCTGACTGAGCTTCTAGTCTAGTGAAAGGAGACAGATACTAAATAATAATATGAATAAGCAAATAATGAGCAAGGATGGTAAGAATCTTGAAGGTACTAATTTGGATGATATGATAGAGTAGTGGTTCTCAGACTTTAGAATACATCAGAATTGCCTGGGGGGCTTGTTAAAGACAGATTGCTGGGTCCTCCACCCAGAACTTCTGACTCAGTGGGTCTTTGGTAAAGCCTGAGAATTCACATTTTAGTATGTTCCCAGGTGCTGCTGATGCTGTTGGTCTGGGGACCACACTTTGAGAACCACTCTAACAGAGATGATGTGGGAGGAGGGGGAAGGGACTTTCTTAGGTAGCGTCGTCTAGGAAGGCTTCTCTGAGAAAGTGGTATCTGAGTCAGGAGGGACTGAGGCCTAGGAGCCAGCTTTCTGAATGTCTGGGCAAGATATTGCAGGCAGAGAGAAAGGACATGGCCTGCGGGAGGAACAGGAAGGAGGTCAGTGTGGCCAAATCTCAGTGAGGCCAGGGAGATGAGGGTAGAGAGGGGCACAGAGGAAAGCCCATGGAGGGCCTTGTTAGGCATGGGGGGAGTGTGGAGTTCCTTCTAGAAGCAGGGGCAGGCATTAAAGTTTTTCGTCAGAGGAAAGGCATGGTATGTTATACAGGCTGACTCTGGCCATTGTGTAAAGGATGGATTAAAGGGGGCAAGAACAGAAGTGGAGAGATAGTCAGGAGGCAACAGAGTGCCTGGAGGGAGAGCTTGGTGGCCCAGGCTAGGGCAGTGGAGGTAGAGAAGGTTCCATCCTCAGAGGCCCCAAGCTCCTAGGCTCAAAACCCCAGATTTGGCACCCCCTGGCCCAGGGCCCTAGGAAGGCCCAGGGAGGGACTGAGGAGAAAGAGCGCTGGCAGGTGGGAGAGCAAAAGTCTCCCTAGCTGGGCCGAAAAGGTCCTGAGGCCTGTGCAGACAGAATCAGCCAGGAAGCCCCAGGATCTCCCCTGTCTCTCCTGTATCATCCCTGCCCACAGGCTCCCCTTGGGGACTTCTTCCTGAGCCACCCTGGTCATGCATTGTAACCTGATTTCTCTTAGATCAAAGAGACGTGTGTGTGTATGTGTGTGTGGGTGTGTGTGATTTCTCCCTCTCAAACACAGCTAGAGTAAGCCTTGCCCAGGAAGAAATCTCACCTTCTCACCCGGAAGCCAACTTACCCCTCCAGTCTTCTCACTTTTCTCTAAGCAAAAGGCCTCCTCAAGGAGCCACCTCTGAGCCCTTGCTCCCTCCATCCTCATCAGTGCCCTCCCCTTTCCCTCCCCCCATCCAAATCCCACCCATCTTAGTCTTCCAAGAAACCTTCCCTGACAGCTCCAGCTAGGGACCCCCTTCCCCTGACTTGCCCCAGTACTGACTGAGAGGACTGCTCTGGGCTCTGGGTATGTACCGCAACATGGTGGTGTTTTGGGTTTCTGTCCTCGTGTAGTCAGGTAGCTCCTACATTCCTCACCCCCGGAATCCCAGAGTCTAGGAGATAAAAGGGTCCTCAGGGATCCTTCCACAACATCCCAGACAGGGATTTACCAAGTCTCAGCTTGTATACCTCCAAAGATGGGGTACTCACTCTCTGTCCTGGAAAATTCATTCCATTGTCTGACAGCTGGTTTTAGAAGGTTTTCTCTGAGTAAATCTGCCTCCATCTCACTCCACTATGTGGGCTTGGTTCTGCCCTCCAGCTTACACAGACAAAAACATCTAATACCTTTCACAGAATAGCTCTTCAACTATTTGAAGATAGAATGAACATACTCATTTCTGCTGCAAGCTGAAGAGCACAGACTCCCTCAACTGTGCTCTAGAGAGCGGAGTCTTGAACCTCTTTTCTATCCATCTGACCCTCAGAGTGGCAGGATTTTTAGGAATTTGGCCTATTCCAGGCCTGTGGGCATGGGAAGTTTAGTAAGCATTGGATACACACACATACACACACACATACCCCTATATTATGAGGGAAGGAGAACAGTGTCTTCTAGCATGGAGTCCTGTCCTACCTGCTTCTGCACCATCCTTGGCCCGTGGTCTCAAGATCACCCAGAGAGGACTCAGAAATTGGCTCCCCCCCCCCCATTTAGGGCCCTAGGTGCCTGTGCCCAGCAACCCAGCCTTTGCAGGACCCAAGCTGGGGAACCCAGGGTGTCCTCTGTTCCCAGAATGGGCGTGGAAGTCATGCCTGTGTCTCCCCCCCCACAGCCAACAGTGATGAGAGCGACATCATCCATGCAGTCCGGGTGGAGAAGAGTCCAGCAGGGAGGCTGGGGTTCAGTGTGCGGGGCGGCTCTGAGCATGGCCTGGGTATCTTCGTCAGCAAGGTGGAGGAGGGGAGCAGTGCAGGTGAGTGGGGCCCCCAGGGGTGAGGTCCTGGCTTAGGATGTGACCCCCACCCCAGTGGGGTGTGGGAGTGCTGTTATCAGGGATGGGAGGAAAGGGTCCTCAGATTTGGAGGGCTTGAGCCAATGGAGAGAAAGGGCTCCCTCCCAGGGCGGAGTGGGCTAATGGACCAGTCCCTAGTCTAATAGCAGATACTCAGCCCCTAGCTGGGAATCTCCAGTCTCATAGAAGTTTTACCCCAGGGAGCCTGGTCTGATGGGGAAGGCTCAGCCTCACGCTGAGGGACTTCTCCCAGTGGCCCACGCCAGCCACCCCCTCCCCCGGTGCAGAGCGGGCTGGCCTGTGCGTGGGAGACAAGATCACGGAGGTGAATGGGCTGAGCTTGGAGAGCACCACCATGGGCAGCGCGGTGAAGGTGCTGACGGGCAGCAGCCGGCTCCACATGATGGTGAGGCGCATGGGCCGCGTGCCGGGCATCAAATTCTCCAAGGAGAAGACCACATGGTGAGAAGGCCTGGCCCCACCCTGCCCACCCAGCACCACCACCCAAAGCCCTGGCAGAAGAGCCTGAGGGCGCAGGACTCTGCATGGGGCCTGGCTGGTATGGCTTCTGCTCTCCCTGCCCCCTGGCACTGGAAACACAGGGATCCTAAGGCATGACTTTGAAATGAGAAAAGGCCATGTCTCTCCCCCAGCCCTCTTCCCAACAGCTCTGCTGTCCCAGACCCCAGTGGCCCTGCCCCCTCGCGGCTGCTGCTGTGAGTCTGGGATAGTAACAGCGCCTCTCCCTCAGGGGCCTCGAGGGTGTGACATGGGGCCTGGCACTCTATAGCTGCTCAATAAAAAGAGGAGATTAGGATGGTTCCCCAGATTTGATGAGATCTATGTCCTACTGAAGCTCTGAGGCCTGGGGAGACCCTCAAAGGCAACCCCTCCTTTCCCATGCAGTTGTCGGGGTGGACGCGAGGAGAGGAAGTGGGTGGTGGTGGATGGGGGGCCCATGCTGAGGGCCCCTTGCTGTTGTCCCAGGGTGGATGTGGTGAACCGGCGGCTGGTAGTGGAGAAGTGCAGTTCGGCGCCGTCGGATAGCAGCTCAGAGGATGGCGCGCGACGCATCGTCCACCTGTACACAACCTCGGACGACTTCTGCCTGGGCTTCAACATCCGCGGGGGCAAGGAGTTTGGCCTGGGCATCTATGTGTCCAAGTGAGGGCCTAGGTCAGGGGTGGGGCTTGGGGAGGGGTCAGGGGTCACCAGGAGGAGGGTCAAGGAGTTTGCCTGGGGCATTGCTGTATCCAGGTGAAGAGAGTCTGGAATGGGGTGAGGGAGGGCAGGCCAGGTGGCCTATCAGACAGCCTCCTGTCTGACCCCAGAGTGGACCATGGCGGGCTGGCTGAGGAGAACGGCATCAAGGTCGGGGACCAGGTCCTGGCGGCCAACGGTGTCAGGTTCGACGACATCAGCCACAGCCAGGCCGTGGAGGTGCTGAAGGGCCAAACACACATCATGTTGACCGTCAAGGTGGGCAGGACTGTGGGAGTCAGGGAGAGGCCAGACTGTAGGAAGGACTTCCCAGAGCACTCTAGTACTTAATTATGCCCATTGCTCTGCAATTGATGACTTTTCCACAGCCACGTGAGAGATAGGGCAGGTACTGTTCTCATCCCTATTTCACAGAAGAAGAAACTGAGGCTATGAGAGGCAAAGTAACTGAGGAAGCAGAGTCAATTACTCAGCTGGTCAGTAGTAGGGCCTGGCTCCAGGCCTGTTCCCCAGACTCTTAGGGCAGTGCCCTTTCATATGAGTGGTGGAGGCCGGGGGTTGAAAGGAGAAAATGTCCCACTGAGAAGGGTGGGGTGGTAACTGGGCTTGGGGCAGAACCTGGGTGGCGGGCATCCTCGAGACCCAGGGCAAGGACTGGCTGAGCCAGAGATTGGATTTCAGGGGAGACGCTTGGATTCATTATTCATGTGGGTCTCACACTTGCCCGAGGATCAGGTCCTCTCATTCTGGCTCCTGGAGGAAGCAATGCCTCCCTCTCCCCTAGTGCCCAATCCCGGCCCCACTCCACCCTTCTCCCTTTCAGGGCCTTCACCCGTCTCGCCATGCAGTGCCTCCTCTGCCATCCCCCCACCAGCACCTCTATTTCTCGCCTCTCCCACATCCCCTGTCTCCCTTTCCTTCCTCTCAAATTATCCCAAACACTCCTCTCTCCCACCTGCCCCTCATTCATTCATTCAGTATTTTTGAGTACAGACTCCATGATGGCCTCTACGCCAGGTCCTAGGGCTGTAAGAGTGAACAAGACGGGCAAGGTCTCTGCTGCTGGGGGGAGACGACAAATAAACTAGATGCCCGCAGACGGTGACAAATGCTATAAGGAAATTAACGGAGAGATGGGATGGGGTAATTTGAGAGGCCCTATTAGCCAGGGGGTCAGGGCAGGCCTCTCTGAGGAGGCAACACCTGAAGAGGGAGAAGGAGCTAGCCATAAGATGAGCAGAAGAAGGAGAATCCAGGCAGAAGCATCCACAAGTACAAAGGCCCTGAGGTATAGAGGGACTTGGTGTGTTCAGAAATGAAGTGGCCCGGGTGGCTAGAGCATGATGAACTTGGAGGAGAGTAATGGGGCTGAAAAGTTTACTCCTGTCTCATCACTCTTCCGTTCTTACACTCCCTTCTCACCCATTCCTTCATGCCCTCCTATGTCCACCATGCCCTCCCCAGGAGACTGGCCGGTACCCTGCCTACAAAGAGATGGTTTCTGAGTACTGTTGGCTGGACCGCCGTAAGTGGCTCAGGCCCCCAAGGTTAGAGGGAAAGGGCTGAGGTCGGAGGGTGGGGCCGGAGTCTGAAGAATAAACAGGCAGGTGGACCAAGATCTCCGCGGGACTTTCACACTGCCCAGAGGCATGGGCTCTCCTCTGAGAAATTGCAGGTTCAGTTCCAGGCTCTCCTGGGGGCTGAGTCCCAGGGGGCGAATGGAGGAGAAGTGACTTGCCTAAGGTCTTGCAATGTGTCATTGGCAAGACCGCTGAGCAGCCAGTTCCCAAGACCCTGTTCTTCCAACCTTGGCTGCTGCCCAACGCGCCCCCACCCCCAAGCCCAGGGGTGGTCTGCAACCCAGGCAGGGCCCTGAGATGCCCCTGCCTTCCCCACTGCCCACAGTGAGCAACGGGGTGCTGCAGCAGCTGTCCCCGGCCTCTGAGAGCAGCTCCAGCGTCTCTTCATACGCCTCCAGTGCCCCCTACAGCTCAGCTGAGGGCTCGGGCTCCCTGCCCTCAGACCGCATGGATGTCTGTCTGGGGCCTGAGGACCCGGGCGGCCATGGCCCAGGCTGGGGCCGGGCAGACACAGCTATGCAGACAGAGCCCGACATGGGGGGCCACATGGAGACCTGGTGCAGTGTGCGGCCCACCGTCATCCTCAGGGACACAGCCATCCGCTCTGATGGACCCCCGCCCACCCGCCGCCTTGACTCTGCACTCTCTGAGTCCCCCAAGACTGCTCTGCTGCTGGCCCTCAGCCAACCCCGGCCCCCTATCACACGATCCCAGAGCCACCTGACCTTGTGGGGTACGTGGGGGATGGGTGGCTGCTGCTCTCTCTGAAGCCCCCATCCAAAACCTCATACCCTGTCCTGGGCCCCAAACCTCTCTTTGCCTCAGGCTTTGCCCCAGCCCCAGCCCCAGCCCCAAACTCAGCCCCAGAATACACTCAGACCCTGCTCTGGGCTCCATTTTAAACCAGTCCCAGGCCCAAAACCATCCTGTCAGCTCTGGGCCCCAAACCAGCCCTAAGCCAGCCCCTCCATCCTAGACCTCCCAGGCCTGTCTACACACACACACACACACAGCCACTCCAGCCCTCGAGGAGATTCCTCACATGGCCGTAGGTGTGGGGTAGGGGAGAGGTGGAAAGTTGGAGGAGGAACACTACCCCCACCCCCATCCCCATCCCATCCCTACCTCCCCACATGGCTGCAGATCCTGTCTGCCCCCTACTCTCCCTTCTCTCTGCCCCTCCCCACACCCCTGCCCCTTGGCCTTCCCTTCTGCCCACCCTCTAGCCCCCCGGGTGCTCCCTCGTGTCTGCAGAAGAGAAGAAGCAACGGAAGAAGAAGTCAGGGTCCCCTGGGGAGAAGGGGGCCCTGCAGCGCTCCAAGACACTGATGAACCTCTTCTTCAAGGGAGGGTGGCAGGGGCGGCTGGCAGGGGACGGGTGCAGAGAGGCCTGGACGCTGGACAGAGGGAGCCCGGCCAAGCCCCGCCCTCGCCTGGACATGCAGAAAGGTAAGTGCCAGGCGGGTCAGACGGGGAGGACAGAGGTGAAGTCCACTCTGGCGTCCGGCAGCTCTGGGTTGAAATCCCATACTGCCTGTTACTAGCTGTGAGGCCTACTCCACCCCGTGAGCCTCAGTTGCCCCATGAGTAAAATGGAGTAATAACACCTATTTCTTTAGGAACAGTGAGGAATCAGTGAATTAGTGTATGTGAGTCACTTAATACATTGTCTGGCACACACAAGGTGCTCAGAAAATGTAGTGGTCATTGTTGTCCTGCCTCATCTCCCCATTTCACAGAAGGGAAAGCTGATAGAGTCAGAGCATCAAAGGAAGTGGAAGAGCTGGGGTCAGATCCCTGTGCTCTTGGTGCTGACGGGGGAAGGGCACTCCTTTCCTAGAGTATTTGGCTTCACCTCCCTTAGCCAGAGTTCCACAGGCCCTGCCCAGTTCTAGAACCATCCTTGAGCAAAGCCATTTCTAGATCAGCGCCCAGGCAGAAGGGCCTAGGCAGGCTTCACTCATGTCAGGGGCTTCCCAAGGACCCTCACAGAGGGCCTTTCATCTCTTGGGTGAGATTCACAGACTGGACTAAGAGTGGCTGAGTTAAGACTCTTGGGGTTACCTGTGACAGAAACCAACTCCAACTGGCTTGAAAAAGCACTTCTTGGCTCGGCTACTGATCTAAGCTGGGTCTAAAGGTTTAAACAGTCAGATATCTGCCCCCTCCATCTTTTGGTTCCACTTTCCCCTGGATTGGCTTCATTATCATGCAAGCTGTGCCCACCTGGAGGGAAGATGGCCACTGTCACTTAGCAACCCAGGGACAAGAGAGCTTCTTAAATAGTTCCAGCTGAAGTCCCAGGCTCTCATTGGCCCAGCTGGGATTACATGGCCAGGGGAATCACTGTGCCATGGGAGAGAGGGAGGTGCTCTCATAGCCAGTCTGGGTCACGTGCCCACTGTGAAGTACCTGCACTGAGAAGGGGGTCCTCAGGTGAAATCAGGGTGCTCTTTCCAGAAGGGAGAATGGTTATTGGGTAGGCAAAAACAACCGGAGGATGAGGAGCTGGGCCCTGCCCCTCTCGGGGGTCTAAAGTGACAGTCCCATGGGAGAGATAATCTCTTCAAATTAGGCAGGCCAGGCCCCCTCCCTCGCTCTTTCCATCGCTCTTTCCACAGCCCCCGGGCCTGCTCTCTCCCGGCTCTTCCCCACCTCTCTGGGCACTCCTCCCTCTCCTTCAAAGGCTCCTCTTTTTCTCTCTGTCCCCTGAAGGTAGGTGCTCCCGCAAGCTTTGTCCTTGGGGTTCTTCTCTCCATACATTTGCCTCCAAATGAATCTCCATAAGCAGAGCTCAGACCGCACCCTCTCTTGGTCCAAACCTTCACTGCCTCCCCATTGCCTTTGAATGAAGTCCCTAGTTTGAGCCTGGCCTTCCAGACTCTCACGGCCTGGCCTCTTGCCTCCCTGTCCCACCTCCTTCCATCCTAAACTCTCCATTCCAGCCAGTGATCCAGCCAGTCCTGAGCCCCCCAACCCCCATTTTCAGATTGGAGGCCAGGGCCTCAGCTGAGCCTCTTTCTTCTTCACAGCAGTGGGAGTGGGGCCCGTACAGAAGTTTGTCACCTGGAGACTGAGACGCGGTAATTCATGCATCCCTCTACCAAGGCCTGGTTCACAGCAGAGCTGCAGATGCAGTGCATGTGGGGGACAGCTCAGGGGCTTTGGGCTAAACTCAGCTGGGGTCAAGCATGGGGGATCAGGCAGATAGAGAGGTACGTGTTGGCAGCAGCTCAAAGAATTGGATTGAGGAAAGGTAGGGTTGCAGGCAGATATTGGAGTGCCTTCTTGAGGACTGGGGAGCTTGAATTGGGACTCCCAAAGACAAATTTTGAGGAGATGAGGGAGCCTCTGCTAGAATTCCAATGGGGAACAGACTGTATGATGGTGCATGTTCAGGGGGTCCAGGGGGCATTAGGCTGGGATACCATTAAGGAACAGACTGGTATAGGGGTCTGTGTTGGGGGGCTGAGGGGCCTGGAGTGGAGCTCCCTTGGTGGGCAGATTGCTATGGGAGACCACGGCTGGAAGCATCTGGGCTAGGCTGGGATTCAGTCGGGACACCTGGGCCTCTCAGCCGGCCTGTTCTGGGTCTGACCACCATTGAGGGAAGCCCCACCTCCTCCCTTGATGGCTCCTGGCTCCTTCATCATACTCTTTGCTCCTGCCCTGCAGACCAGGAGAGGGGCCGGACCCTGCTCTCTGCCAGGTCCGGGAGCCCCTCCAGCCAGCTGCCCAATGTGGATGAACAGGTGCAGGCCTGGGAGAGCCGACGGCCCCTTATCCAGGACCTGGCCCGGAGGCTGCTGACTGACGACGAGGTGCTGGCAGTCACCCGCCACTGCTCCCGGGTGAGCCTCCAGCCTGCCCTCAGCCCCAGCACATGGTCAGTCAGCCACCCAGCCCCTCATTCATTCAGTCCACTGTTTGCTGACCAGTATCTGGTCTGGTCACCAATACTGGTGGGGCCAGTATCTTGACACAGTATCTCGATGCTCTGGAGCCAGTAGTCAGTAAAAGCAGAGTCACACACACACATACAAACTTGCTGACCTCACAGCCAGGAAGGGGAGATAGACAATAACTAGAGTGACACCCGTAGTGACAAATTATGTGAAGTGTGGTCAAGGAAAAGAGCATGAGAAAATAACCCAAGAGGCACAAATTAGATGGTACAGTCTGGGAGGGTTTCCTTGAAGAGGTGATATTTAAGCTGAGGAGAGGGCCTGCCCAGTGGCTTAGCGGTTAAGTGTGCGTGCTCCGCTACTGGCGGCCCGGGTTCGGATCCCGGGCACGCACCGACGCACCACTTCTCCGGCCATGCTGAGGCCGCGTCCCACATACAGCAACTAGAATGATGTGCAACTATGACATACAACTATCTCTACTGGGGCTTTGGGGAAGAAAAAAAGGAGGAGGATTGGCAATAGATGTTAGCTCAGAGCCGATCTTCCTCAGCAAAAAGAGGAGGATTAGCACGGATATTAGCTCAAGGCTGATCTCCATCACAAAAAAATAAAAAAATAAAAAAATTTCCTAAGCTGAGGAGAGGAGCCAGACAGGTGATGAGGAGGGGATGTGAATCCCTGCAGTCCCCTACCTCCATTCTCCTCTAACCCCAGCCCCCCACCCCCACCCCATGCCTCCATCTGCTCCTGGGTCAGACAACAGGCCTAGCCTCATGCCCCCTTCTCTGTTACCGGAGTAAGTAATCTTTTGTCCCCCCACATACCGCAAGCCTCCCCCAACACCTACACTGCTGTTTTCTGTTCCCTTCCATTTCGAACAAACCAGAGGGTCCCAGGGTGGGATGGAGGTTAGATTTGAGGGAGTCTTGTAGCCTGAATGTGGGGGAGGCTGCGGGAGGCACAGGTCACCCCTCCATGAGGACTGGAAGCCCCTCTCCTATTCCTCTGTCTCAAGAACCCGCAGGTTTCCTGTGATGGGCTCGCTGTGATGAATCCGTGTCAGTGCACACGTGAGCCTGTGGGCAAGGGCAAGCAGAGGAGTTTCAGGAGTCGTTTGTGGTTCCCACACTCCCTTACCTTGGTCAGGGCAGGGAGTTGTATGTCTGTGTTAATGTGTGCATTTGCGTGTCTGTGGAGTACCTGGGTTTGTGTCGACTTAACTGTGATTATATCTGGGTGTGTGAGTGTGCGTGTGTCTGGTTAAGGCATGTGTGTGTCACCTGGAGACTGAGGCGCGGTAATTCATGCATCCCTTTACCAAGGCCTGGTTTACAGCAGAGCCACAGATGGGGGTGCATGTTGGGGGGCAGCTAAGGGGCTTTGGGCTAAACTCAGCGGCACGCTCAGCTCTGAGCGCTAAGTGGCGGGGGGGGGGGGGGCGTGAGCCTGCAACTCTGAGGTCTGGCCACTAGGTGGGGCGCTATGTCTGTTTCTTTGGTGAGCTCATTTTCCCTCATCCCTCTGCCCCTCCCACCCTGCCCAACCCAGGACCGCCTCCTGCTGTGCCCCCGTAGCACCTGGGGAGCTCTGCATACCACGCAAACCCGACCCAAGCCCCACCCACACCAAGAGATCAGACCCTGTCTGGTGGAGTCCTGGCCGGAATGATTAGGAAAGCTCCCCTACTGACTCGAATGTGTGGCGGCGAACCCCAGCCTTCCTTCTCTCTCTCCTTCTGAGCCCTCTCTCCACAGCCGCAGACCAGGCACTGTAACCCACCTCTCTGATCACGTTACACTCCGCAAGCCCCCTTGTGACCTCTTATCTTTGGCAGAACACAGTGGAGTACAAGTTCCTTATCCTCATATTCGAGGCCCTCCCTGATTTGACTCCCCAACCTGCTAACCTCAGCTTTCCCACAGTGACCACTTCACCACGTCATCATCTTCCCCTGGTCAGGGCGTAGGTTTTTTTTGTTTCTTATTTTTTTTTTGAGGAAGATCAGACCTGAGCTAACATCCATTGCCAATCCTCCTCCTTTTTTTTTTTCCCCTTTTTTCCCCCCAAAGCCCCAGTAGATAGTTGTATGTTATAGTTGCACATCCTGCTAGTTGCTGTATGTGGGATGCTGCCTCAGCATGGCCGGAGGAGCGGTGGGTCCGTGCGCACCCAGGATCCGAACCCCGGGCCACCAGTAACAGAGCAGCTGCACTTAACTGCTAAGCCACAGGCCAACCCCATACCGTGTAGATTTATGCAGGTTATGAATTGCACAACTCACGTTGTAGTCACAACCTGCACAGCCTACACGGATGCCCTTCATGTACCCCCTGATCAAGTTAAACCTCTTTCTACCCATTACTCCACATCACTCTTGGAGCACTTTCCTCCCAACTTCATGCTGTTCTCTGCATTTATCCTTAAGAGTCAGTGTCAATGTCACCACCTCCATGAAGCCTACTCTGATCTTCCGAACTCTCATTGCCAGTGGTTTATAGTTCATTGGGGCATGTGGCTCATTCTGCCCCTCATCCCCACTAGACTGAGTTCCTGAGAATCTGGAACAGAATCTTTGTCGCTGTGCCCCCACTGCCCAGTACAGGGCCTGGTACTTACTAGGCGCTGAATGCATGTTTGTGGGCTTGAAGTGTGTGTACATATGTGACTGGTTCTGTGCAATTATGTGTCTCTCTCTCCAGACAGAAGGGGATGCATTGTCAATATGTGTATGTGTGGGTCCTTGTAACTTTGTGTGTGGTTTAGGGCCACACACATAGTTTATATTTATTCATTTCCGGATATTTATGAATGTCCCATTCTGACCACCAGGGCATGCTATTTCTGCCTATGCCCTACGGGGATGCTCTGTCATCCTGAATCAGTACGTGTCTCCCTCTCACCACCAGGGGGCAGTGTGCTATCCAAGTAGGGTGGCTTCCAGTTTGCCAGTTTGCGTCGGTAGGGTAAGGTGGGGCTAGTGGCATCTGGGCAGTGCCAGGCAGAGGGCCTCCACCCCGGGGTACTGGCTGGAGAAGCTTTCTGTGGGGCCACCCCTTCCCCAAGGTCCCCATTCCAGCCCAGAACAAAGCCTAATTTGTAGGTCTGTGTGCAGACACGTGCTGGGACAGCCAGGCACACAGCCCAGTGTTTGGCTCAAATTCCTTCCTTCTGCCTGGAGGTGGGGGTGGGGAGGAGAGTCCATTCCCTGCACATCCTCTTCCGGGACCAGAGCAGGCCAGAGCCAGACTTTTCAGGTTCCAGTCCCTGTTTGCACTTCCTTATCTGCATGGCCTTGGGCAAAGTCCTTCTCTCTGAGCCTCAGTTTCCTCATCCGTAAAACAGGAATAATTAACGCCATCTCTCAAGGTGGTTGCTAAATGAGAGACCATGTGTAAAAGTCTTAGAAAAGTGACTGTCCCAAAGCTGTTATTGTTGTCGTTGCTATTACAGGTCTGTTATTATTATTGCAGGCTTCCACCTATTCACCAAGACCATCCTGTGGAGAGCCTGGGGTTGGGGAGAACCTTTCCTAAACGTGGGGGGCCCCTGCCTGCCCAGGCATTCCCCCTCACCCAGTTCTGGAAGTCGCTGCTGCTATCTGACCTGTGGTGCCTCTCTCTGCAGTATGTGCATGAGGGCCGTGTGGAGGATCTGGTGAGGCCCCTGCTGGCCATTCTGGACAGGCCCACGAAGCTGCTACTGCTGAGGGACATCAGGTGGGGCAAGGATTGTGGGCAGGAAGAGGACCCCTGATACCTCCCCGAACCTCCCCCGGGTTGAAGCCCCTCCTGGCACCCCAGCACTGAGCCCTTGCCCACCCCCCATCTCTTGCCCTCTCCCAGGAGTGTGGTGGCCCCCACGGACCTGGGCCGCTTCGACAGCATGGTGATGCCCGTGGAGCTGGAGGCTTTTGAGGCCCTCAAGAGCCAGGCAGGTCAGCAGCTGCGGGGCAGGACTTGTGGACACTGAGCCCCAGGTGGGGGTGGGGGTGGGGTCTGCCAGTGGAGAGCGGGGCAGAGATTGCCTGAGCCTCTTCAGCTGTGTCCATCAGGCGGCCTGGCAGGGGGGATCCTGCCTCTGACCTGTTCTTCTCTCCAATCAGTACGGCCTCCTGCCTTGAGACCAGCCCAGCAGGACACACCGCCCAGGCGTCAACTCATCACGCCTGTGCCTGGTCAGTCAGAGTCCCAGAGCCCAAGGAGGGGGCACACCTCTGGGGGATTGGGGAAGGGAGAACGGGCCTTCTGTCCTTGCTCCGTGCACGTGGGGTGTCGTGGCTTCATAAGTACGTGTGGTTCCCTGAAGGAAATCCCTTGTCCACCTGAACCATTTTTATCACATCCACTCACTACCTGTACTATTATTTACTTAATAATTGGTTTTAAACCCACTTACTTTTTTTCTTTTTAGTGAGGAAGATTGTCCCTGAGCTAACATCTGTGCCAATCTTCTTCTTTTTGCTTGAGGAAGATTGTCCCTGAGCTAACATCTGTGCCCATCTTCCTCTTTTTGCTTGAGGATTGTCCCTGAGCTAACATCTGTGCCAATCTTCCTCTATTTTTTATGTGGGATGCTGCCACAGCATGGCTTGATAAGCGGTGTGTAGGTCTGTGCCCGGGATCCGAACCCATGAACCCCAGGCCGCTGAAACATAGCACGTGAACTTAACCACTATGCCACCAGGCTGGCCCCAAACCCACCCACTTTTTAAATCTAGTCTCATTCTATGCAGTAATCTCTGAGAAATCACCAGTTTGGTGTGCAAGTCGTATTTTTTCTTAGACACGTTAAAATAAAACTGTAACTATTACAATAGAAAGTATTGAGATACTATGACAATAGAAGCCGGGCAGTGTCCCTCACTGTGGGGAGCACTGCCATAGGGCCTGAGCAAGCCCAGGCCTGGGTCTCATAGACCCTACACCACCAAAGGCAAGGACTGGGCATGGCGAGGTGGCCTGGGCTGGTGAAAGGGGGCAGCCTGACCCTCTTGGCCCTCTTCCCCAGACAGCCGTGGAGGCTTCTACCTGCTGCCTGTGAACGGCTATTCTGAGGAGGAAGATGACAGGGAGCTGAGGGAGCGGCTGGGGGGCCTCCAGGTCTCCCTGGGTGCCTATGCCCCCCGCCACCCTCATAAAGGAATCACCCCTCTCCAAGACGTGCCAGTAGATGCCTTCGCCCCACGCCGAAGCACCTGCACACCTCCTCCCCAGCCACCCCCTGTGGCTCCCCGGCCCCTGAGGCCTAATTGGATGCTGACAGAACCCCAGACCCAAGAGGACCCTCGACAGAGCAAGAGCCAGGGCCCAGCCCAGAACCGCAGCCGCAGCCGCAGCCGGGGCCGAGGCAAGTCCCCAGGACGCAGGTGTTCCCCATCCCCGGCACCTAGCCCCACCCCTAGCACAGCCAACGGGTGCTACCACAAGCCTCGGAAGGCCAGGCCCCCTCTGCCACGACCTCTGGATGGGCAGGCAGCCAAGGTGGGGGGCAGTGGAAGCCCCTCTGAGAATGGAACTGGCTGGACAGCCAAGGAGGCAGCCACGAAGGCCCCTAGTGGGGAGCTGAAGACAGTCACGCTGTCCAAGATGAAGCAATCCTTGGGTGAGTCTGGGCGCGACTTGGCCTGGCAGGGGGCACTTGGGTTTGGATGAGATTGGCAGGCTTGGTGTTGGGGTATGACAAAGGGGCCTGGGCCTAGGAAAAGAATCTGGGTATGGGGGTGTAGTTGGGAGGATCTAGATTTAGGGGGGATGGGATCTAGTGGAGTGAGTTGAGGATTGAGTAGTAACAGAATCTGGGGATTTGGGAGAAGTTGGGGGCCCTGGATGTGGGTACGGGGTCTTGAGTTTCTCCTGGGAGCTCTGGGTTTCAGGGGTGTGGCTGCACTGTCACCCGGTGTTTCTCACTCTCACTAGGCATCAGCATTTCTGGGGGCATTGAGTCCAAGCTGCAACCCATAGTGAAGATAGAAAAGATCTTCCCTGGGGGGGCGGCCTTCCTCAGTGGGACCCTTCAGGTGGGTGAAGAGCACCCGGGCCCTCTCCCTAGGCCCAGAGTTGAATTCTGGCAGGAGGAGGGGCAGGTACATGCTCATCTTCCAGCCAGACATGCCTAGACCGGGTCGTGGGAGAAGACTTGAGAGCAGGGGGTCAGGCCTGCAGGATGAGCAGGCCTAGGAGAAAACTCTGTCCCCTCATGCCAGCCTGGGCCTGAGGGCGGCCCATCCTCTTCCACCCCTGGCCCCAAGGGACAAAGGGCCATTGTCTGCGCCCCACCCTGCCCCCAATGGCTCCAGGCACAACAGTCCCATTGTCCATCCTCTCCACCCAGATGGGGAGGAGTATCCTAGCTGGTGGAGGTGAGAGGTTGGGTGGTGGGGTGGGGGTGACCTGAGGACGGAGAGCTGTGATTCTCCCACCCCCATCCCAGGCTGGCTTTGAGCTTGTGGCAGTGGATGGAGAGAGCCTGGAGCAGGTGACCCACCAGCGAGCAGTGGACATCATCCGTCGTGCTTATCGAAACAAGGCTCGGGAACCCATGGAGCTTGTGGTCAGGGTCCCTGGGCCTGGCCCACTACCCTTACCCTCTGACTCGTCTGCCCTTACTGATCAGCGCCTTCCTGCTGACCATTCCCCTGCCTGCTGACCCCTTGATGGTTCTGCAGTTCCCTCCCACTCCCTCCCACCACCTCCCATTAATGGTCTTCCCAGCAAGAGCCAGACCCCTCCCACTGATGCCAGGCTCCTCCAGCTGACCCTCAGCCCGGTTCCCTCTCCAACCCTCCAGACTCCAGATACTAACCCCATGCTCTCGCCACCTGTCCCATGACTCTCCCCTCTGACCTCAGATCTGCCCACTGACCCCAGGATCCTCCTGCCGTCTCCAGACCTTGCCACCAGCCTTACCAGCCTCCTGAGGACTCGGGCCCTCCCTCTCCTGCTTGCCTCGCCTACTCCCGAAGCTCCACACTGGTAGTTCAGGTTTCCCTCTTCCCTCCCCCGTTGTCACTGAGGCTCTGCCCTTTCCAGATAAACTTGGTGTCAAGGACAAGGTGCTACTGGGCAGCCTGTGTCACCTGCTCACTGTCCTCAACCTCCCAAGACAGAAGCGGGGTTGAGACACCCAAGGTTGAAGCTTGGGATGGGTGGGCACTTGCTCATGCCACCTCTGATGCCCTAAGCACTGAGGGTCATGGACTCTCAGACAGAGCCCTCAAGGGGTCATTGCATCCATCCCCTAGCCCCAAGCAGTATTCTCTGCAAGGGACAGGATGGAAGGCTTTTCTACTTTTCTCAAGCCCTGAGAGACCATTTCATGTTGTGGTCCACTAAGACCTCAGACCTTCTACTGGATTTATCCTTCCCCCATCACCCTTTCTCCCCCTAAGACCTCTATGAGGGCTAGGGGACTAATCAGCAAATAAAGAGGGAGTGGGGGTCTAACAAGTTCCTGTAACCTTCATCCAGCACACTCATCTTTTTTTAAAAACAAAAAGGTTTTTAATTTTTTCTTTGGGTTTGTACAAGAAATTTACAGTGTGAAAAATATACAAGTGAAAAAGAGGCCATAAACCTGGGTGTGGGGAGGGGCCCCTTGGTCACAAACACAAATAAACAAGACATTTCTGAGTTCTTCCTTTGGTCTGACTACAGCCCTCACCCTGGGAGTGAGGCTGCAGAGCTGGAACCTGGGGATCAGACCCCAGTCCCAGCCCGTCCCTCAACACATGGGTGGGAGCAGGCACATCTGGAGCAGCTGGCGCTGTCTGGCTCTCTCTGGCTTTGGGGTAGGGGAGAATGTGGAGATGCGGGAGCCCCCTTCTCCTCCCAGCCCCCTGGTGGGAAGGCTGGCAAGCATCAGGGGTGGGTGGGTTAGCAGAGTGGTGCTGGCAGCAGTCGTGGAGTGAAATGGGTTCAGTGCGTAGGAGCCTCTGCGTGACAGTGAACACGGGGACCTTCAAGGAGTCTGATGTATCTCCTCCATGTCGTAGGGCAGCCCTGAGTTCTTGGCAGAGGCCCTGAGGCCTGAATCCCAGGGCACGGGTGGCTCTGGGGCCCTCAGTGCACCTGAGGCTACTGCCTCTCTCAGTAGAGCTCCCGGCAGAGCTGGCATGCCAAGGGCCCTAGATTTCGGTGGCGGTGATCTCCTCCAGGCAGATGCAGGGCGCTGGCTCGGCCAGGCCCAGGTCGGCAAGCTCGCGGGCCTCCAGCTCCAGGCTGAGCTGCTGCAGCTCCTGCTCCAGCTGCCGGTTGCGCCGGTACATCTGGATGTAGTTGTGCTGCAGCTGCTTCTGGTAGCGGATCACCTGCTCCTTCTCTGCCTGCCAGGCCAGCCGCTCCCCCTCGAAGCTGTCCCGTTGCTCCTCGCCCCGCTGCCGCTCCCGCTGCAGCTCTGCCCGCAGCCGCTCCACCTGGGCCCGCAGGCTGCCCCCCACCCCGGCTGCTGCCCGCTGCGCCTTGGCCTCATCGCTCTCTGCCAGGAGGAATGGGTCAGCAGTGGCAGGTGGCACAGGGGGTTCCCGGAGCCCGGCCACCTCGGTGTCCAGCTGCCCAGCTTTCTCTCGCAGCCGCTCAGCCTCCTGGCGGTGCCGCTGCAGCTCCTGGGAACAGGCCTCCAGCTCCAGCTCCCGGGCTCGGGCTGCCTCCTGGAGGCCCCGCGCCCGGCCCTCACTGACCCGTAGTGCCGCCCGGGCCTCCCGCAGCGCCACCCGCAGGGCCACCAGCTCACTGCCCTTCTGCACCAGCTCTGCCTGAGACTCCTTCAGTTGCTGCTTCAGCAGGGAGATCTCGCCTGACTTCTGGCACACCTGGGGGCAGGAGGGAGTCGGGAAGGATGGTGAGAGGAGTCCTCCCAGTGCAGGAGGCCCTGACAGCATGCTGGGCATTTGGGGAGAAGAGATGAAGACAGATGAAGACACTAAGGCGAGCCGAGTGACATGTCCAAGGTCACACAGCTACTAAGTGGCTAAAGTGGAATACAGACCCAGATCTTTTTCCTTCAAAGTGGGTGTCTTACAACCACCACAAAGCACCACAGAGCCCTGGGGACTGGGTGGTGACACGTTTTGTGGGAGTGGGAGCAATTGAGGGCAGTGCCAGCTGAGAGGCACTATAGTGTCTTGGTTTAAAGCACAGACATCAGAGTCAGACTGCTTGGGTTCAGATCTCAGCTCCGCCACTGACTAGGTGTGATTTTGGGCTCCAGCCTTTCTGGGCCTCAGATTCCTCATCTCTAAAATGGAGATGTTAACAATACCCACCTCATAGCATTGTTATAAGGACTGGATGATACACTCTACGTAACATGCTAAGAATAGTGCCTGGCGCATAGCAAGCACTACATTCTTATTCTTATTATTGGCTAGAAGGGAGTGGATGGGAATGCCACTGGCTTCATGGGCACTAGACCAGACCAATGAGGAGACCTAACAGGGAGGCATGGGGAGACCCCCACCCAGAAAGGGAGGCCAGAGGGGGATCCTCCTCTCACAGAGGTGAGGAAGGGGAGGCCCTCTGGAGGTGGCAGGTGGAGGGTGTGTGGCTGGGCCCGTCTTTCCAGGGCTTGTTCCGTAGGACCCCACTCCCTGCCCCTCTGGGTCTGGCCCACCTCCCACTTGGTCTCCTCGAGCCGTGGCCCAAGCTCCCGCTGCTCCCGCTCAAAGGTGGCGCAGCGCCGCTCCAGCTGCTCGCGTTCCTGCAGCAGCTGCGCAAAGTCATCCTGCAGCTGCCGCTTCTCCTGCTGCAGCTGGAACACCTGCAGCTGCAGCAGCTGCTGGGCCCGCTGTGCCCGCTGCGCCTGGGCCGCACCGTCCTCACGCAGGGCCTCACGCTCTCGCTGCCAGTGCCGCTGCCGGTCCTCGTACACCTGCAGACAAGAAGGCCGACCTGGGTCCTGGCAGCTCCTCCAGACCTCGAGCCCTGGCCACCCCCAACTCCCCAGTCACCGACTGCTCTGGTGGCCCACTGGCCTGGGCTCAAGGAGGGCAGTTTCCATTAACAATGATAAGAATTATGATGACAAAAATAACTGCTACTTTTATGATAACAGAAACAACAACAACAGTAAGCACTGAGGTAGCACTTCCTAGGTGCCAGGCATATTCTAAGCACTTTACACCCTTCGCCTTACTTAATCCTCGTAATAACCCTAGGAGGCCAGAACCAGCCCCATTTATAGACGAGAAAACTGAGGCTCAGTAGGATTAAGTAACTTGCTCAAGTCCAGGGCTGGGTTAAATCCTCACCCCTCTACAGGTTAAGCTAGACAGCTGGGGTGGGGATGGGGCCACATGGCAACTGCCCAGCCCCTGCCTGCCAGCACACATGGAAATGCTCCTTGGACCCCCAGCGCCTCTAGATGTCCTGCCAGGCCACCCCCACTATTGCTGCTGATCACACCTGACACGTGGTCACCTCACTCTCGTCCAGACTGTCCCGCAGCTGCTGCAGCTCTGCCTCCCGGTCACGGAGCTTTCCTTCCAGGACACAGTGCAGCAGGGCCTCGTCCGAAGGGGGTGGAGGGGGTGGGGGCGGTAGTGGGGAGCGCTCCTCACAGGAGCTGCTGTCAGGGGAGCCCCGGGGACCACTGCCCAAGAGCCCCACAGCCACGCGGCCCCCGAGGGAGCCTGTGCTCTTGCTAGAGGAAGAGCGGCCACTGTCCGAGTGGGAGGGCCCAGTAGGGGCTCCTCGGGCTGGCCCAGGCAGTGCTCCCCGCCCAGGGCCGTGGGAGGGCAGGTGCCCGCCTGGGGAGTTGGTGGCTGGCTCAGCACCCCCGGTGCTGTAAGTGGGCAGGCTGGACAGTGAGTTTCGGCCGGAGTCAGACAGCGTCCCCGATGGGCAGCCACTGGCCCAGCCACTCAATGCCAGAGGTTTGTCAGCAGCCGAGGAGGAGGAAGAAGAGGAGGAGGAGGCGGGGCCCCCAAACAGCTGTGTTAGGCTTCCCTGGCTCCCAGACAGTCCGGCGGCCCGAGGACCCAGGAAGCTAGGTAGGGATGGTGCCCCTCGAGGCTTGGGCAGGACTGGCTTGAAGGCTGTTGGGCGAATCAGGATTTTCTCCATGTTCTGAAATGAGGTGCCATGTGACACTGGGAATGAGCTGCCCAACCTTTCAAAGCCCTTATCACATTCCCTGCCCTCCCATTTGGGGTCCCCAATCCCCATATATTAATAGCAATTGCTACCACTGGCTGAGGGGCTCCTGAACGTCAGCTTTATGTCAAGCAATTTAAAAGGTTCATTTCTAATGATTACAACAGCCATACCAGCAAAACATTATCACTATCCCCATATTACAGGTGAGGAAACGGAGGCTCAGCAACGTTAAAGGCCTTGCTCAAGGTCAAACACACAGCTGTTGTACAATAACAGTAATTTAAGCAGCTAACATTCATTGACTACATATTACGGGCCAGGTACTAGGCTAAACATTTACATACATTATTTGATTTAATTCTCACAGCAATCCTATGAGAGCTGACCTATTACCTCCATTTCACAGATACAGAAACTTTGGCTTAGATAGCTTAAGTGACTTTATCCTTAGGTCGCACAGCCAGAATCAGGCAGAGCTGGGATTAGAACCCAGGTCTGGTGATTCTGGAGCCCATGGTTTCCTCTAAATAGGCTTCCAAGTTCCAGCTTCTCCAGGGGGCTCCTAATTCCACCCAGGCCCCAAAGGAAGGGCTGGTCCTCACCTTCTCCAGCTTTCCAGAGACAGGGATGAGCTTCGGTGGGGGACCGCGGAGATGGGCATTGCGTGCCCGCTGCTCTCGGGCATCCTCAATGTCACTGCTTGGGCTGGGGGGTGACTCCGTCCGGAAGTCCTCGTTGATGTAGGTGAAGCTGGTGCCAGGAACGGCCTTCCTGGGGGGCACAGCTGGGCACAGCGGCTCCTGTGCCTCATAGCCACCCCGCAGCAGCCCATCCTGCTGGCGGAAGAAGGTGGGCCCAGGGGGGCCGTGGTGGCGGGGAGGAGCCGGCCCCCCGGGGCAGGGCCGGCCTGAGATGAGGCTGCTCACGCTGCCCATGGCTGGAGCTTGTGAGGCTGTAGCGGCCTCAGGAGCAGGCTCCAGTGGCACTGGCAGAGTTTGCACGATGGCCATGGTGGCAGAGGCTCAGGCCTGGCCAAGGGCCTCCAGGGGAACCTGTGAGCAGGGCAGTGGTGTCAAAGTCCCTCCACCTTGAGTCCCTCACTATACAAGACCCTGAGTCCCTCTCCTGACCCCTCGTCCCAGGTCAAACAGCCCCCTGACATCAGTAACAAGCCCTAATGCCCCCAAGGCTCCCCCTCCAAACACTGGTACGAACCTCAGTTTTCCCTGGGCCCCAGACCACTGCCCAACTCTGGCCCGAACAGGGTTAAGGACTGAGTCTCTGAGCAGGGATGACGAGGGGATGGGAGGCCTGTGGTTATACAGGGCCCTTGGCAGCAGAGGCCCAGCCTCCAGCTCAAACCTGCATCGCCCACAGAGGCCAGGACTCCAGTTAGGGAGGGAGCCCTCTCTACCAGCTCCCACACAGGTCCTCGGTCCCCTGGGACAGGTGGCTTCATTAGAGGGCAGTTTGGGGAGAGACAACCTCAGGGATGCAGCCAGCAACTCAGATGGTAATTAGAGAACAAAGAGCCAAGGCCAGGCAGTGCCCAGCCTCCCCTAGTCGGGCCTCAGTTTCTCCCAGACAGAGAGGCGACAAGGGTGGAGCCAGCCAAACGAGAAACCCAGAGCTCTTAGGGAGCCCACAGGTGCCTTCTGGGGTCTCTTGCCTGCCAGAGGTGGATGCAGGCTCATGCTTGTTTCCATGACAACTGCCAGCGTCACCATACCCAATCGGTCACGCCTAAAGGAGCCTACACAGGCCCACTGCCAACCTCTACAAAACCCTCCAGCTTTAGCTATTCCCCAGAGTCACGTCAGGGGATGAAGACAGAAGCCCCACCATCACCTCTGGCAGCTGCTCCAAGATTTCACTTCCCTGGAGCTCAGGGAAGAGAGCTCCACCTCCCAGGCCTGCTCCTTCCTGGAAGGGGACAGCAAGTCTCCACCGGGAACTCCCTCCCCAGTCCTGAGGCCAAAGACCAGGGCTCAGGCATCTGCTGAAGTCATCAGGCAGAGCAGGGGCCAAGAAGTGGACAGAGAATTGCGTAGGAGCAAGAGTATGTGCATGTATTTGTTTGTGTGTGTGAGACTGTGTGCACAGGAGCATGAAAATGAGAACTGTGCGTATATGAAAACATCACGACCGTGTGTGAGTACACAGATATGTTTGGCTAGACGTATCAGTACATTCATATACATATGAGTATATGTCTGAATTCATATGTGCACAGCTTACAAGAATATGTGTGTACAAAGGGGGTCACTCTTAGAAAGTATGTGGAAATTATAAATGCATATGTAATAAGTGAATTTGTGGTGTATGAGTGTGACTATACGAGAGACTATGTTGGGATAATTGTCCATTCGTATATACGTAAGTTTATGTGTAAACTCACATGTATCTTACATGAGTGTGTGAATAGGAAAGTGAGTGTGCACAAGTGTGTAAGAGGAGTGTATGTGAATACGAGCATATCTGAGAGTGGGTTCTGGGTGGCATGCAGGGCCAACTGGGTGAGTAGGAGCCTGGTTTTTGTCACTCACTGGAGTGTGGGGGGAGGAGACATCCTTTGCCTGATCTGCTTCCTTTCTTGCTTGCTTGTATTCCATTAAGTCCATCCCCCATCTCCCCAATAAAGTCAAAAGACCCTGAGAACCAGGAAGATGTCCAGACTGAGGGAGGAGGAGCTGGGAGCTGGGGATGGGGGTTAGCAGTGCCCATGGAGCAATCATAGGCCCCTCTGCAGGGGTGGGGGCTGAGTTCACCCCACAAGTACCAGCCCTGAGCAAAGCAGATGGAACACCCCTCCTCTGCCCTGTCCCAGACCACTCTAGGGCATGCAGAAAACAGTGGGGAAGGGGCTTCTTAGGGGGCAAAGAGGGCTGGCACCTCTGTTTGCACTTCCCCACTTCAGTGAGCACAGAGAAAGTGAAAACTGAGAGGAGGAGACAGACAGACTGAGAAAGACAGGGGCCCAAGAGACAAAGACTCAGAGAGGCCCCAGGGTCAGACAGATAAGGAGACAGGCAGACCCAGTGAGCTGGGGTTCCTGAACCCCATGGAGCCAGGGGCCCCTAAACCCAGAAGAGACATAAAGCTGGGCCCTGAGAGCCAGACACCCAGGGAGCCAAACCCAGGCGTCTGGAAAGCTAGGCCGGGCCAGCCTGGCTCCCGCTCTTGGAGCCCGAGAGAGGAGGGGCAAGTGGAGGCTCCATTTTGAGAAATGCGTTTGTGGCTGTGGGAGCGGGAACCCCTCGCTCTCCCCAGCACTCTGAGTACTCCCTCTGGCACAGCGCACACAGCCACCCTGAGCGGGCTGGGGGGAGCTGAGGGCTGGGTTCACCCAGGGTTCGAGAGAGGTCTGGCCAGGTCCGGGCTCCCGCAGACCTGTTTTGGGGACTGAAGAGTTGGGGCAAGTCTCCCCCTCACCAAACTCCAAGGACCAGTCAAGCGGGATCAAGTCTGGGATCACGAGCCCCCATTCCGCGACAGGAAGCCGGGAGCCCCCAACCCACCCTCCAGAGTCCAACCCCCCCCCCCGCTTCCATAAAGTGGGGGCAGCCGTGGAATGCCACCTCTCCAATGGACCCCCGCCGCGCAGAAGTGGGGGGCGCCCCAGGTCGCCTCCCAGCCCCGGCCCCGGCCCCCCCTCACCTCCGCCGCGCTGCTCCATGCTCAGCCCCGGGCCGCCCCAGCGCTCCACAGGCGCGCCGCCCGGCTCCAGCCCGCGCGCGGCCACTCGGAGCAGCCCAGCCGACCCGGCCCCGCCTCCGCG